>NW_024543220.1:4290000-4687500 GCF_018167655.1 Microtus oregoni
GGATTTGTCATCATGTCTCTAATGGTTCAGTGCATCATGTCCCCCTTGGTGGGTAAAGGGCAATCTCAGCAATGTGGCAACTTGAGTTAAGAAAGGGAGACAGAATTGCAAAACACTTGGAAAGTCTCCAAAAGAAAAGTTAAGGATGAGGCATCTTGTGACTCCCTGGACTTTTAGCACTAGAAGCAGTAGCTGGCAAGGATTTATACCACAATCCTCAATTCTGAAAGTAGGAGACAGTTGCTCATTTGGATCCCACCTCACATTGAAGATCCAATGAGTGTCACAAGACAAATATACCCCAGGGCAGGGGAGCAGGTGGCAGGTTGATATGTCCTAGGGCACTACTATTTTGTATTTAGAGTTATTTGTGGCAATGATGCTTGGTGCCATTTGATGAGGAAGTCATTGTGCTCTATGATTTTTATAGCTTGAGTTATTCTGGTTAATGCTACTGGGCTAGGGCATGTACCGCCTGGGTATTTGGAGGGACATCATTCTGTATGTTTTTATGAGAGTGATGAAAACAGATTGCCCTTCTTAATGATGACATCAATGGAAGAAAAGGGCTGATCTTCCCACAACTAAGAGATTCTTCTTACAACTGCCTTCTAACTGGTACATTGCCTTTTCGTTTCTTTCTTTCTTCCTTTCTTTTTTGAGATAGGGTCTCACTCTGTAGGCTTCGTGTCTTAGTTCTATTGCTGTGAAGAGATACCATGGCCATGGTAACTCATATAAAGGAAAATATTTAATTTGGGCTGACTTACAGTTTCAGATGTTTAGTCCATTATCATCATGATGGGAAGCATGGGAGCATGCAGGCAGACTTGTTGTTGGAGAGGGAACTGATTGTTTCACATCTGGATCTTCAGGCATCAGGCAGAGCACTGGCTTGAGCTTTGGAAACCTCAGAGCTTACCCCTAGCACACACTTCCTTCAACAAGAACATACCTACTCCAACAGGGCCACATCTCCCATAGTGCCACTCTCTATGAATCAAGTATTCAAATACTTAAATCTATGGGAGCTATTCATATTCAAACCACCACATTCCACTCCTTGGCCCTCATAGGCTTGTAGCCATAACAAATGCATTTAGTTCAACTTCAAAAGTCCCCATAACACTTAACAGTCTTCAACTTGTTTAAAACATCAAAGTTCAAAGTCTCTTCTGAGATTAATGCAATCTCTTATCTGTGATCCCCTGTAAAATGAGATGAAAATCAGATCACACTCTTCCAAAATATAACAGCACAGACAATACATTACTGTCCCAAAAAGAAGGAAAGAGAGCATAGTGAGGAAATACTGGACTAAAGCAAGAAAGAAACCCAGCTGGACAAACTCTAAATTCTGCAACTCCCTGTCTGATGTCAAGATACTCTTCAGTTCTCCAGCTCCTTTCAGGTTTGTTGACTGTGACACACTTCTTTCTCTTCGGCTGATTCCACTCCCCGTTAACAGCTCTGGCAGCTTTAACATCTTGGGGTCTCCAACACAACCCAGGCTTCACAATCACGGCTTCCTTCAATGGCCTCTCTGGGCCTCCATGCGGGGACACCACTGTCACATGCCTGGCCTCAATGGCTTTCTTCAGTCATGGAGGAGGATTCCATCACCCTTTCCTTGTGTTCTTTACCCTAAAGCCAGAACCATGTAACCAAAGCTGCCAAGCTCTGCTCCTTGCAGGGTCTAGAATATTCAATTACATCTTCATTAACTTTCTGTTTTTGATGGTTTCCTTCACTGCCTAAGCTTGGCTGACCTGAAACTTGATGTGTAGACTAGGCTAGCCTTAAACTTAGAGATCCACTTGCCTCTGTTTCCAGAGTGCTGGGAGTAAAGGCATGTACCACCACACTTGGATCTAAGCTATTCTTTAATTCCTTTTCACAAGTTGGAAGCTGGATGGGGTCTTGCCCTGAGGTCAACATTTCTTTTATTCCATTTAATATCATCTGTTTTTATTCTGCTCTTCTCCTTGAACACAGGACTAAGCTTCATTTCATTTTTCTCCTCAAAATGTACATTTTGTGTCTTTCTTTGTTCAACTTGTTTCTTTTCATTATAGATATGCATAAGAGTGACCAGTAATAAGCACAAGTCAGAGTCAATACTAGGCTGTTTTGAGATTTCCTCTACTAACTCAATTAATCCTAAAGTCTTCAACATAACCTCAGCCAGATTTTTCAGATAAAGGCAAAAAGCAGCTATATCACAAAATATCACAATAACAGTCTCTAGACCACATACTAAAATTCTTTTCTACTAAAACCTCTTGAATCAAGACTCCACAGTTCAAATCACCCTCAGTATCATGTCTTTCATGTTCCTACTAGTATGGCCCACTAAGTCCTATTTAAAGCATTCCACTGTTTTCTTAACCCAAAGTCCCAAAGTCCACATTCTTCCAAACAAAAACATGGTCCACCCTGTCAGAGTAATACCCCAGTCACTTATACCAACTCTGTTTTAATTAGGGTTTCTATTGCCATGAAGACACACTATCACCATAGCAACTCTTTTCTTTCTATTCAAACCCCCGCACTTGGCTGGCCTCAGACTCAAAGAGAACCACTTGCCTCTGCCTCCCCATACTGGGGATTAAAGGTATGCACTACAATACCCAGCCTGAGACATTAGTTTTTATCTTGCATTTGGGTGTGGATAGAAACTAAAGTTCTCCTGAGTCTGGACCTGCTGGCCTTCAACTCCCTTAATTCACAGACCTTTGGCTACTAACTGAAGCAGCCATTGGTTTTTCTAGGTCTCTAGCTTATCAAAAAGCCGAGAAGACCTTTGAATCTGACAGTCTCCACAACTGTAAGAACTGATTCCTTATAGTCAGCTTCTTCATGCCCATTTCTATTTATGGTGCACATATGTGTATACATTCAACTCTTTCTATTGTTCTGTAACTTTAAAAATCTGAAAGACAACTTCTCCATCCTCATCCTGGGCTAGTCCTTTAAATTTTATCTGTCAAATTATTTTGGATTTGCATTAATTTCAAAATTAGATACACATTTCAATTAAAATTGTTATTTAAAATTAGGTTTAAGAGCAGTATCTCTAGAATTGTAGGGACAATTAAGCCTCAAAATCAGATTTAAAATCAACTGTTCATGTTATTGTCTTTGTGAATAATTCAACTAGAAAGAAAAGATAATAAAGGCCCACCTTTCTCCCTAAATTCACACAACTGCAGGGACAGTAACACCCATGAGAGTACACTGAGATGTGCCGAGGAGACAGCATGTTCCAGGGAGATGCAGAATAAATAGCCTGCAGCTGGTTCTTTAGACACCAATGATGAGATACAGTCTAATAACAGATGCTTTTGAATGTGGAGAAAATCAACGACCATTTTATTAGAGAAGTGGGGGGCAAAGAAGTATTGGGAACCTCTCCAGATAGAAGCAATCATTGCTGTTGAAACCACCCAAATTGTAGTACTGTTTAATATGCTGAGAATATTTATACTGAAGCATTTGAAATCAATTTCTTAAAACAATGGTCTAATCCCCTCTGCATATCAGGAAGTCTTCTCTCATAAACAGTACAAAACAATCACAAACAGAATGCCTGTCACTGACACATTACCAACACCTAATCTTCAGATTCAATCTGAGGTTGACCAGTTATCCCCCAAATGGCATTTGTAATGGCTGGACCTAGAACTGCTGCATGTGACATTTGACTGTCTTATCTCTTCGGTCTTCAATTTTTCCTTGGTACGTCTGAAGATTCTGCACACCCTCAGTGCAAGTTCATTCCTCATTAGCCTAGAAGTGAGGCTTCCTCTGCATTTTCAGAACAGAACTTTAATGAGATTCATCTTCAGAGAAAAGATGGGGAGGTGGGAGGGATTGGCACAGTACTGGAGGTGTTCCCAATTATAGGAAGTTTATAGGAAATTTTATGTATAGGAAATTCAGAGCTGTACATTTGTTTGTTTCTTTGTTTTTTTAAAAAAATTAAAGTGCACAGAATTCTATTGGCTTTGTTAAATTACATTTTTTCAAAATATTAAGCTCGATATTACTACTCTACTGGGGGCCACACTGGTACTAGAAACCCCAGCAATCCCCAGCAGCACCTCCTCCCCTAAGGTCCATACCCTGACCACAACTCTAGCAGAAGACTCCTGCTCTGCTGGAGTCCACCCCTCTCCTCAGCTCCATATCCCAGCTCACAACTCTATCAGCATACCCTTTCTCTACCGGAGGCCAGTCCAGTACCAGGAACCCCAGGTACCTGAAATTCAGAGGCCTCACTAGTATCTAGAACCCCAGAGGCAATGCAAGCACCCCAAAACCCAAAAGTTAGGCAGGCCGCCAAAACCCCAGCAGAGTTGGACTGCCAGACCTAAAGACTCACTGGTCACCAGAACCATAGGTTACTTAGGCCAGAAGATCAGAGAGGAAACAGAAGGAAAGAGAAAACATCCAAGAAACATCCATCCAGCAAAGATATACTCAGAAATCAGCCCCTAAACCTATAATAACACTAAATATAGATGACTAGAGACCAGCATAAGAATACAATTAACAATACCCAGGGCAATATGGCACCACCAGAGCCCAGCTATCTTATTACAGCAAGCTTTGGTTGGTTATTCCAACATAGCTGAAGCACAAGAAAATGACTTTAAATCCAATCTCTGAAGATGATAGAGGCCCTTAAAGATGAAATAAACAAATCCTTCAAAGAAACAAATAAGTGAAGTAACTGAATAAAACTATTCAAGACCTGAAAATAGAAAGCGTTAAAGAAAACAAGCAATCTAGAAGATGGAAAATGTAAGTAAGCAAAAAGGAACTATAGATGCAGACATCACCAATAGAATACAAGAGATGGAAGAGAGAATCTCAGGCATAGAAGATACAATCAAAGAAATTAACACAGTGGTCAAAGAATAATAGGAATAGAAGAAGAAGGCTCCCAGCTTAAAGACTGCACTGGCTGGTTTTGTGTGCCAACTTGACACAAGCTAATGTCATCAGAGAAGAAGGAGCCTCAGTTGAGGAAATGCTTACATGAGATCCAGCTGTAAGGGATTTTCTCATTTAGTGATCAATGTGGGAGGGCCCAGCCCAAAGTATGTGATGCTATTCCTGGGCTTGTGGTCCTGACTTCTGTAAGAAAACAGGCTGAATAAGTCAAAGGAAGCAAGCTAATAAGCAGCACCTCTTCATGGCTTCTATATCATCAGCTCCTTCCTCCAGGATCCTTCCCTGTTTGAGTTTCTGTCCTGATTCCCTTCAATAATGAAGAGCAATATGAGAGTATAAGTCTAATGAACCCTTTCCTCCAAAACTTGCTTTAGGGTTATGATGTTTTGTCACAGCAATAGGAACCTTAACTAAGACGAAAGCCCAGAAAACATTTTCAACAAAAATCATAGAGGAAAAATTTCCTAAGCTAAATAATGAAATGCTCAAAAAGGTATAAGAAGTTTAGAGAAAAACAAATAGATTGGACCAGAAAATGCAGTCTCTCCATCACATAATAATCATAACACTATACTTACATAACAAAGAAAGAATATTAAAAAGCTGCAAGGAAAAAAGATCAAGTGAATTATAAAGGCAGGCTTATTAGAATTACAACTGACTTATCAATAGAGACTCTAAAATCCATAAGTGCATGGACAGATGTTTTACAGACCCCAGGAGACTACAGATGCCTGCCCAGACTAATATACACAATACAACTTTCAATCACCATAAATGGGGAAAACAAGATATTCCATGACAAAGTCAAATTTAAACAATATCAGTCTACAAATCCAGCCCTACAGAAGGTACTTGGAAGAAAAATTCCAACCAAAGGAGGTTAACTATAGCCAAAAAAACACAGGAAATAAATAATTTCATACTTGTAAAACCAAAAGGAGAGAGGCACCACACACACACACACACACACACACACACACACACACACTACCACCACCACCAATCATCACTACAAAATGGTAGGAATTAACAATCATTGATCATTAATATCACATATAGCAACAACAACAACAACCACAAAATAGTAAGAATTAGCAATCATTGATTACTAATATCTCTCAATGTTAATGTACTCAATTTCAAAATAAAAGGACACAGGCTAACAAAACAGATACCAAAACAGGATCCATTTTTAGCTGCATACCTCAACATCAAAGATAGATATTACCTCAGAGTAACAGGCTAGAAAAAGTTTTTCCAAGCAAAGGGATCCAAAAAGAAAAAGTGATATAGCTATCCTAATATCTAAAATAGATTTCTAACAAACATTAAGCAAAAGAGATAGAAAAGGGCACTTCATAGTTATCAAAGGAAAAATCTGCAGACAGAAGTTTCTGTCCCGCCTGGTCCTGTAACTGTTTAGTCCCAAATAAACACTCAGAGGCTTATATTAATTATAAACTGACCTATTGCTCAGGCTTATTACTAACTAGCTCTTACTACTTAAATTAGCCCACAGTTCTAACCTATGTTTAGCCATGTACAGAAGGTACCTTGGTACCTTTTCTCAGTAAGGCATTCTCATCTTGCTTCCTCTGCATCTGTCTGGCACCTGTGTTTCTGCCTTTCCTCTTCTCAGAATTCTCCTAGTCTTGTCATCCAGCCTATATCTCCTGCCTGGCTACTGGCCAACCAGCATTTTATTAAATCAATATGAGTGACAAATCTTTACAGTGTACAAGAGCATTATCCTACAGCAAAAATCTACCAGGAAGATGTCTCAATTCTGAACATCTATGCCCCAAATGATGTTTGAAAGGGCACCTACATTTGTTAAAAACAAAACAAACAACAACAGCAAAAATGTTGCAAAAGCTTAAATCACACATTGAAATCCATACATAATGTAGGAGGTAGCAACACCCCACTTCCACCAATGTACAAGTCATCCAAACAGAAACTGTTGTAGGAGGCCACGGTAGCTGTATGGCTTAAGCATATTTCTAGCTAACACTTATGTCCTAAACTAACCCATCTCCATTTATCTGTGTATCACCACGTGGCTGTGGCTTACCAGGTAAAGTTCCATCCTGAGTGTCTATCTCCAGTGGGGCTACATGGCATCTCTTGACTTTGCGTTTCTTTCTCTCAGCATCCAGTTTAGTTTTCCCTGCCTACCTCTATTCTGCCCTATCAACAGGCCAAGGCAATTTCTTTATTCATTAACCAATAAAAGCAATACATATACAGAAGGACTTCCTACACCATTTCCCCTTTTCTGTTTAAATAAAAAGGAAGTTTTTTTTTTTTAACTTTAACATAGTAAAATTACATATAACAAAACAGGTATCAAGCAAGAATTACAGTTACAATATTTATCATAACTAAGGAAAATTATAACTATCAATTCTTAAATGCCATTAAAGACTTCAGAAAGATATAATATTACCTAAGTAAACAGAAAGTGCACTGTAAGCAACTTCCAAAACTCTAGAATTGACAGAGACATTTTGCTGCCTGGATAGTCACTCAAAGTTCTTCTGTATCATTGGGGTATCCATCTTTAGCCCAGAGGGCCAGAGTATCCAGCAGACTTTTTGATGAAGCAGGAAATTTCAAAGACAGTTCTGCCTATATTGGCAGTTTGTCAGTCACTTTCTTCTGTGTCCTGAAGAATGCCTTGCAGACACTTTCATGAATCAAGAATCCCAAAGAACTGTTTAGCCTTCTTTAGGCAGCTGCAACAGTCATTTCTCTATGGATCTTGTATGTCCAGTTCATGCAGCATAATATCAAGCAGTCCAGGCAAGAGCAGTTTCTTGCCCAAATGGTTAATAAACTCCATAAGGAACCTCTTTGGTGCCCATCATCCTCTTGAAGTTATTGGTGCTGCCAGAAGGGAAAGACACAGCGGCCAGCAGGAACCTTGCCAGTAGACCATGAGCCTCATGGTAAGTATAATATAATATAAATGGGTTAATTTAATATGTAATAACTGGCTAGGAATATGCTAGAGTCATTGACCAAGCAGTGAGTTAAATAATAGAGTTTCTGTGTGATTATTTTGGGAATCTGAGTGACTGGGAAGTGAACAATCAGCCTCCTAATAAAATAAACAGAGAAATAATGGAATTAACAGGCATTTTACTCAAATGGATCTAACAGATTTCTACAGAACATTTCCTCCAAATACAAAAGAATACATTTTCTTCTCGGTACCTCATGGAACCGTCTCTAAAATTGACCACAGACTCAGTTTCAAAGCAAGTCTCAACAGATACAAGGAAATTGAAATAACCCCCTGTATCTTATCAGTCCACCGCTGATTAAAGTTGGAATTCAACAACAACAGAAAGAACAGAAAGACTACAAACTCATAGAAACTGAATAGCACCTACTGAATTACAATTGGGTCAAGGAAGAAATTAAGAAAGAAATTAAAGTTTTCTTAGAGTTTGTTGAAAATGAATGCACAACATATCCAAACTTATGGATCACAATGAAAGCAATACTAAGAGGAAAGTTCATAGCACTAAGTATCTATATAAAGCAATTAGAAAGATGTCATATTAACAACTTCACAGCACACCTGAAAGCTCTAGAGAACAAAAAGAAGCTAACATACACAAGAGGAGTAGATGTCGGAAAATAATTAAACTCAGTCCTGAAATCAACAAAATAGAAATAAAGAGAACAATTCAAAGAATCAATGAAACAAAGAGTTGGTTCTTTGAGAAAATCAACAAGGTAGAAAAACTCTTATCCAAAGTAACTAAAAAGCAGAGAGAGAATATCCAAATTAACAAAATCAAAATTAAAAGGGGACTATAGCAACAGACATTGAGAAAATTCTGAGTCATTAGGTCATACTTCAAAAACCTGTAAGTGCAAAATACGGAAATTGAAAAGAAATGGATAAATTTCTTCATAGATACCAGTTACTACCATTAAATTTAGATTAGACAAGCAATTTAAATAGACCCACAACCCCTAAGGAAATACAAGCAGTCATTAAAAGCCTCCAAACCCTCCCTACTCTCTGCTAAAAGCTCATGGACAGATGATTTTAATGCAGAATTCTACCAGACTGTGGAAGAAGAGCTAATGCCAATACTCAAACTATCCCACAATATAGAAGCAGATGGAACATTGCCAAATTCATTTTATGAGGCCACAGTCACCATGATGCCCAAGCCACAAAAAATTCAACAAAGAAGAGAATGGCAGACCAACATTCCCCATGAACATTGATTTGAAAACATGCAATAAAATATTGGCAAACCAAATCCAAGAACACATCAAAAAGATCATCCACCATCACTAAGTAGACTTCATCCGGGAGATGCAAGGATGGTTCAATATACAAAAATATGTCAATGTAATCTACCATATAAACAAACTGAAAGAAAAAAAACACATGATCATCTCATTAGATGCTGAAAAAGTCTTTGACAAAATCCAATGCCCCTGCATGATAAAGTCTTGGAGCAATCAGGGATATCAGGGACATATCCAAATATAACAAAGGCAATATACAACAGGCCTACAGCCACATCAAATTAAATGCAAAGAAACTCAAAGCAATTTCACTCAATCAGGAACAAGACAAGGCTGAATGCTCTCTTCACATCTATTCAAAATAGCACTTTAAGTTCTACCTAGAGCAGTAAGACCACTGAAGTAAATCAAGAGGCTACAAATTGGAAGGGAAGCAGCTAAGGTATTGGTATTTGCAAATGCTATGACGGTATACATATGTGAGCACAAAAATTCTACCAGAGAACTGTAACAACCAATTAACACCTTCAGTAAAGTGGCTGGATAGAAGATTAGCCAAAAAAAAAAAAAAAAAAAAAACCAACAACAACAACAACAAAAAAAAAACAGCATTCCTTCTACATAAAAAGGATAAACAGACTGAGAGAGAAATCAGAGAAATAACACCCTTCAGAGTAGCCACAAATAATGTAAAATATCTTGGTGTAGCTCAAACCAAGCAAGTGAAAAACACCTGTTTGATAAGAACTTCAAGTCTTTGAAGAAAGAAATTGGAAAACATAGGAGAAGATGGAAAGATCTCCCCTGCTCATAAATTGGTAGGATTAACATAGTAAGAATGACCATGTTATTAAAAGTAATCTACAGATTCAACCCACTTCCCACCAAAATTATAATAATTCTTTACAGACCTTGAAAGAACAATACACAACTTTGTATGGAAAACCCCCCCAAAAAACATAGGATAGCTAGAAACAATACTGTACAATAAAAGAACATTCAGAGGTATCACCAACTCTGATATCAAGCTCTATTACAGAACAGGTGTGGGGGGGGGCAAACCTTTAATCCCAGAACATGGGGGGCAGAGACACGTAGATCTCTATGAGTGTGAGGTTAGCTTGGTCTACTAAACAAGTTCCAAAACAACCAGGGCTGTTGCACAAGGAAACCCTGTCTCAAACAAACAAAGAAAAAAAGAAAAAGAAAAAAGAAATGACTAACAAGTGGATATCAGACAAAGAAGTACAAAAAAGAAAGGCAGGCTATTGTTCACTAAAATAAATAAACAGAATTTTCAAAGCTGAAATGATTTCTTTGAATGGAACATTTTAATTATGAGCCTTGGTTTTGCAAGGACATTAGGACTGAATGGCAGTACCCACTCAGAGCCCATTGTCTTCTGCTTCAGATGGATGGGGTAAAGAGAAATATTTCATTTTGACAAAGTAGGTAAGAAACAACCAAATCTGATCTTCCAGTGAGCTTTAAAATTTGAGAAATAGATCACTGCAGAGGCAGAAATAAGATGAGCAATGGGTCCTGGAGAGGGTATTTATATAAGAAAATTTCAAAGCAGCTTCCCTAATAATTCATGAGGTCTGACATGCTACACAGCCAGTATCTGGCCTCAGCCATTTTCTGACCTCAGAGTAAATTAAGAGTTCAGCTTCAGGAACTCGAGCTAGAGAGAGTAGATGCTTTGAAATGTCAAGGATTAACTCAGTGCTCTGCCTAAGAAGAAGATGGGCTGAAGAGTTAAAGGAAGAACAAAGAACAAATAAAAATCAGTGCCTCTTACATTTTCCCATTAAAATTTATTTGAACAAGAAGATAAACTAAATATCCTTTACAGTAAGAAAAGCCACTCAATATTATTAAATATCTATCTTTAAAATTTTTCTATAAAAAACAGCTCTAAGTTGTGCCTTACTGGCTAATTTAAACTTTTTAAGATTTTTTAGAGCTGACAAGATGGCTCAGTGGGTAAAGGCGCTTGCCTCCACTCTGACAGCCTGATTCAGGGATGGGCATGATGGAAGGAGAAGACCCAATCACAGGTTGACCTCTGACCTCTGCATAGGCATTGTGACACATGTGTGCACATACAGAATAAATAAAATATAACACAAAACACTCAAGATTTTAAATTTTGAAAATAGAGGTTCAGAGAAAGGTGCAAAAAGAATGATGCTGAGGTGTAGCTTCACTTATTAGAGACAGAAAGCAGACCTAGTATATAATGCAGAGTTGATGAGTGCTTTCTCACTTCCAAATGTGCTCCTCTGTACATATACCTGTATCATTTTATGTCTTTTATTATATAAGAGGTTTGCTTAAATGCCAATCCAGACCTAGAACTGGTCCATCACAAGATTCCCTTGTATATTTCTTTATAGTGATGCATATCCATAAAAATATAATTTTGTATATTGTACGCTAGATACTGTTCTGGGCACTGGGAATAAGAAGAGGTAAGTTTTAACGATGGCCATGAAGAATTGAGCATGTCTACAGCTGCTGCTGTTGTTCCCATAGTCAGATGAGGCAAATACTGTGGTCTGCATTTTAGATAGTAAATAAAGGCTTGTAAGGGTTATACAACAAAGAAACTATGTAAACATATAGTTTACAATTTTATAAACATCACAACAAAAGCATTGTTCTATGTCCATACTATTACCAGATCTTCTTTAATGTTACTCTTAATTTCTGCATAGCATTTTGTGGTGACAGTCTAGAACACAAACTAAGCAAGGTAACTCATGTCTTACAGATTTATGGCAGAGCCTGCAGTGCTATTCTGTAAAGTCTATGGTATTTATTAGCCTTTCTTTTATTTTTCCCTCATGAAATTGTTCATATTACCCTGTCTTTTTGTATATATGGTTGCTACATCACTGTGATTTTTATTGGCTTTAGTGCTGGATATTTTTTAATCCATTACATTGCTGTGGGCTTTGCTCTGGCTTGCAGTTAAGTTGCTAGGAATTTAATTTGATCTTTTTAGATCTTGCTTTATAAGTTTGTTAGGCAAGGTCAGAATAGCATTTGTTTTGCTTGCTTAATAACCTAATTATTCAACACTATCAGAGAAAGATGAGTCTTCTGAACTTTTGCTATGAAGCCATTCTGCTGTTTCCATAAAATTCTACAACCATCAACCCATAAGGCTTGAAAGTATTTGGGAAAAAGTTTTTCCATACAAACATTTACAGAGTGTCTTTCATACATTGCTCTCAAGCAATGTGGCAGTAACTTATGCAGCGCTGCCATTGCATTAGTTCCTATAAGTATTCTAGAGGTGATGAAAACATGGCAGAAGGTGTACATAGAGCAATCAAATGCTACCCTGTACCTATGCATATGGGTTGAATGTCTGCAGAGTTTGGCACCATGTAGTCTGGGAGCTAGTTCCCCGTAGATAACCAACCATGACAGTGATTTTCTTTTGACTGTGTTTTTTGCTGTTGTTGTTCATTTTGTTTTGCTTTTCTCAGGTGCTGGAGATTGAACCCTGGGGCCTGAGCCCAATAAGAAAGCAGTCTGCCACAGGGTTATACACCCCTATGCCTTATAATGATTCAAGACAGCTAAAATTCACTTGAAAAAGAATAATAAGTTTGGAAAATTTGTACTTTGTGTATATGTAAATTATAAGAAACTATTGTGTCTGTAAAACAGCCAACAGAGTTACTGCGTGTTTCTCTAGTGGCTGTTCCCAAGTACCACTGGGTTTGATTGAATGGTCTTCTACAAACCCCTCTTCCAACTTTCTCTAATTGAGGTCTACGAGTTTGTGCTTCAAAAAAAAAATGACAGAGGAAAAACACACAGGTTGTGAAAAAAACTGGGTGTAAGTCTTAATGTTTTTAGGAATTGTATGATTGTATATAATTTGATAAACTAAGAAACTTCCCTATGGAAGTAGGAAAGATCGAGGAAACTGAGAATTTCCCGGAGAATACCAATAGCCATAAAAGCAATCTAAACACATCTCTATAAGTTGGTGCTAAAGTGTGTAAGATACAGACAGAAGTCTAATTTGGAACGCTGTCTCAGACGCCATGGCTGGCAGCCTGGGAGGCCTTATCCAGCTTATCTGAGTGAGTCATCTTCTCTAGGACAAGGATGATGCAAATGGGCAGCTGCAATCGCAAAAAGCTGAGCCTGGTGCCTAGGAAGTTCAAGGGCTGTCTTGCAGTTGACATCAGTAGGTTTCCTTGTGGTTATAGCTTGGGCTACATTTTCAAATAAAATTCAGCTAAACAAATAAAAAGTAAATAAACAAAATCGAGGTTCTCTTTCGTAACTTGTATCAGGATAGTTCAACATATAAAAATGAAAAGGAAACGCTCAACACACTTGTTTGCTCTCCGCATTTCCATCACTCATCATTGCCCTCCTCCCTCCCTGGCAAAGAGCCACGGAAGCAAACATGGGCTAATCTAAGAAGAAAACACATTCCTAAGAGGTATTAACACTGAGGTATTAGCCTCAGAATTGACCAATGCTGGAAAAACGTCCAAAACTCATTTCGCACCGTTGATTCTATGGAGACACCCACTGTAGAATCCCTTGGATCTAAATTTCTTAGTGTAATAGAACCCCTTTGCTACCCTGGCCACATTCAGACTTAGCATCCTTACCAAATCTGGAAACTAAACTGTCTGCTGCCTCTAGTACCAGTTTCATTCTGAGCATTTGCTCTGTAGTATTTCCAAGGCCTTGTGCCAAATTCTGACATAAGAGTACTTGAGTGTCAGAGACTAGATGAGCCTGTGCACCTCTGCAAGCAATGCTGAGAACGTCCAGCCTCTCCTAAGAATTAAAGTTCCAAATGTAAAGGGATTTGGAGACACTGGGAAGGAAATAGGATCATGACAGACATCTCTACAACTCACACTGTTGACTATATCTAACCTGCATATTTATTTTCTCCATGTTAGCATCTCCTTTCAGAATTTTATTTGTGTGTGCGTGTGCATCTCTCTCTCTCTCTCTCTCTCTCTCTCTCTCTCTCTCTCTCTCTCTCTCTCTTTGTGTGTGTGTGTGTATTCATGTGCACATGAATGCAAGTGTCCACAAAGGCTAGAAGAGGTCATCAGAGCTCCTGGAACTAGAGCTACAAGTGACTGTGAACCACTACATGGGTGCTGGGAACTGAACTCATATTCTCTGAAAGAGCAGACACTGCTCTTAGCTGATGAACCATCTCCGTAGTCCTCCAATTAATCTGTTTTCTTAAAAAAAAAAAAAGTCTCACTATGTAACACTTGTTAGCCAGGAACTCATTAAAGGTATGTACCACCATGTTTACCCCAACTCTTTAACAAAATCTCTCAGTAAAACAAAGCACTGATGGAAATCAGTAGATGTCCTTGCATAGGCATCAAAGACTCATCTGTTGTTTCTTCAAGATTAGATCTCCTAAACAGATACCAAACCCTTTATGGATGCTCTATAACCTGTGGACCAGTCTAAAAAATGCACCATGATAGACAAACAGATTTAAATAAGCTAGCAAAGAAAGGAAGCAAAAGAAGGGCTTCATAAAAATGTAAATATGTGCAGGGCACACTAAGAAAGGACACATACATCTTCCTGCAGCATTCTGATTGTTGTCATCATTATGTTGTCCCCATTCTTATGCTTTTTTCTTCAGCAATGATTCCATGGTCTCTTTTCTCTTATCTAGCCCCTCAGCACAGTTTCTTCATTTGAGGGTTAGCCACATCTTCATTCCATGAAAGCAGAAATATTGAGAGTGGGCACTGAGTGTGTAGAAACTGAATGTCATGTTCTTCATAATCTATTCAAGTTCCTTTTTCTCTTGTTTGCTTTAGAGTTTGTTCCCCTCTCCCCACATAGGACAACATTTTCTACACCAGTGCTAGTAAACAAAATTCTCGTGACTACGCTGAGACTATAGACATTCCCGAGGAGCTGTCTGTGGGAAATACTATGGCCCATAGGAGGGGGCAAAAAGTCCTTGAGAAAGGAAATATAAGCTGAGATTCTAACCAATAAAACCAACCAGAAAATCATTGTTTTGTCAGTTGGACACTGACAAAAATTTAAAATAAATATCTAGTTCAACACTTAGTAGCATAAAGGCGTCCTTGAAAGTTGTGCACCTTAAAGGCTCTTGAAGAGCTCCGGAATTTTATTGCTTGACTTGATTATTTTGACCTGCATAGGCCTTTTGTGACAATTGATCCCCGTGATGAGCAATATCCAATGTGCATAGTTTTAAAGCACCTGAAAGCTATCCTGAATCGCTCATGTTTCTCTCATACATCAAGGTAAGTGAAGGACGCAGAGAGAGACTACTTATGCTGAAATTGATTAATTTTTGATATGATAGGTATACCTGAAAAAGGCTATCAACATTTCTTTTAGAACATGATCTAGTTGTTTCTCTGGATCTGGACAAGCCCCAGGTGAGTGACAGAATAGAACCCTTTCTTCTTTTGGGTGTTATTGGCATCGGGAACCAACACTTTGTTCCAGTGAATTGGCCCTACAATGTGTTCAGTGGTGTTCTCTACCCATCAGACACTGGGAATATCTCCAAATACTGCCTAATGTTGCCTTGGAGACAAAATCACCTCCAGCTGCAGCCACTCGGCTGCTTGCACAACAAAGCGCCTCTGAAAACATTGATTTCTATGAATATTATACTAATTACTCAATCAATCGTACCACGTGGGGAATGGATTCTTTGGCAAAATTTGTTAACTTCCTACATATTAGACAATTGCTTAGTTTTTGATCAAAACAAGGAAAGCAGCGGCTTTGCTTCTAGTTTTACAAGGCATGGCTCTACCCATGCTAACTCCAATGGGAAGCAGTACCCTCTGGGAAAGGCACTACTATTATACCCAGTTTTACAGAAGTGCCTAAGGCATAGAGAGATTAAGAAATCGCCCTAATGCAACTTCGTAGCAGAGATGGAACAAAGATATTGTAAAACAGACTTTTGAACTAACTGCCTGGCAAAACTTGTGAACAACTCTTAGTCTCCTTCACATAGCTACTGTGTTTTTCCTGCACGATGAACCACAAACCTATTCTTTTCATACAGTTGGTACCCTAGCAGTCAAACGCTTTGTGGCTGTTTAAAGAACAAGCAAACAAACAACAGCAACAAGAAAACATTCTTCAACACCTCATAGAACCCATTGATTTCCACTACTAGATAAAAGAATAGTACAACTCTGGTGTTTTCATTAATATAAACTGTTCCTTATTAAAGAAACACAAAGAAATTATAGTGAATCTCCATGGATACAAAACTATGTTAGTCAATTTAAACAGCCACTAACTCAGTGCCTGCCCCTCTCCCTCAACCTCCCTCTCGCCTCCTCTCTCCCTTCTTTGTTTTTCAACTTTATTGGGATCTGCTTATTGGAAATCTATACATTTAATGTGTAGAACATGGATGTTTGACAAACCTATGGACTGTGAAATTATTTTTTGAACAAAGCTAATATTATATCTCTCTTATCACACAGTTGCCATTTATTTTGAGTATGAACATGCTATTCTCATAAAATTACAATTACACAGAACATTATTGTTAGCTACCATCACAATGTGTAAAGATCTACAGAATTTACTCTTCTGTTAACTGAAAGCTTGTGCCTTTTGACCACTGTCTCCTTTGCCTCACTGTTGATATCTGGAAGGTATTTTTTTAAACTCTTACATGGCTGTTTATAAAGGCTTTCACATGCAATAGAAATTACGGGTTGTTTTTCTCAGTATATCATCAAGTTCATCCATGTTGTTAGATATGGCAAGATGACTTCTTTCTCTTCTAAAGCTGAGCAATACACATTGCATGTTTCATACATACATGCACATATCATTTTGCTTACTTTTATGCATCTGCAGACACATTTTTATGACTGAGCTATTATGAAGAGACTGTAATAAATATGATATACATAATCTCTTTTATATAATGATTTCATTTCCTTTGTTTGCACATGAAAGAGTAGCATTGATAGGTTGCACTGTCTTCTCTATCTCCATATATATATATATATATATATATATATATATATATATATATACATATATAAAATTTTGAGGAAAGTCAATGCTGTTTCCCATAAAGACTGAAACTTATGATCCCAACCACACAATATTTCCATTACAGTGTACCATCCTAAATATTGTAATCTGCTAGCCTTTGAAAACATCACTTTTACAGATGACAGGTCATATTTTATTGTGCTGTTGAGTTGCATTTTTTTAATTATTGATATTGGGCATATATATGTGTGTGTAATATATATATATATATTACACACACACAATGAACACATTGACCACTTGTAAAGCATTTTTGAATCGCTCCCAATTTTTAAACAGGATAAATTTTTGTTACTGATTTGTTCAGGTTTGTGGGCATTTTTGATATTAGCCTCTTATTAGCTGGATATAATGTCTGTAGATGTCTCCCCCTATTCTGTTACCCACCTTTTCCTTTTGCCGACTGCTTTCCTTGGCTGCACAGCACCTTTTTGATGTGTTGATATCTGACTTGTCTAGTGTTCCTTCTGTGCTTTATGCTTTTGGTGTCACATCCAAAGGGCAGCTCCCAAGATAAATGCTAAGGATATTTTTCTCTTGTTTTCCCAGGGACTTTTTAAATTTCGTGTTTTAGCCTGTTGTCCATTTGGAGTTAATCAAATTTTATTTTCTTTGTATGTGGATAATCAATTTTCCTGACACCATTTGAAGATAAAAATTTCTCCACTGCCTAATGCAGTCAGCTTACTCTGAACAGTAATGACCTTCCCCAGGTAAACTCCCTTGAGGAAACTGATTGCTTCATTTGCAAGTGGTTATCAATTGGAGATAGCTTCTGCGTTAAGGATGGAACATGTTTTCACTTCTGCTTTCAACGCTAGGAGCCACTGGTGCATTGTCTTCATGGGTCTCATGAAGGCTCTGTGCATGCCGCCTCAGTCTTTTGTGAGTTCATGTGTGTGTTGACCTTGGTGTGATTAGAAGGCCTTCTTCCTCCTCACTTTTCTTTCTCCTCTTCTGCAGGGTTCCCTGAAAACTGAGAGGACAGATATAATTGAGACATCTTATTTAGAAGTGAATGTCCTGAGGTAGACTCACTTTCTATGTATTGCCTGGCTGTGGATTTCTTTATTTGTTCCCATCATCAACAGGAAGCTTCTCTGACAACAACTGAGCAAGGCATTTATTTATGGGTATAGCAGAATGACGTTAGGAGTCATTTCACTGCAGTCCCTTAGTAGAACAGTAACATTTTCTTTTCCCACAGGTCCTTGGCTCTCTAGTCTCAGGCCCTTGGTCACACAAGCAGCTTTTGGTGTGAATTCCATTTCATGCAGTGGACTTTAAATTAAATCAGATATTGGTTGAGATAACTTTATGCCACCATTTCTCTCAAATATGACACTATTGTAGATCAAAGGGTTGGAAGCTGGGTTGGTGTTTACAGTTCTCTTTTTCATAGCCTGTACTTCCACGTTTCAAGATCACTAGGTAGTTAGTAGGGGCAAAGACTCTAGGTAGGCACCAGCTCAACTTCTCTGTTGTCAATGCATTGTGCAGGTGTTATTTTCAGCAGTGGTGGTCAGTTTTCAGAGAGCAATTTGTTTTGCTGGCAACAGCCAGGCCTTTGGGGGATTCCCATGGGATCCCTTTGACCGGCAACTCAATTACATGCAACACATTTTAAAAGTGAGTTAAAACAGAAGCTTCATTGGGTGACAAGAGATATCCAGTTGATCCACGGTCTTCCATGATTTGTCAATTGCATTTAGATAACCTTCATATATGTATGTAATTTAGATAGCTTCTACTATATTAGATTTCCATATGACCACTAAAATGCCCCTTAATTTTTGCTCCCTCATTGCCCTCTTTTCTCCCTCTTTCCCATTTGATCCTCTCGTTTTAGTTCCAACCTGTCCATCCACAACTATCTATTATCATTCCCCTTCCTAAGTAGATCTGTTTCTTTCTCCTAGACACTCACTCTATATTTAACCTCTGAGGTTCTACAGATTGTAGCTTGCTTATCTTTGACTTAAAACTGATATCCGTACACAAGCAAGCACATACCATATTTGTCTTTCTTAATATGGTTATGTCACTCAGGATAATTTTTTTCTAGTTCCATACATTTGCTTGTGAATTTCATGGTTTCATTTTTAAAAATGGAGTAATATTCCATTGTGAAAGTGTACCACATTTTCATTATTCAGTCATCTGTTGATGGACATCTAGGTTGTTTCTAATATCAGTCAATTATGAATAGAGATGCAATAAATATGATAGAGTAAGTGTCCCTGTAGTAGGATGAAGTGACCTTTGGGTACATTCCCAAGATTGGTATAGCTGAATCTTCAGGTACTCAATTTGACTCCCATTTGCCTGAAGAAATGCCTCATTAATTTTCTTCCAATTTTATTTTCTTTTTAATTTTTAAAATTTTTGTTTTTTTAATAAAGAGTTTCTTTGCATAGCCCTGGCTGTCCTGGAACTCACTCTGTAGCTCATCAGACTGGTCTCGAACTCAGAGATTCACCTACTTTTGCCCCCGCCCCAAGTGCTGGGATTAAAGGGTATGCCACCACTGTGTGATTTTTTTTTGGGGGGGGCAGTGTCCCTCTATTTAGTCCTGGTTGTTTTGGAGCTCACTATGTAATCCAGCCCAGCTTAAAACTCACATATCTCCATCTGCTTCTGTCTCCCAAGTGCTGGGATTAAATGTCTGTGCCACCAGATCTGGATGCCACACTTCTTTCCATAGTGGCTGTAAGAGTACACTCCCACAAGTAATGGGTAAGTGCTCCCTTGACTGTATATGACTCCAATATGAGATGTCATTTGTTCGTTGATCTTGGCTATTCTTACTGGTGTAAGATGACTATGAAAAATATTTTGATTTGCATTTCTCTGAAAACTAGGGATGTTGATATTTTCTTTAAATATTTCCTGCCAATTGTGCTTCCTGTTTTGGGAATTTTCTGTTTAGAGCTGTACCCCATTTTTCAACTGGGTAAACTGCTTTCTTGATATCAACTTTTTAAGAACTTTTGATAATAGCTTTTATACATTTTATGTGTAGGATACTTTAATACTATTTATGTGTAGGATACTTTAGTACATTTTTATGTGTAGGATTTGTAATTGGTAAAAAAATCTTTTCACATTCTGTAGGCTATTGTTTTATCTTAATGGTGGTGTCCATTGCCATACAGAAGCTTTTCAGTTTAATGAGGTCACATTTATTAATTTATAAATAAATTTATTAATCTTAGTGCCTGTGCTAATGGTCTTCTGTTCAGGAATTCTTTTCTGTTCTAGTGAATTCAAACTATCCCCACTTTTTCTTCTATCAGGTTCAGTGTGTCTGGTTTTATATTTTGGACTTGAATTTTATGCAAGATGATAAATATGGATCTATTCGCATTCTTCTACGGACAGCCATCCAGTTTGACCACCATCATTTGTTGAAGATGCTGCCTTTTTCTCAGTGTGTATTTCTGGCTTTATTATCAAGAATTAAGTATCCATTGGTGTTTGGATGTATGTCTGTATCTCCAATTTTCTTCAATTGATTGTTGTTTCTGTTTTTTTTTAACCAATACCATAATATTTTTGTTACTATAGCTCTGTAGTACAATTTGAGGTCAGAAAAGGTGATATCTCCAGCACTTCTTTATTATTCAAGATTGTTTTAGCTATTCTGCTTTTTTGTTGTTGTTATGGTGGTGGTGGTAATTGTTGCTGCTTTTTTGTGTGTGTATGATGATATAAAGTTCAAGATCTGTGAAGGATTGCAATAGAATTTTGATGGGAATTCCATTCCATTGCTTTTGGTAGGATGACCATTTTTACTACATTAATCCTATATTGATCCACAAGATCAGGATATCATTCCATTTTATGATGTCTTCTTCAAGGTGTTAAAGTTTTTGTCATACAAATCTTTCACTTGCTTGGTTAAAGTTACTCTAAAGGCATTATTTTCCTGATTTCTTTCTCAGTCCTATTTTGATTTGTATACACTAGGTATATTTATTTTTTGAATTAATTGTGTATCTTGACACTTCATTGAAAGTGTATATCACATAGGAATCTCCCAGTCAAAGGTGTTTTCTGTATTTAATGGGATGACCATGGAGTTATTGTGTTAAAGTTTTTTTATACGGTGAATTACATTATCAATTTACATAGGTTGAATCATCCCTGTATCTCTGGTATGAAGACAACTTGGTAGCAGATCTTCGTGATGCGTTCTTGGATCCTATGTTCAAGTATTTTGTTGAGAATTTTGTATCTATAATCGAAGTTGGTCTGTAATTCTCTTTCTTTGTTTGGTCTTTATGTGACTTGGGTACAAAGGTAACTGTGACCTCATAAAAGAATTAGGAAAAGTTCCTTCTGTTTTTATTTTGTTGAATAATTTAGAAGCATTGGCATTAATTGTTCTTTGAACTTCTGGTATAATTCTGTGCTAAAACCATCTGTTAGCTTTGTTTTTGGTTGGGGAACTTTTAATGACTGCTTCTGTTTCTCTAGGAGTTATAGGTCTGTTTAAATTTCTTATCTGTCCTTGATTTAACTTTGATTTGTGGTATATGTTGAGAAAATGATCCATTTTTTTAGATTTTCAAATTGGATGAAGTACAGATTTTTAAAGAATGTCCTTAAGAGTCTCTGGATTTTCTCAGATTCTGTTGCTATATTTCTGCTCGTCTCTATTTTGTCAGATATTTAAACAGCAACACCAGATTATTTCTTGGTCCATTTTCTCGGAATATCTTTCCCCATTCTTTTACCCTGAAATGGTGTCCATCCTTGATGTTAAGCTGCATTTCTTGGATGTAGCAGAAGGATGAATTCTATTTTTGCATTCATTCTGTTAGTCTGTGTCTTTTTATTGAAGAATTGAGATTGTTGATGTTGTAAGTTATCAGAGCAGTGTTTGTTTGTTCCTGTTAATTTGTTATTGTGATATGTATTTTTTACTCCCTTGATTTACTGGGCTTGGATTATTTATTCGTTATGTTCTCTTTGGTACTCTAAGCTCTTCAAGTTGATTTCTTCTAGTACTTTCCGTTGGGTTGGGTTTGTAGATAGCTACTGCATAAATTTGGTTTTATCTTGGAATGTATTTCTTTCTCCATATATTGTTATTGAAAGTTTTCTTGGGTCTGGGATGGCATCTGTGGTCTCTTAGAGTATGTATAATATCAGGCCCTTCTGACATCTAGAGTATCCATTGAGAAGTCAGGTGTTATTCTAATGGGTCTTCCTTTATCTGTTACTTAACATTTTTCCTTTGCAGCTTTTAACATTTTTTTTTGTTCTGTGTGTTCAGTGTTTTGATGATTATGTGTGTCAAGGAGACTTTCTTTTCTGGCCCAGTCTATTTAGTGTTCAGTATATTTCTCACACCTTGATGAGCATCTCCTTCTTTATGTTAGGGAAATTTTCTTCTATGACTTTTGTTGAAAACATTTTCTGTGCCTTTCTCTATTTCTATTATTCTTATATTTGGTCTTGTCATTGTATTTCAGACTTCCTGAATGTTTTGTGCATGGAGGCTTTTTGATTTTAATTTTTTCTTCAAACAGTGTATCCATTTCTTCTATCTTGTCTTCAATGTCTGAGAGTCTGTCTTCCATATTTTGTATTATGTTGGTAAAGCTTGCTTCTGAGTTCCTATTCACATTCTTAAAATTTTTATTCCCACACTTCTCTCAATTTGGATTTTTTTTTATTGAGTCGATTTCCACTTTTGGGTCTCAAATGGTTATATTTATTTACTTCCACTATGGGTTTCTGTGTATATGTTGTGTGTGTTTCATATATTTCTTTAGGGGATTGTTCATATTTTTCTTTAATGCTACGTTATTCATAAAGGGTATGATAAGGTGTTTGCCTTGTACTTCACCTATGTTTTAATTCTCTGGGCCTACTGTGTTAGGGTTGCTGAATTCTCATGGGGATATCTTGTCGTGATTATTATTGACTGTGTTTTTATGCTGATGTCTGAGTATGTAGATTTGAGGATATTGTAATTCTAGGTACTGATATATGGTCTTGTATTTACTGGGTGGGTATTTTGTTCCCTGGTTTCTGCTGCTGTTTTCTGGTTCATGGGATGGTGGCTGTTTATTGTCTTCTTGGGAATGCTTCCAGGATCCTGGTAGGTGTGGCCACTTGTGCTCTCATGTGCAATCTGGTTCTAGGTATTAGGAGCTGATACTTAGGAACAGAGAAGCGCTGGAATGAGGGGCGGTTGAGAGGGTTCACAGGAGGAAAGAAAAAGAGTGGTCCACCAGAATCTGAGTAGTCTGCTGGGAATGGAGGCAGAGAATGAGAAGAAACCACAGCAGATAGTCTGCTCCAGAACTGAGGATGAGACTGGGGGATTGGATTTGAATGAAAGCGAGGGTGAAGAGCTAAAGTTTTACTGGCCTACTTTCACCCCTGGCTGGCTTTGCCAGAAGGCTCCCAAGGAATGCCTCAGGGAGTTGGGGACTGAGACAAAAGGATGAATGGAGAGGGAGGTAGAAGGAGAAGATTTATGTGATCTGTTGGAGATGGGACAGAGAAGGAGGTGAGGTCACAGCAATTTGTCTGTCACAGAACTCAGGGAAAGACTGGGACATTGGATTTGGAGGAGAAAAAGGAGAAGTGAGGATATACAGGGAGTCTGCCTGCTTCCATAGCCAAAGTGGCCAATGGGATTCTAGGGAATGCCTTGCAGTGGATGTAGGTTAAGATAAGGGGATGAGTGGGGCTAGGAAGGAAGGTTGGAGGAGCAGATCTGCATGATACACTGAAGATGGGAGCAGAGAGGGAGAGGAGACCACAAAAGGTGCTCTGCTATGGAGCTGGAGCTCAGACTCTGGGTTTTCTTACAAAAAGTATTCATCAGGCTGAAGAAACCCATCTCAAATTATTTAATGATGTGCTTATTATGACTAGATGTTGAATATAAAAAGTGCTTTTTTTTTGTCTCCATTGAACCAAGTTTATGGTCTTTCCTTAGTCTGTCAGTATGGTGAATCATCCTGATTAGTTCACGTGTATTGATCTAACTTTTTTTAAATCATGCTGTATTATCTTTTCTACACAATCCATGATTGAATTCATTGGCATGTTATTAAGAATTTTGTCTCTGTGTTTAGCAGGGATTTGGTCTTACAGCTTTTCTTTCCATAACATTAGCTTTGCTTCTTTTGGTGTGCAAGTAATGCCTGCTTATGAAATCAGTGTGCAATTGTCTTCTCTTCAGTTATGGAAGTATGCTTGTAAAATTACTTTTCCCTCTGTATGCTTGTTTGAGCTAACTTTGTTCTTTTTCTTATTTCTTAAGCTAGAGGTTGTAATCATTGCCAAGCATGGCAATCACGGAGGGCATGGGAGAGAAACTTAATTTGCCTCATGGCATCCTAGGAAGCAGAGACAAGGGAATGCCTACATTTACCTCTTTCTTTTTTTCATTGCCACATTTACTTTGTTCAGGTCCCCATTTCAAGGCATCATGTTGCTCATACTCAGGGTTGGCCGTTTCCTCGCAACCAATCCTCTGTAGAAATGCCCCAGTAGACACTCCAGTGGTATGTCTCATTCTCCAAGCTGATTCAAACTCAGCCAAGCTGGTAATTAAGGTTGACTAGCATAGATATAGCGTGTCTGGGTGAATTTTCTGTACATTTGAAAGTAAGATGTACTTTCTTGTTGAGTAGCTCAGTCTACTAGTGGCAATTGAAGCAGACTGTTTGACAGTGAAGCTTAAGTGTTTCATACCCTCACAGATTTTGTTCCCACTAAAAGGAAAGTGTTCATGTCTTCAACTTCAAAAGTGGATGTGTCTGCTTTCCTTTTCAGTTATTTTGATCAGCATAAAAGAAACATTTATCTTCATGTACTCTGCTTGAGTATTTAGGACTCTCACTTCTCTAGGCCAACACTGTTTATAAGCCCACTGTGAATATTAAGGAAATTTGAGGCTACACAGATCTGAATAAAAAATTTTAACTAATAAAATTAAATGTTTGAGTATTTGTATTAAGTTATATGAAAAGTGTTATATTAGGAATGCATTTTTTTCTATTTCTTTGTCATAGAAAAAAAGCATTTTGTTTCAATTTTCTACAATAACTACTGACCGGATAGGGTAAGGAATCTTGAGATACTTTAAATATGAGTCAACAGAAGTAATCTTTTGACACTGAAGAGATGATCTCTAATGTCAACAACATATACCTAATTTCTCTATAATATTAAGGATTTCAGTTTTCTACTTTTGTCTAATCTAATTGAAAAGGTCAAAATAAGATCAAGATAATAGTTTTAAAATACACTTAAGAATAATTATACTTTCCACAGGGCAGGGAACCCTGACTGCTCTATGGACTGGAGAGGGAGGTGGAGAGGAGTTTGGGGGAGGGGAAGAAGGGTGGGAGGAGGGGGAGGGAAATGGGAGGCTGGGAGGAGGCGGATACTTTTTTTTCCTTTTATCAATAAAAAATAAAAATAAAAAAGAATAATTATATCTCCAACTCACAAAGAAGAAAATATCTACATAGACGTAATAAAATAGTAGTATTTAATTTTCAGTAATCAATAGCTGGTTACTAATTTATTATAGACAATAGTTTATAGTGTTACATTTCAATGACATCTTTCATGTAATCCTTGTTTTCTATGGTTACATTGTTTCCCCTATGCCAACCACAATTCATAAAACATAGGTGTGAGACTCTTTCCTTTCTGGTACTTAAATCTAAAGGAGAGTCAAAGAGAAGTGTCATTTTTCAGAACCATGTTCAGAATAATTAATATAGATGATCTACTTATGAATAAACAAAGACAGCTCAAATTATATTGAGAATGTGATTTGAGGTTTGCTCAGTGTAAAGATGCAGAAAGATAAACAATGCAAACAAGGTTTTTATTTGTTTGTTTGTTTGTTTATAGAGGAACATTAGATATCTGCCAACAGAGAAGAGCAGAATCAGGATGATACAGGGAAGAACCAAAATATAGGCTTGCAGGGGAGCATGGTCTCAACAGGGCTGACAGTTGCTATGTTCATTTTTCAACACTGGTTACCTATGCTAATAGAATTCTGACATCTCTATTTCATAGAAATGATGTAAAAACTATCCCCAGAACTCTGTCTTTTTATGTTGAAATTATGGATGTGTATATCAATCAAAACAGGTTTGAGAATAGCTGCAGGAGCACTAAATACTAGAGTGGGGATAATCAAGGCTTAGCTTTTGTATTCTAGCATTTAGATAAACAGAGTACTAGCAAGTACTGTTTTATTCTGCACCTTGAAGTCTCTGGACATGATTCTCGCTTGTCATAGGACCATTAATTTCTATCGGTCACTGAAAGTGGAATGCAGATTTTCAGGGCTTAAATGGTTGATGTTAGGAGGACATAAACTCAGAAAGTGAATGTGAAACAATGGGCAATGTTGTGTGCAAGAGGAAGTGAGAATTAGAAAGATAATTATACACAAAGATTCCTTGTCCCCAAATGCCCATGTGCCTGCTATAATGAAGGGATGGATAAAAGCCAAGAGAATGGCAGACAAGGGAAATAAACAAAGGACTGAAATCTTGAACGTGACCAACATGGGGTTAACAGGCAGCCAGTAATCATCACTAAAGAATAAACAGCTGACCTGGTTCAGTCACTAGTTCAAGAATTTTGGGTCTCCAATTAACGTGAACCCATTAGCAGCCCATTCAAAAGACAGAGAGCTTCTGTATTCTACAGATAAAACAACATGAAGCTCAAAGAGACCAAGTAGATTCTTTGACACTCTATAGAAGAAAAGAAATTAGATCATGCAAGAACTACTAAGCACTGATGCTCATGTTCTTCCTAGGATGTGTCCGTGTCAGTCATCCCCAAGAAGACAGGGCTGTGGTAGAGAAGGGAAGATGTGTAAGAGGAGCATGGTAAGTCAGTGCTTGAATGATTAAATGATTTTTTTCTTGGTATTGAATGTCCGTCTCTGTTATTTCTTATTGCATTTGACTTAATCTTTTTGATCTGGTATAAGCAATGCTATGCGGAATATCTTTTCTCAAACCTCTTTTAGTCATTGTGTGTTCCTTTATTTAAAGCTAGCTTGTTTCATATAAATAGCATATTGTTGAGTCTTTTTACATTGGTTCTTTATTTAAGGCTAGTTTGTTTCATATAAATAGTATATTGTTGGGTCTTTTTACATTGTTGTCCTATCTATTTTTTTCAGATTTGAGTGAGTGAATGTATTAATTTTATATCAAGCAAAAGAATAAATAAAAGATAGACAGAAGTAGGCTGATAGCAGTATATCATCAAATCAGTTGCGTAGAGCATCTAGCATGATTGAGAGAGCAAAGAAAAGTAATATCATCACATGGGGATTAGCAAATATCCTCCAAAAATTAACTAGGGAGTATATTTTTTTAAAAGAGAATTAAATATACTGTCATTCAAAGTGATTATTGATGGATTACAAACCTCATTACTGTCATTTTTTCCAATGTTGCAGATCACTGGTTTGATAATTTCCCTGTAATGTCTTTGAATCCTTTCTGGTTTTGGTCATGCTTCTGATAGAGGATCTTATTTCATTTGTTTTGGTTTTGGTTGCTTTGTTTTGAATTGTGGTTGTATAGAATGCTTTATAGCATTATACTTCAAGACAGCCTACTTCAAGCTGATAGTAACTTAGCTCTGATTGCATATAAATCTCTACATTTTATGCTTTTATATGCTTTTTTTGAGAACAGAATTTGCGTCATTTTAAAATATATACTTTAATTTATTGTAAATTGTATTGCTTTGTGTCTTAGTTTTCATATCAATTACTAGGAACAAAATTGTCCTCAGTTCTCTGTTACAACACTAGACTGTTCTGATTTTGGCTCTGTTTAACTTGTACTCCTGAATTTTGGATGAAACAAACCTGTTTTACATCATAAGCCAGAGAACAAGGAAGGAAAGGAGGAGGTTGTGATCCCATGTTCCTTTCAGGGACACACTCTTAGCAATCTGGGGGATATTCTACTATGTTTCAGCCATTAAAATTTCATCATTTCCCTTATGGAGCAAGTCTTTACTGTACATATTTTTAGGGAAGGACATTTAGGTATAAAATATAGGAGAATTGAAACTTGAGTCTTGTTCATCATTTCTCTGACAGCCTCAGGCACAAATCTCTGTCTTAGAAATGAAGGTAGGGAAGTGAAGATATAAAGCTTCCAAAAATTGTCTTCCATTATCTGTAGTTGTAATTTAGCCACTGTGAGACCACACATGTGCTCACAATTCAGGCTGATTCTCTTGTCCCACATTCAGGTCATCTCCACCATCCTAAACATTCAGTTGAAAGAGGGAATAGCAAGCCTTCCATACTTATGCCTCCCACCTCACTGTGGTTGCCCTGTGCTATAGTATGGCCATTTTCTTCTACATCCAACCCTGCTCCAGCCCCTCTCTTCTTCAGTGGAAGTTGATTTCTCTGTTCTATGAAATTTTGACACCCATGCTGAACCCCATGATTTACAGTCCAAGGAATAAGGAGCTGAAGGGGGCTCGGCAGGAACTACTAGGACAATTCTTTGGGTTTGCATTAAGACAGAAAGCCTGAACAATCATGAGCATCACTGGAGAAAACGGCTTTGCTTCTGTTTTCTGCTCCCAAGTCAGATATGACAGTCATTGCCATGGAGACAAAGGTGGAGCTGACGTCTCTCGACTGGTGATGTTTTGCAGGAGACTGAGTGACTGTGCTGGGGTGTGGGTGTATTTTTATGTCACGGCAGAGTATACAGCAGAGATAATCACAGCTGTGATATGACTTCCTGCACTTTATCTCCCCTTTATGACTGATAGCAATTGATTCATTCTATTGTCTGCAATTATGCACCTGATTAGTACTATGTAGGATGAGGCCCACTTTTGTTAAAAATAATTTTTACTCAGTTATGGAAAAACAATTTTGGCGTTTCGATTGAGAACAAAATCAAACTGTACTTTTACATTTTAAGACTTCTTTGAAAATAACACGGAAGTCACATGCAATTGCGTGAGTCAATATGGCAAAAAAAGGTATTTTTATCAAGGCTGACTAAAATGTTTTTGTGTGGTTCCCATTACTTATGTGCTGCTTGAGTACACAAAAAAAGTAAAGGGAGAAGGGTCCAGTGAAGTCTTATTTCATTTTGATAAGGAGATAAGTAAAGGGTGTTTGCATACGGAGTTATTACTGCCCACAGAGAGGCTGTGTTTCAGATAATATCACACAGCATTCAGTTTGAGAAGAATTTTACTGAATATATAATAGTTGTCACATACATTCATAAAGATGGCACATTGTCCTCCATAAATATGTGTACTTATTATTTACCAACTGGAAATGAAACAAAAATTATCAAACAATTTTTGATGTCTCAAATGTTCACCTTTCTCAGAAACTTAGGAAATAATATCAGCTACTTTAGACACTAAATGATATCTAGAAAATCAGAAATATTATTGATCTAAAGAAAGCACAAGGTAAGTGTCTTGACAGAGAACTCTAGTGTGAAAAATTTAAACTTCATGTAATTCAAAGACCATTTGACATGGACAAAATATTTTGTCTCAATAAATTGAGAAGACATTGAATTGTAATCACAGATGCAGCTGAAAGGCTTGCTAGAAAATGATCAGAATAAGGAAAGAAAAAAGCACCAAGCCAACCTTCTAAATTAATAATGGGTATTGAATAAAGAAATAGATATGGATGGGGAAGAAGAGAGGGATGGAGAGAAGAGAGAGGAGAGAGAGAGAGAGAGAGAGAGAGAGAGAGAGAGAGAGAGACCCCAGCTATAATTAGATTACTAGATTTGATTGGGAATCTCTCCGTTTCTTCCTTGATTCGTAGAGGCTGACCTCACCACTAGGGTAATAATTGAAGACTGAGTATACAAAGTGTGGCATATTGATGATGGAACTCAGCAATGAGTGCATGAGCAGGGGGGATATGTGAACATGTGACTATTGAGACAATAGACAGTTGGCTAACAGCATGGCCAGGGAGATGAAACTGTTGCTGAACACTGACTGTTGATTTTGAAATGTAAACAGTATTATGAAAATGCACTTAGATGGTCATTGACAAAATTCTCTCTCACACACACATGTAACTTTAGAGTGTGAGGAACAGCTCTATGGTCTGTGAGACAATAAATAAAAGCATCCTAGCACCAAGGGTGAGAGCTGACCTGACTCACCAGGCAGGTATGCAGGGTGATTGCTCATCAGACTTTCACATGAGGACTAAAGTTCAAACTCGGACTGTCAGAGAACACCATAAAACCCCATGGATCAGTCTTCTGTGACCCTGAAGGAAAAAACAAAAACAAAACGTTTTCAATGGTGGGATAGAGGTGAATATCTTTCCACGTAGACAAAGCAACATGGAAGTCTTTCTCTTGAGGGTTAGGAGTGGTGACAGCAATTAAGATTAATGGGGTTCCTGGGGAGGGGGACTCTGTCTGCCTGACATTGTTAATCTAGCCACAACATTATTTTCTGAGATCTGGGGGTGAGCCAATTTGAAGAGACTTGCGAACTTTCTCTCCAAAGGTTTCCTCAAATTTTAGATAAGTCTCAGGTGATTTCAGAAATCAAGGAGTCAAAGACTCTTAAACTCTATCATATAAAATTGTCTTGCAAAATAGAGATTAAATTTCTCTGTTTTTATTTTTTCTTTTTGACAGAAAAAACGGGTTGAGGACATTCCTTCTGAAATTGGCATATTTTCTTTTTATTGAAAATAGATTTTTCCCCTCACATAATATATCCTCATTACAGTTTTCCCCTCCCTCTGCTTTTCCTAATTCCTCCCTATCTCCCCTCTCATCTAGATCCACCCCTTCTGTCTCTCATTGGAAAGCAAATAGGCACTCAGGCCTGTGACTCAGCAAGACAGGCAAGTGTCCTGGTCTGTGTACTCTCAGGAAGCTCTGTAGTCACAGATGCAAGCAGAAAAGGCATGATGAACAACACAAGAAAGCCCTGAAGACAAACCCTTTGGAGGTGCTTCTCACGCAAAGAGAACTGTACTGGGAAACCAAACAGATGAATTCCACTGTCAGGAAGTGCGTCAGTGTGCAGCTTATCAGGAACAAAAAGGTCACAGAGTTTGAGCCCAAGGGTGGTTGCTTAAACATTGCTGAAAAAAACCATGAGATTCTGGTTGCTGGATTTAGTCCAAAAGGTCATTCTGCAGGTGATTTTGCTGAAGCCCAACTGAAGTCTGTTAAAGTAAGTAACGTGTCTCCTTTGTCCCTGTACAAAGGCAACAAGGAAAGACCAAGATCATAAGTTTTGACCATGGAAACACAGTAATAAATTTTCATATTCTGAAATGAAAGAAAACAGTCTTTTAATGAATAAAATAAATCAAAGTAAAATAAAACAAATCTAACATACCTGCATTGGACAAAATAAACAAACAGAATGAAAAGAGTCCAAGTAAAATCAGAAGAAACAAACTCACTCATTTGTGCACTTGAGAATCCCATAAAAACACCAAATAGAAAGGCACACACACAGACACACACACATATGATTTACACACACATAAGCTCTCTCTCTCTCTCTCTCTCTATATATATATATATATTCCACCATGGTCAAGTAGGCTTCATTCCAGAGATGCAGGGTTAGTTAAACATAGAAAAATCAGTCAATATAATCCACCATATAAAAAAATTGAAGGATAAAAACAACATGATCATCTCATTAGATGACAAAAAGACTTTGACAGAACCCAACACCTCTTCACGATAAAAGTTTTGGAGAGATCAGGAATACAAGGGACGTACTTAAGCATAATAAAGCAATGTACAACAAGCCAATGGCCAACATCAAATTAAATGGAGAGAAACTCAAAGAAATTCCACTAAAATCAGGAACTAGACAAGGTTGTTTACTCTCTCCATGCCTATTCAATATAGTACTTGAAGTACTAGCTAGAACAATAAGACAAATAAAGGAAATCAAAGAGATACAAATTGCAAAAAAGAAGCCAAAGAATCATTACTTGCAGATGATATGATATATATAAATAACTCCAAACTCTCTACCAGGCTACCAGGAAACTTTAACAACTGATAAATACCTTTAGTCAAGTGGCTAGATACAAGATTACCTAAAAAAAAATCAGTAGCCCTCCTATATACAAATAATAAAGAAATTTATTTCTGAGAAAGAAATAAGAGAATCAACACCTAAAGCCTCAAATAATAAAAAATACTTTGATGCAATGTTAAATAAGCAAGTGAAATACCTGTATAATTTGAAGAAGGAAATTAAAGCTATCGGAAGAAGGAGTATCTCCCATGCTTATGGATCAGTAGGATTAACAACGTAAAATAAATCATTTTACAAAAAGCAATCTATAGGTTCAATTTGATCCAAACACAATTCTTTTCAGATTTGAAAGAGCAACACTCAACTTTATATTCAAACACAAAATCCCAGGATAACTAAAACAATTCTTTACAATAGAAACCTTCCAGAGGCATCAGCACTGCTGATTTCAATTTCCACTACAAAGCTATAAAAATAAAAACTTCATGGTATTGACATTAAAACAGAAATGTGTGCTGTACACAATGGTTTTACCTTGTAAAGATTTATTTCCTGTACTTGTTTAATAAAATGCTAATTGGCCACTAGCCAGGCAGGAAGTATAAGTGGGACAACCAGGCAGAAAGTAGAGGTGGAGCAATGAGAACAGGAGAATTCTGGGAAAAAAGGTCAGTCTGCAGTCATGACTCAGCCATGGAGGAAGCAAGATAGCAAGATGTGACTGCCTTGCCAATAAAGATACCAAGTCACATGGCTAACAGAGAGAATTATGGGCTAATATAAGTTATAAGAGTCAATAAGAAGCTTGAGCTAATAGGCCAATCAGTTTATAATTAATGTAAATCTCTGTGTGTTTTCTTTGTGACTGAATGACTGCAGGACCGGGTGGGACAGAAACCTCAGTCAACAATTAAACAATTAAATAATTCAATGCCTACTGTAAAAAACCATACTGTTCTGGATGATGAAATGGACCTGGGGGATTAGTCAAAAACTCCAGTAGGAAATAGGAAACATATATTTTGGAAGACTTCTATAAATGATCAAAGACCAAAGCTAAGAGTGTGTATAAATGACATTGTAATTGAGGGATTACTCAACACAGGTAAGAATGTGACTATCATTACTTCAGAATCTTGATATCCAGATTGGCCTCTTCAAGAGGCAGATATTCAATTCCTAGGAATTGGAACCCTATCTCAAGTAAAAAAAAAAGCACAAGGTGGGTTGAATGCCTAAGGCCAGGACAGAAAGGAAGGCTAAGGCCATATGTAGCTAATATTGCAGTGAATTTATGGGGCCATGACCTATTGAAGCAATGGAACATCCAGGTTAACATTCCTGCAGTGCCCAAAGCTTATGTTTCTGGGAAAGATATTATAAATTATTGTAAACAAAGATCACCAGCTATTCAGACTGTACAAGAACTCAAAGCAACTAGCAAATCTTCAGAGGTACTAACAGCCTTGCCTTAAAAACAGTTAACTGAGAAACCCATATGGGTTAAACAATGGCCTTTACTGGAAGGCAAACAGCAGACTTCAGAACTGCTGGTACAGGAGCAATTAGATGCTCAGCATATTGAAGAGCCAACCAGCCCTTGGAAATCTCCTGTATTTGTTGTTAAAAAGAAATCTGGAAAATGGAGAAGGGTGACAGATTTAATATCTGTCAACAGGGTTATCCAATCTATGGGCCCTCTACAGGTTGGAATTCCTCTGTCTTACCTATTACCAAAAGGATGGCATCTTATAGTTATTGATTTAAAGGATTGTTTCTTCACTATACCTTTAGAAGAAAAGGATCAAGAAAAATTTGCTTTAACAGTGCCTACTGTTATTATTATTATAATTCTCAGCCTACTAGGAGATACCAGTGAATCATCCTCCCACAGGAAATGTTCAATAGTCTTACCCTGTGCCAAAATTTTATAAATCAGCCATTGGAAATAATGTAAAGCAATTTCTTAAGTCTATAATTTACCATTACATAGATGACATTTTGTTATCTGACTCAAATGCATATACTTTAGAATGTTTGAATAAGTAAAAAAACATTTTGCCTAAATAGGGATTACAAATTGCTCCTGAAAAAATACAAACAGAAGAATTCTTGGAAAAGGAAAGATTCAGTCTACAGTCATTACCCAGACTCAGAGGATACAAGATGTGATTGCCTCACCGAAAAGGTACCAAGCCATGTGGCTAACTCAAACAAAAATAATAGGTTAATGTAAGATGTGAGAATTAATTAATAAGAGCCTGAGCTACTAAGCCAACAAGTTTATGATTAATGTAGACCTCCGTGTGTTTCTTTGGGACTGAATGACAGTGGGACTGGGTGGTACAGAAATCTCAATCAACAAATGTGGATCAATGGAATTGAATCAAAGACCCAGACATAAATCCACACATCAATGGACACATGATTTTTGACAAAAAGCCAAAATTATACAATAGAAAAAAGAAAGCATCTTCAAGAAATGTTGCTGATCTAACCGGATATCAGCATGTAGAAGAGTGTAAATAGATCCTTGTCTATGACCCTACAAAAAACTCAAGTCCAAGTGCATCAAAGACCTCAGCATAAATCCAGATGAACTGAACCTGACAGAAGAAAATGTGGAAAATAACCTCAAATGGAAATATCTTGAATGCATTGTCACAGGAGATATTTCCTGAACAGAACACGAATAGCACAGACACTAAGATCAGTGATTATTACATGGGACCTCATGAAATTGAAAAGTTTCAATAAGCAAGGAATACTGCCAGTAGGACAAAATGGCAACCTAGAGAATAAGAAAAAACTTCACTAATCCCACATTTGATGAAGAGTTGATTTTCAAAATATATAAAGAACTCAAGAAACTAGGTATCAACAAGTAATCCAATTAAAAATGGGGTACAGATCTAAACAGAGAATTCTCAGCAGAAGAATCTCAAATGGCCCAGAAATATTTAAGGGCATGTTCAACATTTTTAGACATCTGTGAAATGCAAATCAAAATGACTCTGAGATTCCATCTTATCACCTGTCAGAATGTCTAAGAGAAGAAAACACAAATGACAGATCATGCTGGAGAGGATGTGGAGCAAGGAGAACACTCCTCCATTGCTGGTGGAAGTGCAAACTTGTACAGCCACTTTGGAAGTCATGTAGTGGCTCCTCAGAAAAATGGGAATCAACCTATTACAAGACTCAGTTACACCATTGTTAAGCATATACCCAAAGGATGCTCATACCACAAGGACACCTGTTCAACTATGTTCATAGGAGCTTTATTTGTAATAGTCAGAATCTGGAAACAACCTAGATGTCATTCAACATAGGAATGGATAAAGAAAATGTGGTAAGGGGCTGGAGAGATGGCTCAGAGGTTAAGAGCATTGCCTGCTCTTCTAAAGGTCCTGAGTTCAATTCCCAGCAACCACATGGTGGCTCACAACCATCTGTAATGGGGTCTGGAGCCCTCTTCTGGCCTGCAGGCATACAGACAGACAGAATATTGTATACAAAATAAATAAATATTTTAAAAAAGATAAAAAAATAAAAAAAGAAAATGTGGTAGATTTGCACAATGGAGTACTAGTCAGCTGTTAAAAACAAGGATGCCAAGAATTTTAAGATAAATGAATGGGACTAGAAAAAATCATTTTGGAACTAGAAAACTCATCTGGAGTGAGGTAATACAGACCCAGAAATACAAACATGGCATGTACTCACTCATGACTGGACACTAGACATAAAGGAAAAGATAACCAGCCTGAAGTCACAACCCTAGAGAATCTAGGTAACAAAGAGGACTATAAGAGAGACATACATTGATCCCCCTGGGAAGGGAAAATAGACAAGATCTTCTGAATAAATTGAGACCATAGCAAATAGGGGGAAAGGAAGAAGGGGAGTGGGGAGAAGAACATGAGGGAATGAGAAGGTACAGCTGGGGTAAGGAAGAGAGAAAGCGCAGGAAGGAGATATCATAGCAGATGGAGTCATTATGGGGTTAGAAAGAAATCTGGCACTGGGGAAACTCCCAAAAAATCCACAAGGATCACCCCAGATAAGACTCTGATGTGGGAGTGATTTCTTTCTAATCTGTTGCTTTCATTAGTTGATTAATAAAGAAACTGCCTAGGCCCATTTGATAGGCCAACCCTTAGGTGGGTGGAGTAAACAGAACAGAATGCTGGGAGAAAGAAGCTGAGTCAGGCAGTCGCCATGATTCTCCCACCCGACACAGCCACAGGTTAAGATCTTCCCTGGTAAGCCACCCTGTGGGCTACACAGATTATTAGAAATGGGTTAGATCAATATGTAAGAGCTAGCCAATAAGAGGCTAAAACTAATGGGCCAGGCAGTGTTTAAAAGAATACAGTTTCCGTGTAATTATTTCGGGGCATAAGCTAGCCATGCGGGCGGCCAGGTGCCAGGTATGCAGCCCCGCCGCTCCTATTGCAACAAGACTCTGAGCAATAGTAGAGAGGGTGCCTGAATTGGCCGTGCCCTGTAGTAAGATTGATAACTACATTAATTGTCATCATAGAACCTTCATCCAGTAACTGATTGAAGCAGATGCAGAGATAAGCAATTAACCACTGGGCTGAGTTCCAGGATTCCAGTTGAAGAGAGGGAGGAGCAATAATATGAGCAAAGGGGTGAAGGCTAGGATGGGGAAACCCACAGAAACAGCTGACCCAAGCTAGTGGGAGCTGGACTCTGGACTGACAACTGGGGAACCTGCATAGGAATGAACTAGGCCCTCTGAATTTGAATGACAGTTGTGTGGCTTGGGTAGTTTGTGGGGCCATTGTCAGTGGAAACAGGATTTATCCCTAGTGCATGAACTGGCTTTTTGGAGCCCATTCCCTATGGAGGGATACCTTGCTCAGCCTAGATTCAGAGAGGTCGGCCTTGGTCTTGTCTTTGTGATGTAACAGATTTTGTTGGCTTCCATGGGGGACCTCATGCTCTCTAAGGGATGCATGAGGGGTAGGGTGGGCAAGCAGGTGAAGAAAAGGGAGGGGGAACTGGGGTTGGTATATAAAATAAAAAAAGATTATTAAAAAAAATTCATCTTGAGTGAGGAAACCCAGAGTGATAAAGACAAATATGGAAAACAGAAAGTGGATATTAGTTGTAAAATAAAGGATTTTAAGTGGACCAAGAGCAGGTGGTGATGGGAGCAATAGTGATCAGGTGTGGGGCATGGAGGAGGAGAGTGCTGAGGGGAACTCCATGGGGGGCATTTCAGGTCATGCTGAAGCTTGTCACAGGGAAATCGCTCAGAAGTCTATGGGGAAGACCCTAGTTTAGACTCCTAGCAATAATGGATAAGTAGCCTGAAGTGCCCTTCTCCTGTGACCAGATTGGTACCTGGCCAAATTGCCATCAAATAGACATCATCCAGCAACTTATGGAAACAGACGCAGAGACCCACAGCCAAGCACGGGGCAGTGTTCGGGAGTCCTGGAAACGGGTGAAAGGGCTGTAGGAGTCAGAGTGGCCAAAGACACACGGGAAGGCTCATAGCGACTCACAGAAACTGAACTGATAACCAGTGAGCATGCATGAGACTGACCTAGGTACTCTGCATATGTGTTGCAATTGTATATCTTGGTCCTCTTATTGGACTCCTAACAGTGGGGATAGGGGCTGTCTCTGACTCTTTTTTTGGCATTTGGGAACCTACTTTTCCCACGGGGTTGCCTGGCCCAGTCTTAATACTTGGGGAGGTGCTTAGTCTTATCATCACTTGATATGACATGTTTTATTGTTACTCATAAGAGACCTGCCCTTTCCTGGATGGAGATGGAAGAGGGGAATTTGGGAGCCGAAGAGGGAGAATTGAAGAGAAAGACTGGGTGGAGAGGAGGGGGGAGAGGAGGCTTCAGCTGGAAGGTAAATTAAATAGAAGAATAAAAAATGTGTGTATTCAAATAAAAAACTCATGAAACTGGAAGGTATACTACATATATACATATATATATATATATATATATATGAACTACTTATGTATGCATATTATCTATTGTGGGGTTTTTTTGTTTGTTTTTTGAGACAGGGTTTCTCTGTAGCTTTGGAGCCTGTCCTGGAACTAGCTCTTGCAGACCAGGCTGGCCTCAAACTCGCAGAGATCTGCCTGCCTCTGCCTCCCAAGTGCTGGGATTGAAGGCATGCTCCACCACTGCCCGGCTATCTATTGTGGAAAAGGAGAGAAGAAAACAAATATAAAGAGAATAAAATAAGTATAAAAATAAAAGCTAATTTTTTTGAAAAAGGAAAAACCTTGTCACAATGTTGTGAGTCAAGGTGCCTCCAAAGTTACCGCTGAATTTCTTTTCTTTTGGTCATCTACTCCTGAGCACATAGCTTATCCGATAGAGTAGTTTGTTTTTTTCCAGAGAGACTCCCTTTGAGGAAACTACATTTTCCTTTGCATGTTGTTATTAATTGGAGTGTGTCTGGGTTAGGGATGGGGCATATATTCACTTCTGCACTCGTCTCTAGGGTCCCATCTGATGCAGACCTATGTAGTTCCCATGCATGCAGCTCCAGTTTTTGTGCATATATGCACCGACCATCTTAATTTCAACAGCCTTGTTTTCTTGCTATACTACATCCTCTCTGACTCTTACACTCTGTCTCAACAATGAGGGGAGGGATATAGGGCTGAGTGTTCCAAGGTCTCTCACTCTCTGCATAAGATCTGGATCTCTGTATTTCCTACCATCTACTTCAAGAGGTAGCTTCTCTATAGTAAAGATCTTTTCCCATTCTGTATATTTGAACAAATTTCAACAGACTAAGTGATGTCTGAATTTCTGACTTTAAAACACCAAATATTAATAGCAAATATAACCAAACCATTGTCTGAGATTTAGCATTAGAAATAAGTTTATTGGATTTCAAACCTTGAGTTTCTTTATTTTATTTTTTCTTTCTTTTTTTTTTATTATTGAGAAAAGGAAAAAAAAACAAGTTTCCGCCTCCTCCCCGCCTCCCTTTTCCTTCCTCCTCCTCCCACCCTTCTCCCCCTCCTCCCACCCTTCTCCCCCTCCCCCCCACTCCTCTTCCCCTCCCTCTCCAGTCCAAATTGCAGTCAGGGTTCCCTGCCCTGTGGTAAGTCATAGGTCCTCTCCCCTCTGTCCATATCTAGAAAGGTGAACATCCAAACTGGCTTTATTTTATTTTATTTTTAAAAAGAAAACAAACTATCTTTTTTCATTTATATAAATCCCAGTTCCTACTCCCTCTTCTCCCCTCATTTCCTTGACCTTCTCCTCCCACCCCCCATCCACTCTTCAGAAACGGTAAGGCACATTGCTTTGAGGAAGGTTCAAGGTCTTCCCTACTATATCTAGGCTGAGCAAAGAATTCATCCAAAGAGAATGGGTTCCAAAAAGCCAGTAGAAGCAATAGGGATAAATCCTGGTGCCACTGCCAGTGGCGCTGATGTCTGCCCCAGTCATACAACTGTCACCCATATTCCAAGGGTCTAGTTTGGTCCTATGCTGGTTCCTTCCCTGTCTGGCTGGAGTTGGTGAGCTCCCATTAACTCAGGTAAACTGTATCAGGGGGTGTTCCCATAATAGTCTTGACCTCTTTGCTTATATTCTCATTCCTCCCACTCTTCAACTGGAGTTTGAGAGCTTAGTCCAGTGCTCCAATGCAGGTCTCTGCCTCTGTTTCCATCAGTTGCTGGATAAAGTTTCAATGGTGATATTTAAGATATTCACCAGCCTGATTTCAGAGCATGTCAAGACTGGGCCTCCTCTCCCCTATTGCTTAGGGTCTTAGCTGGGGTCATCCTTATAAATTCCTGGGAATTCCTCTAGAGCCAGGTTTCTGCTATCCTTATAATGGCTCCCTCAATCAAGAGATCTCTTTCCTTGCTCTCATCTCTGTCGTTCCTCCATCTCAACTATCCCATTCCTTCAAGTTCTCCTCATCTCTCCCCTTCTCCCCTCCCTTATACCCTCCCTACTCCCCCACCCCCATGCTCCCAATTTTGTCAAGTGATCTTGTCTGTTTCCAATTTCCAGGTGGTTCTATGTATATTTTTCTTTGGGTTCACCTTATTACTTAGCTTCTCTAGGATCATGAACTATATATAGGCTCAATGTCCTTTGTTTATAGCCAGTATCCACTTATGAGCGAGTACATACCATATTCATATTTTTGGGTCTGGGTTACCTCACTCAGGATAGTGTTTTCTAATTCCATCCATTTGAATGCAATATTCAAGATGTCATTCTTTTTTACCACCAAGTAGTATTCTAATGTATAAATGTGCCACATTTTCTTTATCCATTTTTTGATTGAGGGGCATCTAGGCTGTTTCCAGGTTCTGGCTATTACAAATAATGCTGCTATGAACATAGGTAAACAAATGCCTTTGTAGTATGATTGAGCATCCTTTGGGTATATGCCCAAGAGTGGTATTCCTAGATCCTGAGGTAGGTTTATTTCCGATTTTCTGAGAAATCGCCATACTGATTTCCAAAGTGGTTTCATAAGTTTGAATTCCCACCAGCAATGGATGAGTGTTCCCCTTACTCCACATTCTCTCAAGCATAAGCTATCATTGGTGTTTTTGGTCTTAGCCATTCTGACAGGTGTAAGATGCTATCTTATTTTTATTTTGGCTTTTATTTCCTGGATGGCTAAAGATGTTGAACATTTCCTTTAGTTTTTTTTTTTTTGTCATTTGAGATTCTTCTGTTGAGAATTCTCTGTTTAGCTCTCTACCCCATTTTTAAAATTGGGTTATTTAGCATTATAATGTCAATTTCTTGAGTTCTTTGTATATTTTGGAGATTAGTTTTTTGTCTGATGTGGGATTGGTGAAGATCTTTTCCCATTTTGTAGGCTGCCTTTTTGTCTTATTGACTGTGTCCTTTGCTTTACAGAAGCTACTCAGTTTCAGGAGATTCCCTTTATTTATTGTTGCTCTCAGTGTATGTGCTACTGGGGTTATATTTAGGAAGTGGTCTCCTGTGTCCATGCATTAAAGACTAATTCCCACTTTCTCTTCAGTGTGATCAGATTTATATTGAGTCTTTAATCCATTTGGACTTGAGTTTTGTGTATGGCGATAGATATGGGTCTATTTTCATTTATATACTTGTTGACATCCAGTTATGCCAGCACCATTTGTTGAAGATGCTTTCTTTTGTCCATTGTGTAATTTTAGGTTATTTGACAAAAACCAGTTCTTCATAGGTGTGTGAATTAATATCAGAGTCTTCAATTAGATTCCATTGATCAACCTGTCTGTTTTTATACCAATAACAAGCCATTAGAGAAGCATCACCCATCACAGTAACCACAAATAACATAAAATATCTTGGGGTAACACTAACCAAAGAAGTGAAAGACCTGTTCGACAAAAACTTTAAGTCTTTCAATAAAGAAATTGAAGAAGCTACAAGAAAATGGAAAGATCTCCCATGCTCTTGGATCACTAGGATCAACATAATAAAATTGGCAATCATACCAAAAGCAATCTATAGATTCAATCCAATCCCCATCAAAACCCCAACTCAATTCTTCACAGGCCTTGAAAGAACAATGCTCAACTTCAAAACCACGATAGCCAAAATAATCCTGTACAATAGAAGAACTTCCAGAGGCATCACCATCCCTGACATCAAGCTCTATCATAGAGCTACAGTACTAAAAATCTTGACTTTCTTAATGCTCTGATTTTAGAAGAGGAGAGGAAAGGATGCTCATGCAGGAGGAGTTGTGTTATTTATAAGGAGCCCTTGTGCAGAGACATGGAGAGTATTGCTTAAAATTATGTGGCACAGAGATGAAATGTTAGAAGACAATTCCAGAACAAGGAAGCAGGAGAAGCTGAACTCAAACTTCACCTATATTATCTAGATAAATGCCAATCTGTTTTTTAAAGATTTATTTATGATGTATACAGTGTTCTGTCTTTAGGCCAGACTGGAAGAGGGCCCCAGATATCATTATAGAAGGTGGTGAGCCACCATGTGGCTGCTGGGAATTGAACTCAGGACCTCTGGAAGAGCAGGCAGTGCTTTTTTCCACCAAGTCAGCTCTCCGACCTTGCTAATCTGGTTTTCACATGAAATTCCACAATTGTATAAATGAATTTCTTACTTTTCATTCTTTTTTCAGATTGCAGATACTTCTAACTAAAGAAATTATAGAAGGGCAGGAAATAGAAAAAGGGAAGATAAACGTAAAACAGGAAGTAACTTTATGATTGGATTAGTGATAGGAAAATATTTGAGTTGTTATAATTCAGAACTAGATTTAAATCTTAGCAGAAAATATGAGTTTCTATATAATCAGTGAATAGATTTACTTCGATGAAAAAAGATTTATTGAATAATGCTTGATTTCTACATTGCCTGTATTGTGCCATGAAGATGTTTGTCTAAAGCATTTTGAACATTTTTTGGCCTTTGTTTCTTTGTCATAGAGTACACATTTAGTTCTTGAAAAATTGCTGCAGTGAGTAATTACTAGATAATTCTCAAAGGCACATAAAGGTAATTTTCACTAGGGCCAAACAAAGGTAATTATTTCACATTCATTTACCTGACAAATAAAATGTCTGTTTTCTACAGACTCATGGCTATGGGCCACATACTGGAGCATGCCCACCCACCTACCAGCAGCCACATTCTTAAAGAAAACTGACTCTCCTTCCCCTGGTGACCATCAACTGTCATGTTGATTAGTGTAATCTTGGGCAGGAGTTATGGAACTTTGGTTACTGTAAATTTGTGAGTTCAGTGGTCCTTTTATATCAAGAAGTCAGTATTTTCTCTCAGGTCTCACATCCCTCTGGATCTTAGAATTTCTCTTCCCTGTCACCGGTGATGTTCCCTAAGCCTTGGGAAGAGGGCTGTGATATAGATGTCAGAGGAGACCATTTTCCTGAGAATGTTTCAAGAGTCTTTTTCCTCCCCTATTCTTTTTATCCTGAATTATTTCTTTTCTTTTTTCATGCCACGGATTAAACTGAAGGCCCCACACATGGTAAGTACAAGCTTTACCCCTAAGCTGTGCCCCTAGTTGCAAAGCTTTTCTTGCTGTATCATTTACCACATCATTATGGCCACAGTGATCATACCTCCTATTACAATTTTTAAAACACAGTAAAAGAAAGTCCTTTCTTCATGATACTCATATCTCAGTCAGTGAACCACAGGTGTCTTATTTCAACATGTTGTTCTGTTTGATGAGCTTGCATAGTTTAGTTTTGAGCACACTGATTAATATTAAAGAATGTCTAAAACTGTGTTATTTGAGGTACGGCGAATATGTGGATACTGTGTTTCTGCAAAACAGGATTTTGTTATTTATCATAGCAGCATGGAGGATGCCTGGAAAACAGGAGAAATGCCTGCAGTTGGATAACTACTGACCAGAAAACATGATGTGGAGTTGTGGAGGAGGAGAGCTCGGTAAAATTGATATGGTCACCATGGTCACTGATCAACCCCAGTGTGCTCTTGATGCCAGCTATGGGCTTAGCCTTGACTCACTGGCTTTTTTGTCTTATTTATACAAGTAAATAGAGCAATTATTTCTTCCATTCTATACTTTATTTTTATAAAAATGTCAATGGGAAAAAAATCACAAATTTAGGGTGATATATAGAACCTACAAATTGTCTATAGCTGTAAAGCCCGAGCTCTGGCTTCCTAACTGGAATGGTTTGTCATGACATCAGTATTTGGACCCTCACATATTACTCATAGTGAAATAAAGAAAGAAATTCAACGATATTTTGATGGAAGATGAGTACAAAGTAATGTAGTGATGCTATTAACTAGAGCTGTGTGAAAACATCTAGTCAACACGTTTCTACCATTTGTGTTTTCAAATGCAGGTTTTATATATAAAAATGAATGAAGATAAAAAGAATATTTGTATATTAATTATTTTTAAACCACAGTAAAATTTCCCTTAGAAATAAATAGCAATTATAGTAGATTAAGCAAAATCATGCAAAATATCCAGAAGGTATCTAAGTGTGAGAAACTTACTTCAATAAAAATTATCTGTCTACAATGTGTAGCATCATAAAATTAGCAAACTAAATAAAAACATAGGAACAGATTATGAATTATGTAGAAATCTTTCAATGATAAATTTAATTTCAGAAACACTTAAAAAGTATAGATATGTTTGCATATGAAAACTATGTCAGTAAATTTGTGTTTTGAATGACCAATTTGGAGTATAAGATATAGCCTTTTGTCTGGGTAAAGATTACGTGAAGGATATTATCAAAAAAATGTACTCCATAAGAGACAGTCATGATAATATGTGAAGGTTTGAAGAGATATGTAATACATGACAAAGGAAGGAATTTTTCATTATTGTCAAAAATAAAACACTGTTGGGAAGGAATCCAGTGTGTAGGGAGATAAACGTTGTCATTGGTGAGAGATTTAGAAAATATTCATTTAAGTTGTTTCATCTATTTTAGGGAAAACTCTGAAAGATTTTTACAGAGTTAATTGAACTTGAACTACACAGTTTAGATAATAATGATAATAAGATCAAGAGGTCTCCCAAGAAATAACTGAAAAGAATAAAGTACAAGCTCTGAGAACAAAATCCTCATTTGCGCCCAGCAAAAGAATTAAAAGAAACTACCTCCAACAGAAGAGGAAATTAGAATGGAAGCTGCGCACAAGAGGAACATTGGATACAGTTGAATAGTCATTGCTTAAGAATAAAGGATTACTAACAAAGATAGAACAAAAGTCTATGGATTTAATGATTACCTGTCAACATGAGTTTTGAATTTGTATAAGTTAATGAGTAGAATTTTGCATGGATTAGGCGTTAAGTAATAGGAAGTGAATCTGGAAAGTGGATCCTATCATGAGTTACTGCTAATTGTAGCATACACACATAACAAATATTCTTTTTCTGAACATAGATTTGATTTATGCATATTTTCTATAATGAGGAGACGTTTGAAGGAGACAGTTTGTACTCCAGAGGAAAGAAACCCAAGGTTGATAATGAGAAAGAAAAGAAAGGATCCTGAAGGAGGTGGAGAACAGGAAATCAAGATGAGTTATCATAACTAATAACTGCTACCTGCATGTCCAGGAATTCTCTGTACACGCTCATCTCCCAATCTTTATTTCACAAGTGACCACTTCAGACACCTAGACTATACATGTATGTATGTATGTATGTATGTATAAACAGTTTGCTCCAGGCCTTAGAGAGAAGAAGCTGCAATGATACAAAGACTATGAGACTCATTAATAATGAGACATGGCATTAGTGGAGCTGGAAGTAGACAAAAGGAGCACACTAATTGAATGCTTGCATGTCTCCAGACAGCAGGACAGTGCGGCAGGCACCATTCACTAGCCAATGTTCCACTTTGGCTCTGGCACTTTTCCTTTATTTGCTCTGCAGTTTGAAATGGGGAGGGAGATTCACCCTGAAATCCCAGCTTCTGGCAGAGGTGGTGCTGAGTGATCTGTAAGATTAACAGAGAAAATGCCCCCATCCAGCCCAGATTACTACATCATCAACACTCACCTGTTGACATATTTGTTCCTGATGAACTGATTTGTGAGATTTTTAGAATTTACATTCTAGACTGAATGTCTTTTAAAATCAGTTAGATGTTTTCAGTCTGCTTGAGGTTTTACAAAGCAACCACCAGGACTGGGCCGCAAAGGAGAAGCTGTCAAAAGCAGGTCAGGTTGTGAGGAGGACATCAGAGAGCAGATGGAAAACATGAGGTTGTCTGGGTCGGGAATGACATACAGATTTCTGGAACTGGTTATCAGACAGTGGCGACTTTGCCCTCCAGCTCAGAGATCTTCCTCTGACCACGCTTCTCTTTTCCTGTCCTCAGACTCTTCTCCTTGGCACTGATAAAGGGAATGTTAGTGAATAGCCAGGCACACAGCCATAATGAACCAATTAAAAAAGTTCAATGTAACACATTTCTGGTTAGCATTCATATTATGACATAATAGGTTACTGAAAAGGCTCCTGCCCAGCAAAAGTAATGTGGGAATGTCTATTCAAGTAAGCTCACAGGAAAATCCGTATTTTATTCTTGTCTGGGTGGTGAAGACTTAAATATTTGCTTTTTTTTTTTAGATCCTCTAATCATCTACATTCTTGTTTTCTTGGGAGCAGGATACAAAATATAGGATATCTGTTTTTAGGAAATTTTTAAATTTGGTTTCTGTGTGAGTGTTTTGGATACAAGCATATAAGGACACCATAAGATCATCATGTCTGGTGCCTGCAGATGTTGGAAGGTTTTTGAGCCCCAGGATCAGGAAATACAGATGGTTGTGAGCTACCATGTAGGTGTTGGAAACCACATCCTGACCCATCTCTTGAGTGCATCTTGAGGATAGATTCTCAAAAACAACACATTATAAGGGTGAAAAGAAAACCACATTCCCTTCCCCAAGTTAAATAAAGGGTGAAAAGATTGAAGGCTTTCAAAAGAGACCATTGGCCCAACTGATGACATATGGGTATATTACACAAGTAAATCAAAAGCATTCTTTCTGTGCTGATGAGCATCTGTTTGGCTTTCACTGCAGACTGACATTTTTCAATGGGAACAGACAACCAGACATGGACGCATGAATTCATCCTCCTTGGCCTGTCCAGTAACTGGGACACTCAAGTTTCCCTCTTTGTCCTGTTCTTGCTGATGTACCTGGTGACAGTGCTGGGGAACTTCCTCATCGTTCTTCTGATCAGACTGGACAGCAGACTCCACACTCCCATGTATTTCTTTCTGACCAATCTGTCGCTTGTGGATGTGTCCTATGCCACAAGCATAGTCCCTCAGCTGCTGGCTCATTTTCTTGCCACACACAAAGCAATTCCATTTCTGAGCTGCGCAGCACAGTTATTTTTTTCTCTGGGCTTAGGAGGGATTGAATTTGTGCTACTGGCGATGATGGCCTATGACCGCTATGTGGCAGTGTGCAATCCGCTGAGATACTCTGCCATTATGCATGCAGGACTGTGTAGTAGGATGGCTCTTGCATCTTGGGTCAGTGGTTCCATCAATTCAGTCATGCAGACTGCTATCACCTTTCAGCTGCCCATGTGCACTAATGTGTATATCGATCATATATCCTGTGAGCTCCTTGCTGTGGTGAGGCTGGCCTGTGTGGATACGTCTACCAATGAAGTTGCTATTATGGTATCGAGCATCATCCTCCTGATGACCCCATTCTGCCTGGTTCTCCTGTCCTACATCCAAATCATCTCCACCATCCTAAAGATCCAGTCGAAAGAGGGAAGAAGGAAATCCTTCCACACTTGTGCCTCCCACCTCGCTGTGGTTGCCCTGTGCTATGGCATGGCCATTTTCACCTACATCCAGCCTCGCTCCAGCCCCTCTGTCCTTCAGGAGAAGTTGATTTCTCTGTTTTATGCAATTTTGACACCCATGCTGAACCCCATGATTTACAGTCTGAGGAATAAGGAGGTGAAGGGGGCTTGGCAGAAACTACTGGGACAGTTCTCTGGATTCTCATCAAAACTGAAAACCTGAGGAATCATGAGCATCTCTGGAAAAAAGGCTTTACCTCTATTCTGCTCCCAACTCAGATATGACAGTCATTGCCATGGAAACAAAGGTAGATCTGCTGCATCATGACTGGTGATGTTATGCAGGAGGCTCAGTGGCTGTGCTGGGATGTGTGGTGTGGGTGTATTTCTGTGTCAGCAGAGTGGACAGTGGAGCTAAGCACCGCTGTCACAGAGATAACACCATTTATCAGTCTCAATTTTTATGATATGACAATTAAAAAGAAAAAAGAAACCACTAACCGTTTCAATTTGTTGCATTGTTGAAGTCATGATCCTTTTCTTTAAACCTACCTTGTACACAAAGTATCCTGTACATGCGTGTGTGTGTGTGTGTGTGTGTGTGTGTGTGTGTGTCAATGCCTTTCAGAGAAGATTGTGGTGTATCCAGGGTACCAGAAATGCATTTCCATGTTGGTTGATTCAAATAATGCATGATCTAAGTAATCAGAGGCCGTCACCATTTGGAAGAAACGTTTGTTAAAGCTTTTAAGATGTTTCTGAGTACAGTCATCTACATTCAACATTAACATTCAGTTAATGCACTCCACTGCAGAAAGGTAAACTGAGGCTCTTACCTAACCCTTAAAGGGAGTTAATCAAAGGTTTTCACATATAAGGATACAACTGACCAACAAAACATTAAAATATTAATAGACCACATTCAACTAATTCCAAAGAGAATTTGTCACATATATAAAAGGTGTCAATGTAAAAGATTGGATTGGACTAATTGCTAAGAAATTGACAAGGCCTTTCTTTCTCTAAATGTAAAAGTATAAATAACAAAAAATATGACATAATGTATAAGATATCAATGACAATATTTGTTTGTCCTTTGCCATATTCAAAGAAAGAGAATACATACATACTACCTGCATTTCACTACCACAGATTAAGACACAGTAAGATGTGGCTGTTTCCCTTGGACACATGTTTGTGACTTTTCTTGGCCAATCATTCCATGACATCTTTATTCACAAAGAGCTCCTCCCTCCATTTTTGAAACCTTTATGTGAAGGTCATTTCAACTTTTATTTCCTAGGAAGCAGAAATACTGAGGGCATTGGTTACATACTGACAGATTATCACAGCAAAATTTTATCTGTTATAGTTACATATTTTTCTTTTTGTTTATAAGATGAAATTTTCTCAATGGATAAACCCTTGGCTGAGTTAAGTTTCATGAGATGGCAGCCCTTAGGTGCGTGTGAAAGGCATCCCCAGTGGAAGGTGAGAAAGTATTGTTGCTTCATTGAAAAGATGAGATGGTATTATAATAAAAGTCATTAAGTATTTTTCAAAAAACTTGGGCACTTTAAACTAAAAGTAAATCTAAGAATTACTAATCATGAACTGTCACTTGGGGTTTGTCTTTTTTTTTTTTTTTTTTTTTTTTTTTTTTTTTTTTTTTAGGTTTTACAGGACCATGGTTCTTTGGAGCCTGTCCTGGAACTAGCTCTTGTAGACCAGGCTGGCCTCGAACTCTTGGGGTTTTTCTTTTAAAAAGCACAATGTATGCAAAAATTATTGTTCAAGCAAAAATCTCAGTAAGTCAGAGGTAGGGCAATAGCTTACTATGTCTCTGAAAAATACTTTAAATTATATTTAAATTATATTCTTTCTCCTAATTCCCCTTTCTTAGCACTGGGATTATTTTTCAAAAGCACTCTCACTCTCAGTTCGATTTCCTGTTTAGCCTCTGTTTTTTTTTAATGGCATACTGAGGGAGTAGAGTTTAAAAACACTCTTCAGATTCTGTATCACTTGTTATACTCAGAAGCTTTATTGGAGTCAGTCTTTTTATTTTCTGGAAGTAACAACTGTGAACCATGAGAATTGGGGCCTGGAAACATAGCGAGGGGCTTCAAAGCAAGGAATAAAGGACTGACCCACAAACAGATGGACAGGAAAGCTAAGACCAGGTTGTGGTCTGTACCACCTGCAGCCTGCATCCTCAGCTTGTTTATTAGGCACAACACAAGATGGGGGAGTGCTACTCTCCAGAGGAGATCTCAGTAGATTAGCAGTCTCAATTGATAAACATCAGGGTAGGGGAGGAAGCAGTAGTTGTCAGTTTACACACACAGTGATAAATTGTCCATAAACACTCTTACTCTAGTGCAAGAGATTTGCCATTCTTCTTGAGTCTGACTCATGTAGGGAAATGGTTTTGATGATTTACGTGGGTCTTGTCTGACAGATCCATAAATTCTAGAGGAGGGGAGTGTGGATTGAGAAATGAAATAGGTAAGAGATAACAGAATAAAGAGGGCACTCAGTGAATATTGTGACCTGCCCCAAGTCTATTATTCAAAGTTCTTATATACCCCAATCCAAAAAGGGGGAGAAGGCAAAATACTTCCTTGACATGATACAAAGAAAAAACAAAGTAATTTCCTCCTCCACATATCTCCAAACATTAAGTAGCCACACTCTAGGTCAACATATCTTTTTGACTAGGCAACACATCCTGCAGCTACACATTAGGTCAAAACAGCCTGTTGTATAACCTTGAAGGAGCAAGAATAGGTTTGAATTCTCTCATCTCTAGTCAAGGAGGAATGGATCCATTTCTGTGGGTTCCACAGGGCCCAAGGCCTTTAATCTCATTGACATTACTGTGCCCTTGTCAAAAATACACGTTCACTAAGAATTTTGTTCATTCAGGATGTCCAATGCTCCCTACAAAGCAGAAGACCTTGGATGGCAACAATCCTCTATCAAGAGACCCACGGTGCTCTATCTCTTCTTTCTGAGCACTACTGCAATTATTACATTGCTTAGCCTGTGGAAATATATATATATATTCATACATATACCCATGTATGAATTCTTCTCAGTGCTGCACTTGCTATGACTCTGGTCCTGGCATAACATGTTAAAGTTTATCTTTAAACCCACTGGAACAGGAATGCAAAGATCAATAAGTTAGTCATCCAGTCACAGCTTTTACTGGTAAGGTAGTATTCCTGGGCTAAGCAACATGTTTGAAATGTTCACAAATGCTGTTACTTAAAGCTGGTGAGACGCTAAAACATCTTCCTGCATCACTAAGGAAGCAAATGGCCAATGAAGCCATTTACAGTCTGAGGCTGTCCCCCGAGGAGATAATATTTCTAATTTCATAGCATTCAATAGCATGATAAAGTAATAGCAAAGCAGAAATGAGGGAAAAGGAACTAAGAGTGTATGGAAAGTAAGAAGCATAAAGTATATAAGAAGGATTCTTAAGGCTCAGAACAGGTACTACATCAGAGAGGATGATGGGCATTGAAGAAACTAGTTATGGAATTTGCCTTCAATGTGACAAGGCTAGCTATTAGGGCAAGAAACTGCTCTTGCCTGGACTGCTTGATTGTATGCTGTATGAACTGAACATGCAGGACCCACAGAAAAATGATTGCTGAACTTGCCTAAAGGTGAGACAGTCCTTCAGGGCTCCTGCTTCATGAAAGAATCTGTCAGACATTTCGTACGATACAGAAAAAAGTAACTGACAAACTGTCAATATAGGTGAAACACTCTTTCATATTCCCTGCTTTTTGGAAAGGTCTGATGGATACTATGGGCCTGTAGGTTGAAGATGGTTACCCCATTGTTACAGAATAACTTTGGGTAACTATCCAGGCACTGAGATGTTTCTGTCAAATTTAGAGTTTTGGAAGTTGCTTACAATGTACTTCCTGTCAACTTATGTAATATTATATACTTCTGGGATCTTTAATGGAGTTGAAGAATAGATAGTTATAATTATAGTTTTTCTTAGCTAATATAACTAAGCTAAGTAACTGTAGTTCTTATTTGATACCTCTTTTGTTATATGTAATTTTACTATGTTAAAGTTAACCTTCCCTTTTATTTAGACAGAGAATGGGAAATGATATAGAATTTCCCTGTGTATGCTATGAATATGTGTTATTACCATTGTTTATTAAATAAGCTGTTCCAACCAGTGGCTTGGTAGAGTAAAGCCAGGCGGGAAATCTGAACAGAGATATAGAGAGAAAGCAGGCAGAGTCAGATAAACATCATGTAGCTGCTGAAGGAGAAAAATGCCAGCTGCCAGCCAGAACCTTACCATCCTCTTGGCAATACACAGATTAATAGAAATGGGTTATTGTGACATGTAAGAGTTAGCTAGAAATATGCCTAAGCTATTGACCAAAGTTGTAATTAATATCGTTTTGTGTGATTATTTGGGTCTGAGCGGCTGGCAAATGAATGAGCAGCCTCCATTTACATTATTGTGGCCAGCTTCTCATTAATTCAGGAACAGAAGAATGAATGAAATTCATGGTTGTTGAGATGGAACAAATTCTTTGAGCCTTAGTTAATCATATAACTTTTTCTTTTGAGAATTTCAAACATGAGGACTATATTTGTATCCTTTTCACCATTCCTGCTTCCCCACCATCTCCTGTGTCCCCATCTCTCCCTTTCAATCTTATGATTTCTCTTTATTTAATTATTTTGTGACATAGATATATACATATATAAATACGTGTGTGTGTGTGTGTGTGTGTGTGTGTGTGTGTGTGTACAACTTGCTGAGCCTATTCCATGCTACTCATATTTGTATATGTTTTTGGCTGGCTACTTGGGATTGGATAATTGATCACAGGGCTCATCTCTGAGGAAGACTAATTCTTTCTCAAAAGCCTGCAGCTCTTCTTCTATGGATTAGACCTTGTGAAATTTCCCCATCTGTACTGTTCTATCAATTGGTGTTGTCATTATGTGAGTGATGTTTACACAGCCATATTGTTGACGTTTTGTGGGTGTAGTATCCCCATCATGTCTTGAAGACACTGTCTCATAGCATGCACCTGGTCCTCTGGCTTTTACAGTCTTTCTGCCCTCTCTTTCATGATGTTCTCAGAGTCTTAGGTGAAGAGTTTGCATGCAAATGTGTCAGTTGGGGTTCGGAACTCCACTCTTATTCTCTAGATTTGACCAGTTGTGTACATCTGAAATGACCTCTATCTGTTGCAAAAAGAAACTTCTTTGATGAGGTGGGAGAGCTCTAATTACTTGTGGGGTTAAGAATAAGTATTTAGAATACAGCTAGGATTATATTGATTTAGGGAAACAGCAATAGCAAGTTCTTTTCTATGGCCTATGATTCCCTTACCAGCCATGAGTAACTGTGTAGGCTTAAAGTACCAAGCATGAATTCTACCCTATTGAGTGGGATTTACACCAATTGACAGTTGTTACCTTCAAGAAAATAAATGTCACTATTGCACCATTAGGGCTGTCTTGCTGGTACAGTTATTGTTACCATTCATAAAATTTATAATTGGATAGGGCTACCTATTGCTTTTTACCAACGCAGTTTGCATAGAACCTTCAGATATCATGAGAACTAGTCTTCACAGAAGGAGCTTCCAGGTCAGTTCTAGCTTTATTCATTTAAGTCCTGTGTTTAAAGTGTATAGTGTCTTCAACAACAGCCTTTCAAGTTCTTAGAGATAACTAAGGACAATATCAATAGCCTATATTGTTTTATGAATCTGTTGGCTACCCCTGATCAACAACTACAAGAGAAATTTCCCATGCCTGACACTGGGGTTTTTGTTAAATTGTCTATGGCCCATGGGGAGAGCATTATAACCTCATTAAAACACACACACACACACACACACACACACACCATACATATGTAAGTATCTATTATACTATATGTTATATATATATATATATATATATATATATATTAAAGCAAGCTTTTGAAATACTTCACGATGACGTTTTCAAATACCCTTTGTGTTATTCATCTCTCTTTCCTCCATAGTTAAAGTTCCTTCCCCCTTTCCCATTTCCATTTTATAGTAGCTCTATCCTGTCATAATGGACTAGATTAAGGCCACAGAGATGGGTGGGCATTGGCAGTATCTACCTGTAGTGTCTTGTCTTCTGAGTGTTGGAATGTGTAAATATAAAGATCAATTGCAGTCTATAAGAAAGTATTTATCTCTTGTTCTGGCAGGCAAAATGCACAGGGGTTAGGTTCAGGGAGCTGAATACCTGTTGGTGAAGAGTTTTAGGTCCCAAGACACTGAAAGGATACGAGTTGCTCAGGAAAATCAAACCTCATTCAAATAACCCTCATGGGAATTATTCATGAATGAGATAAAAACTCAGTCTAGTAAGTCATCACTATTTTGGGGTTGTTTATTTCAGCAATTAGTCTACCTCTGATAATGCAATGGGATCATGGTTTAGATATACTTATTTCAAAAATATCCTTTGTGTATCTAGCTAGCACTGTGCTATTTACAGATAACAGATGTTTTTTGCTTTCAAACAGCTCACTAATTTTACTTTTAGTAACTTGGGGTTTGTAAATATTATCAATATGTATAAGATTATTTTAGTTTTTGTTTCAAATTAAATAACCATCATGATCTTCTCATACAGTCTAAATTATATCCAGAAAAATTATTAATTTCTTACTGTAAGTTTGAACTTTTCAGTCTAAATATTATTCAAGTTGTAATAAATACTGACAGACAACTCTTTTGAAACATGATTTTATTAGTATCACTTTATGCATAATAATCTTTATGCTTTTGCACAATTTTTACAACCTTTGAAAAATGCATGCAGTTATGTGAATGTCACTATGATGAAAACAGAGAAATGCTTGACCCCTCCAAACATAGCATATTCTTTCTTAAACACTATCCATTCCTTTGGACAGCACTCTCTGAAAGTCAGTTCAGGTTCATGCACTTGTCTATTGTACAATGCTATATGAGTGGAAACATACTGCAGAGTCTGCCTTCTTTCAGTTAGCACGCTGCATTTCAGACACTGATGCTGCAAACGGCAGTGCCAGGTTCTTTAATTGCTGAATAATAGTCCATTTCATTGATGCGTCATAGTTTGTCGGTTTGCTATTTCAGAGTACATTAGGATTATACCTTACATTTAACAATAATGAAGAAAAGCTTTTTAAAGCTTCCAGCAAACTTTTTTTTTACTTTGCTAGATGAAATAAGACATCTAATATAAGAAGTGATGACTAGCTTGTTTTGCAAAGGAATATTTAAGTTCTTTAAAAGTGCCAACCTATTTTTAAAAGTTGCTGCACCGACTGTGAATCCATGTGCTAACTGGGAGAGCAATCTCTAGTCTTAACTCCTTGAGAACAGCTGTTGAGGCCAGTTTCATAGTCTTTAAAGGTCAGAAGTAAGTGCCAAGTAGCTTCTCTTTGAGAATTTTATTTGCAGTGACTAAAGAATGCTAATGTCGAGTATTTTTTAAATTGTATTTATTTATTTTATATGCCAGTTGCAATTTCCTCTCCCCCTGTCCTCCTAATCCCTCTCCCAACCGCTCTGTTCCCATTCTCCACTATACTCCTTCTCCATTTCTGTTTAAGAAAGGGCAAATTTCCCATGACTATCAAACAAACAAACAAACAAACAAACACCACGGAATATCAAGTCACAGTAAGACAAAGCACCTCCCCATGTTTTAAAGCTGTGTAAGTATGAGGAGCAGAGTCCCAAAACCCAGTAAAAGAGTTGGAGACAGCCCCTTTTCTCACTATTAGGAGTCCCACAGGAGGCTCAAGCTATACAATTGTAACATATATATGCAGAATACCTAGCTCAGTCCTGTGTAGACTGCCTGGTTGTTGGTTCAGTCTCTGCGAGCCCCTTTGACTACAAGATAGTTGATTCTGTGAGTTTTCTTGTGGTATCCTTGACCCATTGTATCCTATAATCTTTTCTCACTCTCTTCTGTAGAATTCCCCAAACTGCACCTAATGTTTGGCTGTGGGTCTACATCTGTTTCCATCATTTGCTGGATGAAGCGTTTCTGATGACAATGGGGCTAGGCATCAACCTATGTGTATAGCAGAATATCATTAGGAATCATTATATTGACATTTTCCCCTCTAGCCATGTTTAGTGTTATCTGGAGTCTCTGGATCATCTGGCCTGTGCATCCTGGTACTCAGGGCAGTGTTACAAGTTGGCTTAGTCTCCTGGCATAGGATTTAGGGTAGACTGGCCACTGATTGGCCACTCCCTCAATCTCTAGGCCACCCTTACCCCAGCATGTAACACAGGCAGTACAGGCTGTAGGTCAAAGGTTATGTGTCTGGGTTGGTTTCCCACTCCCTACACTTGAAATCTGGCCCATTCACAGGAGATAGCCAGGTAAAGCTATTGAATCTGCTATTGGTAGGAGTCTTAGCTAGGGTCATCCTTGTATATTCCTGGGAGATTCCCTTGACCCAGGTTTTTACCTAACCCCAAGATGCCCTCCTCTTTTCAGTAATCTCCTTCAGTACTCTCCCACTCTGCCATATCCCCAAACTGATCACTCGGTTCCTATCACCATCTACCCAAAATCTACTCCTAAAAATCTCTATTTACCCTTCCAAGAGAGATACAGGCATTCTCCTGTGAACCCTTATTTTTGTCTAATCTCTTTGAGCCTGTGGATTGTGGCATAGTTATCCTTTATGTTATGGCTAATATCTTATGAGTAAGTACACACCATGTTTGTCTTTCTCAGTCTGGGTTACCTCAATCAGGTTATTTTGTCTAGTTCCATTAATTTTTCCTTCAAAGTTCCTGATGTCCATGTTTTTAACAACTGAGTAATAATCCATTTTATAAATGTACCACATTTTTATCCATTCAATTGTCTCTCAGCCATTTGAGATTAATCTGTTGAGAATCTCTGTTTAGATCTGTACTACATATTTTAATTGGATTATTTGGTTTGTTGATATCTAGTTTCTTGAATTTTTTTTTTTGTATTTTGGAAATCAGCTCTCTGTCAGATGTGGGGTTGGAGAAGATCTTTGTGCATTCTGTAGGCTGTCTTTTTGTGCTACTGATGGCATCCTTTGGCTTATAGAAACCTTTCATTTAGTTTGATGTTGGCTGTTGGCTTGCTGTATATTGCCTTTATTATGTTTAGGTATGTTCCTTGTATCCCTGCTCTCTCCAAGACCTTTATCATAAAGGGATGTTGTATTTTGTCCAAGGCTCTTTCAGCATCAAATGAGATGATTATGTGTTCTTTTTCAGTTTGTTTATATGGTAGATTACATTGGCAGATTTTTATATGTTGAACCATCCTGCATCTTTGGGATGAAGCTGACTTGATCATGGTGGATGATTTTTATGATGTGGTATTGGATCCAATTTGCCAGTATTATATTGAGAATTTTTGCATCAATGTTCATGAGTAAGGTTGATTTGTAATTCTCTTTCTTAGTAATGTCTTTCTGTGGTTTGGGTATCAGGGTGGGTTTGGCAATGTTCCTTCTGTTTCTATTGTGTGGAACAATTTGAGGAGTATTGGTATTAGTTCTTCTTTGAAAATCTTGTAGAATTTCATGATGAAATCATCTAGTCCTGGGCTTTTTTTGGTTGGGAAACTTTTGATGACTTTTTCTCTTTTTCTTTTTTTAGCAGTTATAGATCTATTTAATTTGCTTATCTGGTCTTGATTTAAATTCGGTAAGTGATAATTATCCAGAAGGTTGTCCATTTCCTTTAAGTTTTCCAATTCTGTGGAGTACAGGTTTTTGAAATATGACCTAATGATTCTCTGTATTTCCTCCATGTCTGTTGTTATATCCCTCTTTTAATTTCTGATTTTGCTAATTTGGATATTCTCTTTTGGTTAGTTTGAATAAAGGTTTGTTTATTTTGTTGATTTTCTCAAAGAACCAACTCTTTGTCTCATTGATTTTTTTGTATTGTTTTCTTTGTTTCTATTTTGTTGATTTCAGCTCTCAATTTGGTTATTTCCTGCTGCCAAGTCATCCTGTGTGAGTTTGTTTCTTTTTGTTCTAGAGTTTTCAAATGCTCTGTTAATTCACTAGCATGCGATTGTTTCCAGCTTCTTTATATAAGCATTTAGTGCTATGAACTTTCCTCTTAACACTGCTTTCATTGTGTCTTATAAATTGTTGTGTGGTCATTTTCATTGAATTTTAGGAAGTTTTTAATTTCTTAGTTGACCCACTGATGCTTTAAGTGAGCATTGTTTAATTTCCATGTGTTCATGGGCTTTCTGAAGTTAGTGTTGCTGTTGAATTCTAATTTTAAGCCACGGTGATTTGATGAGATACGTGGGGTTATTCCAGTTTTTTTGTATCTGTTGAGGATTGTTTTGTTACCTAGTATGTGGTTAATTTTTGAGAAGGTTCCAAAAGGTTCTGAGAAGAAGGTATAATCTTTTATGTTTGGATGGAATGTTCTATAGATGTCTGTCAAGTTCATTTGAGTCATAACATCTGTTATGACTTATTTCTCTGTTATTTTTTTTTGCCTGGCAGTCTTGTCCAATGGTGGCAGTAGCACAAACACTGAGAGAAACAATTAATAAATGGAATCTCCTGAAATTGAAAAGCTTCTGTAAAGCAAAGGACATGGTCAACAAGACAAAACGGCATCCTACAGAATGGAAACAGATCTTCACCAACCCCACATGAGACAGTGGACCGACTGATCTCTAAAATAGACAAAGAACTCAAGAAATTGGTCATCAAACGAATAAATAATACAATTGAAAATGGAGTTCAGACCTAAACAGAGAACTCTCAACAGAGGGACCTAAAATGCCTGAGAGACACTTAAGGAAATGTTCAATATCCTTAGCCATCAGAGAAATGTAAATCAAAACAACTTTAGATTCCATCTTACATCTGTAAGAATGACAAAGATCAAAATCAATGATGACAACCTATGCTGGAGACGATGTGGGGTAAAGGGAATACTTGCATTGCTTGTGGAAGTGCAAATTGGTACAGCCTCTTTGGATATAGTATGGCAATTTCTCTGAAAATTAGGAAACAACCCTTCTCAAGACCCAGTAATACCACTTTTGGGTGTATACCCAAAGGATGCTCAATCATACCACAAGGACATGTGCTCAACTGTATTCATAGCAGCATTGTTTGTCAAAACCAGAACTTGGAAACAACCTAAATGCCCCTCGACTGAAGAATGGATAAGTAAAATGTAGTACATTTACAAAATAGAGTACTACACAGCAGAAAAATTTGAAATGTGCAGCAAATGAATAATATAGAAAACATCATATTGATTGAGGTAACCCAGAACCAGAAAGGCAAATATCATATGTACACACCCATAAGTGGCTTTTAGGCATAAATCAAAGAAAACCAGCCTACAATTCACAATCCCAGAGAACCTAGACAACAATGAGGACTGTAAGAGAGACATACATGGAACTAATCTACATGGGAAGAGGAAAGAGACAAGATCTCCTGAGTAAATTTGGAGCATGGGGACCACAGGAGAGAATTGAAGGGGAGGGAAGAGGAAGAGAGGGGAACAGAGAAAAATGTATACCTCAACAAAATCAACTAAAAACAGGAAAAAATCTTTCAATTTAATGAAATCCCATTTATTAATTGTCAATCTTAGTGTCTGTGGTATTGTTGTCCTGTTCAGGAAGTTGCCTCCTGTGCCAATGTGTTCAAGATTATTTTTCACTTTCTCTTCTATCAGGTTTAATGTATTTAGATTCATGTTGAGGTCTTTGATCCACTTAAACTTGAGCTTTGTGCAGAATGATGGATATGGATCAATTTGCATTATTCTACATGCTCACACCCAATTAGACTAACACAATTTGTTGAAGATGCTTTCTTTTTTCCATGGTATAATTTTGGCTTTTTTTTGTCCAGAATAAGGTATTCATAGGTTATGGATTTATGTTTGTATCTTTTATTTGATTCCTTTGATCCACCTATCTGTTTTTATGTTAATAATATGTGGTTTTTAATATTCTAGCTCTATAATTGAGCTTGAAATCAGGGATAGTGATACCCCTGACAGTTCTTTTATTGTACATGATTGTTTTAGCTATCCTGGGTTTTTTCTTTTTCCATATGAAGTTGAGTATTGTTCTTTCAAAGTCTATGAAGAATTGTGTTGGAATTTGATAGGGATTACATTTAATGTATATGATGGCCATTTTTACTATGTTAATCTTACCAATCTCTGAGCATGAGAGATCTTTCCATCTTCTGATATTTTCTACAATTTCTTTATTCAAAGACTTGAAATTATTTTCATACAGGTCTTTCACTTCCTTGGTCAGAGTTACCCTGAGATATTTATTTTTTGTGGCTATTTGTGATGGGTATCGTATCCCTCCTTTTTTGTCATCCCATTTATTGTGTATAAATAAAAGGACTACTGATTTTTTTAGTTACTCTTGTATCCAGTCACATAGCTCAAGGTATTTATTAGATGTAGGAGTTATAGAATTTTGGGGGTCACTTACATATATACTATCAAATCATCTGCAAATAGCAATACTTTGACTTCTTCCTTTCCAATTTGTATCCCTTTGATCTTCTTTTGTTGACTCATCACTCTAACTAAAACTTCAAGTGCTATATTGAATAGATTTAAATCTCAGTGGGATTGCTTTGAGTTTCTCTCAATTTAGTTTGATGTTGGCTGTTGGTTTGCTGTATATTGTCTTTGTTATATTTAGGTATGTCCCTTGTTTCCACGATCTCTCAAAGACTTTTATCTTGAAGGGGTGTTGGATTTTGTCAAAGGCCTTTTCAGCATCTAATGACATGATGTGTTTTTTCTTTCAGTTTGTTTATATGGTGGATTACATTGACAGATTTTCATATTTTTGAAATTTCTGGAACTTTCATATTTTCTGCATCTCTGGAATGAAGCCTGTTTGATCATGGTATATGATCTTTTTAGATATGTTCTTGAATTTCGTTTCCTAGTATCTTATTGAATATTTGTGCATTCATGTTAATGAGTGAAATTGGTCTGCAGTTTTCTTTCTTTTTTGAGTCTTTGTGTGGTTTGGGTATCATAGTGACAGTGGACTCATATAAAGAATTTGACAATGTTCCTTCTACTTCTATTTTGTGGAATAATTTGGTGAGTTTTGGTTTTAGTTTTTCTTTGAAAGTCTGGTGGAATTCTGCATTAAAATCTTGGAGTCCTTTGCTTTTTTTGGGGGGAAACTTTTAATGACTGTTTATATTGCCTTAAACATTATTTGTCTATTTAAATTATCTATCTGATCTTGATTTAATTTTGGTAAGTGGTATCTATCAAGAAATTTGTCCATTTTGTTTTAGATTTTCCAGTTTTGTGGATTACAGGATTTTGAAGTATCACCTAATGATTCTCTGGATTTCCTCAGAATCTATTGTTAAGTTTACCTTTTTTTCCCCATGATTTTGATATTCTTTCTCTGCCATTTAGTTAGTTTGAATACAAGTTTATCTATTTTGTTGATTTTCTTGAAGAACTCTTTGTTTCATGAATTCTTTGTATTGTTCTCTTTGTTTTTATTGGCATCAGCCCTGAATTTGATTATGTCCTACCAGTCTACTCCTCTTGGGTGTGCTTCATTTTGTTCTAGAGCTTTAAGTGTCCTGCTTTGCTGCTAGAATGAGAACTCTCCAAATTATTCATGAAGGCAATTAGTGCTATGAATGCACCTCTTAGCATTACTTTCATCATGTCCCATAAGTTTGGCTATGCTGTGTAATCATTTTCTTTGAATTATAGGAAGTCTTTGACTTTATTTTTATTTCTTCCTTGACCCAGTGGTAACTCAGTATAGAGTTGTTCATATTCCATGAGTTTGTAGGCATTCTGTTGTTTCTGCTGTTGTTGAGATCCAACTTTAATCTGCAGTGGTCTGATACGGGGGGTTATGTTAGTTTTCTTGAATCTGAAGAGACTTGTTTTGTGACCAAGTATGTGTTAAGTTTTTGAGAAGGTTCCATGAGGTGTTGAGAAAAAGATATATTCTTTTGTGTTTGGGTGAGATGTTCTGTTAGATCCATTTGAGTGATAACATCAGTTAGTTCTGTTATTTCTCTTTCTTGATGACCTGTTACTTGGTGAGACTGGGGTGTTAAAGTCTGTTACTATTATTGTGTGACGTTTGGTGTGTGATTTAATATTCAGCAATGCCTCCTTTACAAATGTAGATGTCCTTTGATTTGGGGCATATATGTTCAGATTGAGACATCATCTTGTTGGATTTTTCTTTTAATGACTATAAGATGCTCTTTTCTATCTCTTTTGCTTAATTTTTTTGGAAGACTATCTTTTTAGATGTTAGCATAGCTATACCAGTTAGCTTCTTAAGTCTGTTTAATTAAAAAATCTCTTTCCAACCCTTTACTCTGAGGTAATATCTATCTTTAATGTTGAAGAGTGTTTCTTGTATGCAGCAGAATGATGGATCCTATTTTCATATCCATTAAAAAAAAGCCTGTGGCCGGCCGGGCGATGGTGGCGCACGCCTTTAATCCCAGCACTCGGGAGGCAGAGGCAGGTGGATCTCTGTGAGTTCGAGACCAGCCTGGTCTACAGAGCTAGTTCCAGGACAGGCTCCAAAGCCACAGAGAAACCCTGTCTTGAAAAACCAAAAAAAAAAAAAAAAAAAAAAAAGCCTGTGTCTTTTTATTGACAAATTGAGTTTATTGATACTGATGGATATTAAGGACCAATGACTGTTAATTCTTGGGTTTTTTGTTGTTGTTGTTTTTTTTTTGCTGCTGGTGGTAGTGTGTGTGTGTGTGTGTGTGTGTGTGTGTGTGTGTACGCGAGTGCACACCCGCTTCTCTTTTTTGGGTTTTGCTGGTGTGAGATTATCTATCACCTGGGTTTTTGTGGGTGTAGTTAACTTCTTGAGGTTTTCATACTTTATGTAAGACAGAATTTGGAGATAGATACTATTTAAGTTGACTTTGTCATGAAATAACTTGTTTTCTCCTTCTATGTTTATGAACAGTTTTGCTAACTATAGTAGTCTGGGCTGACATCTGTGGTCTCTTAGAGTCTGCAAGGCACCAGTCTAGGTCCTTTTGGATTTTAGGGTCTTTGTTGAGAAGTCATGTGTTATTTTAATGGGTCTGCCTTTATATGTCTCTTGGTCTTTTTCTTTTGCCATTTCCAGTATTATTTCTCTGTTCTGTGTGTTTAGTGTTTCAATTATTATGTGGTGAGGGGATTTTCTTTTCTGATCTATTTGGTATTCTATAAACTTCTTGAACCCTTATAGGCATGCCCTTATTTAGGTGGGAAAAATTTTCTTCCATGATTTTGTTAAATATATTCTCTGTTTGCTTTTTAAAATCTGTATCTCTTCTTCTTCTTCTATTCCTATTATTCTTATGTTTGGTCTTTCCATAGTATCCCAGATTTTGTGGATATTTCGTATTAAGAATTTTATAGATTTAACATTTTTTTCCTGATGAATCTATTTTCTTTTATCGTGGCTTCAATTCCCGAGATTCTCTCTTCCATCTCTTATATTCTCTTGGTGATGCTTGCTTATAGTTCTTGTTTACTTACCCAGATTTTTCATTTCTAGGATTCCCCTCATTTGTGCTTTTTTATTGCTTCCTTTTTCATTTTTAGGTCTTGAAGAGTTTGCTTCATCTGTTTTTTTTTCTTGGCTTTTTTGCATTCTTTTGGGAATTTCCTGATTTCTTCCAATTTTCTGTTTATCTTTTCCTCAATTATTTTATTTTTATTTTCTTTTTAAAAACATTTATCTTCATTATAAAGTCTTTTTTTAAGGTTGTTTTCTTGTGCTTCAGTTGTGTGGGATTGTTTAGATCTTGTTGTCATTGGATAACTGGGTTCTAGGGATGCTATATTGCCCTTTCTGTTATTTATTGTGTTCTAACATTGGCATTTAGGTATCTGGATTGGAGAGAATTGTAGCCCTAGTTTATTCCTTTGTTTGTTCCTGTGTGTGTCTTAATTGGAGGGATGTTTGTCCCTTGGTTTTTCTTGTCTCTCTGGTCTTTTGGTCTGGTGTCCCTAAGACCAGCTTGGCTTCCAACACAGCTGTCAGGTCTAAGTTTCCTTCTAGCTTTGGTAATGCTGAAGTCTGCTTCTGAAGTTGTAGGATGCCATGTTTTTTTTTCCCCTGTGCTTTTCACCTATCTGCAAATAATTGAAATGTCTGCTAAATATTTTGTTCAGTTCTCATTGTTAGTGCTTTTAAATTGAGATCTAGGAATTTTCTGGATGTTTTGGACACAGATATTTTACATAATATGTATTTTACAAAATCTTCACTTTGATCTACGATTTGTCTTCTCATTCTCCCAAGAGTCTTTCAAGAAAAAGAGCTTTTTATTTATTTATTAAAGATTTCTGCCTCCTCCCTAGCACCACCTCCCATTTCCCTCCCCCTCCCCCGATCAAGTCCCCCTCCCTCATCAGGCCAAAGAGAAATCAGGGTTCCCTGCCCTGTGGGAAGTCCAAGGACCACCCACCTCCATCCAGGTCTTGTAAAGTGAGCATCCAAACTGCCTAGACTCCCACAAAGCCAGTACGTGCAGTAGGATCAAAAACCAACTGCCATTGTTCTTGAGTTCTCAGTATTCCTCAGTGTCCGCTATGTTCAGCGAGTCCAGTTTTATCCCATGCTTTTTCAGACGCGGGCCAGCTGGCCTTGGTGATTTCCTGACAAAACATCCCCATTGTCTCAGTGTGTGGGTGCACACCTCGTGGTCTTGAGTTCCTTGCCTGGGCTCTCTCTCCATCTGCTCCTGATTTGGACATTAAGATTACAGTCCGGTGCTCCAATGTGGGTCTCTGTCTCTGTCTCCTTTCATCGCCTGATGAAGGTTAATATTCAGGAGGATGCCTATATGTTTTTCTTTGGGTTCACCTTCTTATTTAGCTTCTCTAGGATCACGAATTATAGGCTCAATGTCCTTTATTTATGGCTAGAAACCAAATATGAGTGAGTACATTCTATGTTCCTCTTTTTGGGTCTGGCTTACCTCACTCAGGATAGTGTTTTCTAGTTCCATCCATTTTTATGCAAAATTCAAGAAGCCATTGTTTTTTTACTGCTGAGTAGTATTTTAATATGTATATATTCCATACTTTCTTCATCCATTCTTCCATTGAAGGGCATCTAGGTTGTTTCCAGGTTCTGGCTATTACAAACAATGCTGCTATGAACAGAGTTGAGCATATACTTTTGTTGTATGATAGGGCATCTCTTGGGTATATTCCCAAGAGTGGAATTGCTGGGTCCAGGGGTAGGTTGATCCCGAATTTCCTGAGAAACCGCCACACTGATTTCCAAAGTGGTTGCACAAGTTTGCATTCCCATCAGCAATGGATGAGTGTACCCCTTTCTCCACAACTTCTCCAGCAAAGGCTACCATTGGTGTTTCTGATTTTAGCCATTCTGACAGGTGTAAGATGGTATCTTAAAGTTATCTTGATTTGCATTTCCCTGATTGCTAAGGAAGTTGAGCATGATCTTAAGTGTCTTTTGGCCATTTCAACTTCTGTTGAGAATTCTCTGTTCAGCTCAGTGCCCCATTTTATAATTGGGTTGATTAGCCTTTTACAGTCTAGTTTCTTGAGTTCTTTATATATTTTGGAGATCAGACCTTTGTCAGTTGCGGGGTTGGTGAAGATCTTCTCCTTGTCAGTGGGTTGCCTTTTTGTCTTAATGACAGTGTCCTTTGCTTTACAGAAGCTTCTCAGTCTCAGGAGGTCCCATTTATTCAATGATCCCCTTAGTGTCTGTGTTGCTGGGGTTATATGTAGGAAGTGGTCTCCTGTGCCCATGTGTTGTAGAGTACTTCCCACTTTCTCTTCTATCAGGTTCAATGTATTCAGCCTGATATTGAGGTCTTTAATCCATTTGGACTTGAGTTTTGTGCATGGTGATAGATATGGATCTATTTTCATTCTTCTAAAGATTGACATCCAGTTTTGCCAGCACAATTTGTTGAAGATGCTCTCTTTTTACCATTGTATACTTTTAGCTCCTTTTATCGAAAATCAGGTGTTCATAGGTTTGTTGGTTAAAGTCAGGGTCTTCTATTCGATTCCATTGGTCGACTTCTCTGTTTTTATGCCAGTACCTAGCTGTTTTCAATACTGTAGCTCTGTAATAGAGTTTGAAGTCAGGGATGGTAATGCCTCCAGACAATCCTTTATTTTATAAGATTGTTTTGGCTATCCTGGGTTTTTTGTTTTTCCATATAAAGTTGATTATTATCTTCTCCAGATCTGTGAAGAATTTTGATGGGATTTTGATGGGGATTGCATTGAATCTATAGATTGCTTTTGGTAGAATTGCCATTTTTACTATGTTGATCCTCCCAATCCAAGAGCAAGGGAGATCCTCCATTTTCTGGTGTCCTCTTCAAATTCTTTCTTCAAAGACTTAAAGTTCTTGTCAAATAGATCTTTCACTTCTTTGGTCAGAGTTACCCCCAAGATATTTTATGCTATTTGTAGCTATCGTGAAAGATAATGCTTCTCTGATTTCCCTCTCTGCTTCCTTTTCCTTAGTGTACAGGAAGGCAACTGATTTTTTGGAGTTGATCTTGTATCCTGCCACATTACCAAAGGTGTTTATCAGCTGTAGGAGTTTTTTGGTAGAGTTTTTCGGGTCGCTTATGTATACTATCATATCATCTGTAAATAACGAAAGCTTAACTTCTTCCTTTTCAATACGAATCCCCTTGATCCCCTATGTTGTCTTATTGCTATTGCTAGAACTTCAAGCTCTATATTGAAGAGGTATGGCGAGAGTGGACATCCTTGTCGTGTTCCTGATTTTAGTTGGATGGCTTTGAGTTTTTCTCCATTTACTTTAATGTTAGCTGTCGTCTTGCTGTAAATAGCTTTTATTATATTTAGGTATGACCCTTGTATCCCTAATCTTTCCAAGGCCTTTACCATAAAGGGGTGTTAAATTTTGTCGAATGCTTTTTCAGCATCTAATGAAATGATCATATGGTTTTTTCTTTCAGTTTATTTATATGGTGGATTACATGGATAGATTTTCGTATGTTGAACCAGCCCTGCATCTCTGGGATGATGCCTACTTGATCATAATGGATAATTTTTCTAATGTGTTCTTGGATTCGATTTGCCAGTATTTTATTGAGGATTTTTGTGTCAATGTTCATGAGTGATATAGGCCTGTAATTCTCTTTCTTGTTTGGGTTTTGTGTGGTTTTGGTATCAGGGTAACTGTAGCTTCATAAAAGGAATTTGGCAATGCCTCTTCTGTTTCTATATTGTGAAATACATTAAGGAGTATAGGTATTAGGTCTTCTTGGAAGTTCCGGTAGAATTCCACACTGAAACCATCTGGTCCTGGGCTTTTTTTGAAGGGAGATTTTTGATAACAGTTTCTAATTCTTCGCGACTAACAAGTCTATTTAGATAGTTTACCTGGTCTTGGTTTAGCTTTGGTATATGGTACTTATCTAAAAAAATGTCCATTTCTTTTGCATTTTCCAGTTTTGTGGCATACAGGCTTTTGTATTAAGATCTAATGATTCTCTGAATTTCCTCTGTATCTGTGGTTATGTCTCACTTTTCATTTCTGATCTTATTTATTTGTGTGTTCTCTCTCTGTTGTTTAATTAGTTTGGATAGGGGTTTGTCGATCTTGTTGATTTTCTCCAAGACCCAACTTTTTGTTTCATTGATTCTTTGGATTGTTTTCTGTGTTTCTATTTTGTTGATTTCAGCCCTCAGTTTGATTATTTCCAGTCTTCTACTCCTCCTGGGCACATGTCTTCTTTTTTTTTTCTAGAGCTTTCAGGTGTGCTGTTAAGTCTCCAATGTATGCTTTCTCTGTTTTCTTTAAGTGGGCACTTAGTGCTATGAACTTTCCTCTTAGCACTGCTTTCATCGTGTCCTATAGGTTTGAGTATGTTGTCTCTTTATTTTCATTAAATTCAAGGAAGACTTTAATTTCTTTCTTAATTTCTTCCTTGACCCAGGTGTGGTTCAGTAGTTGACTGTTCAGTGTCCATGAGTTTGTCGGCTTTCTGGGGGTAGCATTGTTGTTGCCTTCTAACTTTAATCTGTGGTGATCTGATAAGACACAGGTGGACACTGATTGTTTTTTGTATCTGTGGAGGTTTCCTTTGTTTCCGAGTATGTGGTCAATTTTCGATAAGGTTCCATGAGCTGCAGAGAAGAAGGTATATTCTTTCCTATTTGGGTGGAGTGTTCTATAGATGTCTGTTAAGTCCATTTGCTTCATTACCTCCAACAATTCTCTTAATTCTCTATTAGGTTTCTGTCTGATTGACCTGTCCATTGGTGAGAGAGATGTGTTGAAGTTTCCTACTACTAGTGTGTGTGGTTTTATGACTGCCTTGAGTTTTAGTAATATTTCTTTTACATAAGTGGGTGCTTTTATATTAGGGGCATTGATATTCAGGATTGAGACTTCATCCTGATGAATTGTTCCTGTTATGAGTATAAAGTGTCCATCTCAATCTCTTCTAATTGATTTTAGTTTGAAGTCAGTTTTGTTAGAAATTAGTATGGCCACACCTGCTTTTTTCTTAGGACCATTTGCTTGAGAAACCTTTTCCCAACCCTTTACTCTGAGTAGATGCCTGTCTTTATGATTTAGATGTGTTTCTTGCAAACAGCAGGATGTTGGATCCTGTTTTCGTAGCCAATCTCTTAGCCTGTGCCTTTTTATAGGTGAATTGAGACCAATAATATTAAGTGATATTAATGACCAGTGGTTGTTTACTCTGGTTATTCTTATTGTTTTTGGTAGTAGAGTTTGTGTGTCTCCCTTCTTTGACTTGTGCTGGTGAAGGGTTGCTAGATGCCTGAGTTATTGTAGGCAGTGTTGGCAATGTTGGATTCCTTGGGTTGTGATTTTCCTTCTATTACTTTCTGTAAGGCTGGATTTGTGGCTATGTATTGTTTAAATTTGTTCTTATCCTGGAATGTCTTATTTTCTCCATTGATAGTGAATGATAGCTTGGCTGGGTATAGTAGTTTGTGTTTGCATTCATGGTCTCTTAGTTTCTGAAATACCTCTATCCAGGACCTTCTGACTTTCATGGTTTCCATAGAGAAGTCAGGTGTAAGTCTGATCAGTTTACCTTTATAAGTTACTTGCCCTTTTTCCTTTGAAGCTCTTAATATTCTTTCTTTAATCTGTATATTTTGTGTTTTGATTATTATATAGCGAGGGGAATGTGTTTTTTTTATTCAGTCTGTTTGGTGTTCTGTATGCTTTTTGAATATTCAAAGGAATATCTTTCTTTATGTTGGGAACGTTTTCTTCCATAATTTTGTTAAAAACATTTTCTGGGCCTTTGAGCTGTGATTCTTCTCCTTCTATCCCTATTATTCTTAGGTTTGGTCTTTTTATTGTGTCCCATATTTCCTAAATGTTTTGTGATGAGAATTTGTTGGCTTTGCTGTTTTCTTTGATCAGTGCGTTTATTTTCTCTATGGTTTCTTCAGAATCTGAGATTTTTTCTTCTATCTCTTGTATTCTATTGATTATGCTTGTTTCTGTAGTCTCTGCTCGTTGACCTAGATTTTCCATATCCAGCTGGTCCTCAGTTTGTGTTTTCTTTCTTGCTTCCATTTCAGTTTTCAATTCTTGAACTGTTTCCATTACCTGTTTGATCATTTTTTCTTGGTTTCCCAGGGTATCATTTACGTATTTACTCATTTCTTCAAACTTTTTCTTATACTTCTCATCCATTTCTATAAGGGCGTTTTTTACATGTTGTTTAAGGGACTCTATTGTTTTCATAAGGTCAATTTTTCCCTCTTCTTCTGTGTTATGGTGTTCAAGTCCTTATGTTGTAAAATCATTGGGTTCTGGTGTTTTCATGTTGTTTTTCAGATTGTTGGGTGAATTCTTGCCTTGGCGCCTGCCCATTCCTCCTATCAATGCTATCTAATGTTTCTTTTAAAACAGGATCAGGTTTCCCTGCTGGCCAGAGGCTTTGCTTACAAAATGCCCTTGCTCCGTTTCCTGGCTCCTGCCACGGGCCAAGATCCCTCTGACCACTCAGAAGGGTCTTCAGAACCAGTACCAGGCTCTCCGTTCACCAGGGACCTCGCCAACAAAAGGCCTACCACTCTGCAGGCCAGCCACCAAAACAGAAACTCCCGCTGCCCTCTGCCCCAAGCTCCCGACCCAGCACCCAAACAGGCTCAATTGGGTGATCCTGAGGCTCCACAGAAGGGAGTGGAAGTAAAGGAGGCCCCTGGGAACAAGCTGGGATGGGTCAGGGAGAGAGAGTTCACAGCAGAGGAGGAGCAACCCCAGGACCCCCGCTCCGTTTCCTGTGTCCCGCTGTGGGCCAAGAACACTCTTTCCAGTCATGAGGATCTTCAGGGACAGGACCAGGCTCCCCGTTTCCCGTGGACCTTGCCAATAAAAGGCCTACTACTCTGCAGGCCAGGCCCCAAAAAACTTACTTGATTTAATTGTAGTGGGGCAATCTGCTCTCAGTGTGGGCTTCACTGTTTCATGCTTGGACTATCCCGCATCTGCCATGCCTGCGCGCCTGTTTCCGCCGCTTGGGCCCGTGCGCTGGTCTCTGCTGCTTTGGCCTGCTCGCTGGTCTCAAGAAAAATAGCTTTAATTAAAAAAAAAAGATTTATTTTTTATGTTATTATTTATCTTTGTGCTATTTGTGTAGATGTTCTATCTGTGCATATTTTTTTAGTGGGTGTTTGCCTGGTCTCCAAGAAAAGTAGAAAATAAAGCACCAATTCTGCTGGCTCTGAAGTTTTGGACAGATGAGCTACCTTGTGGCTTCTAGGAACAAAACCCAGGACCTCTACAAGAGTGGTCAGCGTTTGTAACTGCTGATCCATCTCTTCAGCCCCAGAGGGTTTAATTTTGATGAAAGTAGGCATATACAATTCCTTCATGATCACAGTTTTAGTCTTATTTGGGAAACAATAGGCTAATTCAAGGTCTTATTTCCCGAGCATGTAAGTCTCTGCTAGAGTACTTATAAGTATCCCATCCATTTTATATGGCAGAGGCATATTGAGGTATTCTGTGCCTCTTGTTCAGGTTCTGCATCTCGAATCCTTGCTTGTAGGTGACTGCCGAGCTACTCATTACTCTTATTGAAAAGTCAATGTTTTCTCCATTAAAATTTTTTCTTACTTTTCTAAAATCCAATACTTCACTGGAAGTAGTTTACTCAAATTATATACATAATTTTCAAAAGGAAGCAATTTGTCACAATAACGCTACTCTTTGCAACACCAAACACATGAATCAATAGTAGCTTGCTTTTCACAAATGCTTCTGAAAGGAAGTGACTCAATTTCTAGGTAGATATTTAATAGGAAACTTTTCTCTGCAAAAGAGACAATATTTAAAGTAGTGAGAACAGGAGAAACAGTGCAGTAAGTGTGTGTGTGTGTGTGTGTGTGTGTTTAGGGGAGTATATTGGTTGAGTGTGTGTTTATGTATGTAGGAAAGAGTGTAAGTGGATATATGTGTATGAAGTGGAGTGTTTGTGTGTATGTGTACTAGAGTGTGTGTGTAGGCGAGTGTATTGTGTGTGTTTGTGTTTATGTGTGTAGGGGAGTAGTGTGTATGTGTATGTAGGGGAATGTTTGTGTCTATGTGTTGGTAGGATAATGTGTATGTGCGTAGATTATTGTGTATGTGCAGGAGAATGTGTGTATAGGGGAGAGTAGTGTGAATATGTGTATATGTAGGGGAATGTTTGTGTTTATGTGTCGGTAGGATAGTGTGTCTGTGTATATGTGTGTGTGTGTGTGTAGGGAAGTATTGTGTATGTGTGTATGTGCAGGAGAATGTGTGTGCAGGGGAGTGTGTGTATATGTATGTATATAGGTTGTGTGTGTGGGAATTTATGTGAGAGTATATGTGTAGGGGACTGTGTGTGTGTGTGTGTGTGTGTGTGTGTGTGTGTACACAGACATATTCCTCTGGAAGGAAAGTGTTTGATGTTGATGCGCTTTGCTTCCTTTGGCTAAGCTATGGAATCAGCTTCTGTCCTAGTTAGGCTTTGCACTACTGTTACAAGATTCCTGACTTAAGAAACTTATGGGAAGAAAGGTTTGTTACTGCCTCTCGGTTTGCAGATTTCAGCCCATGATTCTTAAGCCCATTGGTTAGGGAGGATGGTGAGGAGGAACATCACAGTGGTGTGAGCACATGGAAAAGGAAGCGGCTTACGGGAAGCTTACAGCTTGAGAGATTGGAGATGAAGTTCAACCTTCATAAGCATGCCCCTAGTGATCCACATTCTCCAAAAGATTCCAACATTCCCCAAATAGTATCTTTTTATCATTATTCTTGTTCATGATTTCTTTTCAATTTTTTTCTTGTAAATCATAAGATTCTTTTTGTGTGTTTATTCAGAGTCTTATGCCTTTCAATGCAATGCCTTTATTTTCAGACTTAAAATGTGCCATGAGACATTTTCTGATCATCCCGCATCACAGCAGGCCATAATATTCTCTGCATGCTCCTCAACAGAACAGAGAGTAGGTTTGTGTTTCCAGAGGCCAAGCAAGGATCTTCTGCAGATAATTGAAGAGTACTGTATTTTTCACCTGGTATTGAACCAGGCCCCAACACATTTATGACATGTCAAAAAATGTCATAAAGTTGCTTTATTTAAATGACCCAAGGCTTCAGTGGACCTTTAGAAGGAAAGATGGAGAACAGTCTTCCTCCTCAGGGAGAGGAAAGGCAGCATGGTAGCCTTATCTTTGGGAGTGGTGACAGCAATTAACATCCCAATTCAAGAAGTTCCTGAGGGGCTCTGCCAACTGAGGCCACCAGGGCAGCCTCTGTCTCACTTTATTAGTGCTGTGTGTCAGCCCATTGGGAATCATCTCTAAGTTTCCTTCCAGTGGCTTTTGTAAACAAGATCCAAGGTATTTCTAAGTCATGGAACCCAGGAGACCTGGAGCACTGTTCAGTATGGTCCACTGCTGTGTACGCATAGGGAACATCCTTTAGAGCACAGGCTATACTACCCGGCCCTGACCAACACTGGAGAACTTACATACAGATATCAAGAAGGGGTGTGTAACAGGACCAGATAGGTGGGCAGAAGTGACTGACTTGGGGGAAGTCTGCATCCTACATATGAACTGCTAATACTGAAACCCTCTCTCATCTCCAGGATTACAGGAAAGTGGGGAAACCATTCAATTTTACTGAGGCTTAGAGACATTGTCACTGTATGAGTACATCAGTTAGAAACTTTAGTACTGATAGAAAGAGAAAGAGTGAACAGAGTTTAGAGAAAGAGAAGTATTGCTTATTCAAAGCCATGATTATGATAAATGAATTTTTGACTTTTAAGAGGAGATATTTAGGGTCAAGCATAGGTTAATAAAAATTGAAAGTAGTCACGGACAATCAGGACTAACTATGTAGTAGGAGAATAAAAGATAAATGATCAATTGCTTTAAATTTTCTTATTTCAAATATTTTACTGAGTATTGGTATATAAATATTTTTACTTTTTCCTCAAAAGAAATAATCAAAATGTAAGTTGAAATGGATTGTCAAAGTCATTAAGTATTTAGAATTTGAATTAGAAATAACTTCATGGTTGCCAGAGTCTCACATGAGGAAGAGTTTTAATTGTTGCTTTGAGACTGAGTCTCAGGTAATGTAGGCTGATCCAAAACTAGCTAGTCAATGATAATCTTAAATTTCTGATCTTCCATGCCCCTGTCTCAGAGTCAGTTTTTGAATGAGCAGTAGGAAGGTATTCTGGAAGCTTATTAGATGAAAGCATTTTACTGTAATAATACCCCTAACCAAATAAAAAAAACTCATAACTACAAAGCTAATAAAGACATATACAATCTAACATGATAAAAATAGTGCAGCAATGGCATATTTCATAACCTATTGTTCGAGAGACCAGCATATAATATTTAGGTTCAGATTATATGAAAATTCAGGCAAACAAATACAGAGAGAATCTAGATAACAAAAACCCAAAGAAAAAAATACCATTGCTCTCAGGGTATAAAATCATTTTTGATATGTCACACACCTAAGTATCTCTTGGATTCTCTGTGTCTGCATGTAATAATGATGACAGAAAAACTCCTATCTGGGAAGGATATTATCTGTGTATACAATCACCACCTGTGTAGCCATGGGTCAGATGAACCTTTCTGTAAACCAAAGAACAGTTTCCATTGGCCACTCAGCTGTATGAAGGTAAGGTCCTGGTTTGTCTAGACAAGCATGAGAGAATATCAGCTGTAGCTTCTATGCTATGTGTTTGTATCCAGGGCTCAGCTAAGATTGTAGAAGTCTCGGAAGAGGAAGCCAACTGTGACTAAAACCCAGTGGAGCATCACAAGAGTCTGCAGAAGCAAACTGTCTTAGGAGAAGAGCTTAGCATTTTCCTTCTTTAGGTTTAAGGCATCTTCCCCACAACAATAGTAGTGCATTGTCACTATGGCATGGGTGTCGGGCTCTCTGGTGCATCTCACTTGTTCATAATGGAAATCTGATGCTCATCCAAGGCATATGATCATGTGCTCTTAATATACGGAAAGTATTGTTTTTCTTGACTATTCCTGAGGTATCACCGAATCAAGATTTCACTTGTCTTGATGTGGGGTGAAGGCTGAGAACACAAGTCCCCAAGTCAGTTGGCTGAGAGAAATATCAAATGATTTTTCATAGTCAGTGCACATTGTTTGCAGTGAGGTAAGGTGATGACTGTTGCGAAGGAAGCGGTTCCTCAAAGCGGTTCCCTGACTGCATCCTTCCCTACACTTACACAGATCAACTGAGTGCTGTACCCACAGAGAAGTGAGGAAAACTAACTTCACTCAAGAACTGGTAGGGAGACACCACAAAGAGAAGCATCAGAAGAGATCCCCAGCACCTACATGATGATTGTGTGGTACCAGCAGAGTGAGCGCTTCCTCTGGTGTGTTGGTAAGTGTATGAGGACCAGGTCTCTCATCTTTGTCCTGATGCTGTTCACGCTTTCTTCCAAATTCTCATTTCCGTCAGTGTCTAGATATGGTCAGAGTGTGGTGCTTAGATGGTAAGGAGCTCTACATACTATGGTTTGGAACTCTACTCCTTCCTCTCAGGAATTAAACAGAAATTTAAGGAGCTTGGTGTAAATGAGAACCTTGCATAAGTTACCAACTACTCTGATATATGTCTATATATACATTTATATAATATATTTTGACATATATATGTATCCATATAACAGAATTAGACCAAAATAGTTGAGTAATACTTGATTACATGATTCTAAAAGATCAGACTTTACCACTAAATCTTTGCTTGAGAATTTACCACTAAAAATATGTTTGATTGGATTTAAGATATTGACTTCTTTGGTATTCCATTAAATTTATTTAAAGATAGGGAAATAAAAAGAAAATTCTAGGATGGGATCCATATATGCTGGAAATCAGGCTTATCACAGTGTGACTGGCAGTCCTCTAGCTCATAGATGAAAGATCAAAGCAGACTCAGGAAATGCAGGCTGTAACGTCTGAATTCAAACCTCGCCTACTCCCTGTAAATAATCAGTAATTCAGGTTTCATACCTGCTTGCATACTCACATCCTTGCATTCTTATGACATTTGTGTGTCATATATGTCTAGCTAAAGAACTTATAAGGGAGTAATAGACTGGAAAGACAAGAGAAGGCATGGGGTGATAGGTAAATTTATCAAGGCTTACAATGTCTGAAAGTAATATTCAATTCATTCAGATTTAGACTAAAATTGTATAATAAAGTTTAATTGTTTCTATGGAGAAGGAAATAAACTTAATTTATTGAAGAGATTGACATAGCTAAATTTAATTCTTTAAAGTTAGGTATGTGAGTCATGTAAAACTGTCTGAAGAATCTGAACAGCTGTGCGTGTGTCTTTGACAGAACATTTGAGTCTTGATGTTTGATGTAACCAATAATTACTGAATAAAGCAAGAATTACAGGGAGATAATTTTTCCTAGGGTGAAACAACAGTAGCAATTTAACTGAGAAAATTGTACTTTTCTACCAACATCTCTCCTACTCTCCTTGCATCTTTAGCTCATTGCCATGTAATGCTCCAGGTTTGTTCTGGACCATGATGTAGTATGGATTATCAGGAGAAACTGATGGCAAAATTCAGAGCACAGTGGCTTCTCCTGGACCTTCATCTCACAAACCTCAAACCTCCCAACCAATATTATTTTATTCTTAAACACATAGTGAAGAAGAAAATGTTCCATATAAGGATACACTTCAGCCATTAGAAGAACTTTATAAGGTGAGTTTCCAGAGTGTATTCTTATTGGACATACTGTAGTTCTAATATACTCTCTGTTTTACTAATTGGTGCTCATTGATTACCCTACTCTCACCACCATTCATAAACACAGCAAGAAGTCTCTCCTTTCCGGTCCTCATATCCAAAGAGACTAAACACAAGATTATATCCTTCTTTCATAATGGCTTCTGGGCAGAAATACATGCTTTGAAGTTTGTTGATGCTGAAGATATTCAATCAAAAGAAAATGAAATAAGATTTTATTGTTTGTTGTATTTGATAGAGATTTATGACAAACATGTATGTATTTCCTTCCTAGCAATGACAGAGAAGCAATGATAAATTATCCCTGTACAGGAATCTGAGCTAGATAGCATACATTCTTGGCTGTTCAACATTCATTGTGAGTATCAACTGCACATCTATCCTTGTGCTAAGACATCTTTGTTTCCTTGTTTGTATAGACAAATGCAACAAAAGCTCTAATAGTGTTTCCTTAGATATTTGTGTTCATGAAAAATGGAGATAAGGGAAGTCTACAAATTATTCATAGCTGAAAAGATCAAGATCTTGTTTCCTGATGAGAAAAAATAGACATGGGCTACATTGCACATCACCCATAATTTCATTATGAAATTAGAAAAACACATTTGAATATTTTTCCAGAGAGACCAGTATAATGATAAGATGGTATTTTCTGACAGCTCTGTTAAAGGTATCCGTATAACAGAATTAGACCAAAATAGTTGAGTAATACTTGATTACATGATTCTAAAAGATCAGACTTTACCACTAAATCTTTGCTTGAGAATTTACCACTAAAAATATGTTTGATTGGATTTAAGATATTGACTTCTTTGGTATTCCATCAAATTTATTTAAAGATAGGGAAATAAAAAGAAAATTCTAGGATGGGAAATTCCATCTTTTCTTCTTCACCTGACTTTGAATTGTACATTCTATATTTTTTAAGAAACTTCCCAAAGGTGCCCTAGAGCATAGAAAATGTTAATTTGGGGTGTCTGAAAATGTACACTGCTTGGACTGATCCCTGAATTTGATTCCCAGCACCACATAAACCAGGTATAATGATTCACAACTGTAATCTTAGATATTGGAAGGTAGAGGCAGGAAGATTAAAAACTTCAAGGATATCTTGAGTTATCGAGGGATTTTGAGGCCAGTCCAAGCTACAGATCCTATCTCAAAAGATAATCTCTTGATTTAGAAACAGTGGCACCTGCCCCCTAGGAGACTGAAGGATGGTAGTGAGCTTGAGGCCAACACACTCAAAATCTCAAATTTATCTCATAAGCAAAAAATTTTTAAAAATTACTACAATTTTTTAAATCAAGCAATGGCCTTACTTATGAGTGATAATATCAATAGGATAAACATAATTAATCCAATAAATGTATTAGTTAACTGTATTTACCTATATGCAGCCTGTTTCAATAAAATACTTTGCTATAAAACATATAATATGATAATTGCTATAGTTAGTAAGATAAAGCTAATAGAATAAGGCTAGATTATGAGTTGTGTGAGAACTCACTAAGATAAACTTGCAATCTCATAGACATTGTAGAGCTCTGTGAGGGAAGTGTTCACATCTATTTAGACCGTGCATGGGTTGAGTATTTCTAGTGGCCCAAGCCTTGTCATTTACCACTTGAGAACGTTGAAATGGGAAGTTTTTCACTTATAGGTCAGCAACCCTAAAATGACCTTCATCTTTCTTTCCCTCTTACATCCTTATCTCCTATTTCCCTTTGTATTGCACACTCAAATAACCAAGACATTAGTGAACAGACAGATGTTCAGTAGCTGAGTCAGTTCTATACATGTCTTTAAAAGGTCACCTGTTTGCCCCGGATGTTCAATAGCATGCCATATCACTTCTACTGGAAAAGCACCTGCGAGCTGGATAGTGGTGGCGCACGCCTTTAATCCCAGCATTTGGGAGGCAGGGGCAGGCAGATCTTTGTGGGTTCAGGGCCAACCTGGTCTACAAGATCTAGTTGCAGTACAGGTCCCAAAGCTACAGAGAAACCCTGTCTCAAGAAACAAAAATCAAAACAAAACAAAAAAGACAAAAACAAAACAAAGAAAGAAAAAAAAGACAAAGCATCTGCTAAGCACATATAATGAGCAGAGAATCTATTCTCTGGCACTGCTTTACCAAGGTTCCTGTATTATCCTGTCTCAGACACCGGCAGTGCTTTCTTACTTTTCTTACCCTTGATGTGAGGGTCCACATGACTACATTCTCATTTGTTTTATTTTCAGTTCAATTTCAGACAACAGACTCTTAATGGAATCAGATTAGAAGGGGAATCATATGAAGATAGAGACTTCATCTAGATGTTTCCCCCAGAATATGGAGACTATAAGAAGCTGAATCTTATCAAACATACTAAAATTTCTGCTGAAGGCTTTCAATTTATTTGTTTCTACCTTGAAGACAGGAAATTTCATTTGCCTCTTCATAGGCCCCAAGGAGAAATTTTGTTATATTCCTCACCCTTGAGGTACTGCAGTATACCAGCAGTGATGACAGACCCCACATGTCCTCGCAGGAGCTGTTTACATTTGTGCCTTAGTATACGTGGAAAGTATTAAATTTTCTATAACAAAGCCTCTCGCCAAACAGAAATCAAATACCTGCTAAATAAAATAAAATAACCTAATAAGACTAAGTTCTCTGGTTCCAGATCTTTCCACTTTCACAATCAGTCTTCCTGCAGTTTACTGCAATATCGGCAGGATTGCAATCAATGTATTTGAGGTAGTTTGAAACTGTGATTCTCTGTTCTTAATCTTCTATGCTTGTACTGCCACTTAGTTTTCTCCTTGCCTGAGAATAAAAGGAACTGTTAATGACATAGAGCTGACAGAACTGCATTGCTGTATCTTGGGGGTGTAGCTTACCCCTGTGAAACCTGTCAAGTCATTATAAAGTCATTTCGATAGGCCTGTGTCTCTGAAACAGAATTAATAAAAAGCATATTAGAATCAAGCATTCTAACAAATGACGTGAGATTTTTTAAAAGGCTGGCAGATCACATGTATTATATATTCTTAGAAACTTACTCCCTTATTATTTGATTGCATGTGTTTTTTTTTTCTGATACTCTTTGCAGATCATAGCTTTTAATGGAACCCAACAATGAGACGTGGATGCATGAATTCATCCTCCTTGGCCTGTCAAGTGACTGGGACACTCAAGTCTCCCTCTTCATCCTATTCTTGCTGATGTACTTGGCAACAGTGCTGGGGAACTTTCTCATCGTTCTTCTGATCAGACTGGACAACAGACTCCATACTCCCATGTATTTCTTTCTGACCAACCTGTCACTTGTGGATGTGTCCTATGCCACAAGCATAGTCCCCCAGTTGCTGGCTCATTTTCTTGCCACACACAAAGCAATTCCGTTTCTGAGCTGTGCAGCACAGTTATTTTTTTCTCTGGGCTTGGGTGGGATTGAGTTTCTTCTGCTGACAGTGATGGCCTATGACCGCTATGTGGCAGTGTGTGACCCTCTGAGGTACTCAGTCATCATGCGTGCAGGGCTGTGCATGAGACTGGTCAGCAAGAAGTATGATACTCTGAGAATGCTGATATAGAGGTATAAGCTTAGCACCCAGTTACCTTTGGCAAGATCCTCAACTGTATATTATTTGCTTATAATGTATTTTAATGAATCCTAAGTAAATGGAGAAGAATACTTAACTGCTACAAAATAAACATTATTTTATTTTGGTTTTCTGTATACTCTTAGTATTAACAACATTTTAAAATCTTATACTGAAAAACTGATTATTAATTTGTACTTTGGAAAAAATGTGGTACAACTTTGGCAATCAAATAGTAGTTCCTTGAGAAATCAAACAAATTTGACAATTGAAGTTTTTCTCTCAGTGATACACGGTGAATTTTCCCTTTTACAGCACTTTTATGATGAATGCACTATGCTAGGGTAGTATGAGAATATTTCTATCTAAATAGACTCAGCATTTTTGTATGTAGGATCTAACATAATATCCATTCTGAGAAAGCCAGGAAGAAAAACATCATTTTTTTTCCCTGAGATCTAATCACAAGCTGTTTGTTCACAGTGGCAATTTGAGCAATGAAATATCCAATGCATTTTCATAAATAGTGAATGACCAATTTGATAATAAAATCATTGTGTATGTGTGAAGTCCCATCAAAATTAGAACAATCTAATTTCAGAAATAATTCTTGTTTTGAAAAACTGGAAAGAAAATAAGCAAAGGGAAACAGTTTCATGGCTAAGAAAAGCATCAAAGCCAGAGTTAACCTGAGAAAGAATATTCCTACTACAAGACAGTAAATATCGTTGCTTTAATATGGATTTTAAGATAGCAGAACGGTTGGCGCACAGTTTAGAAAGTGCCCTATGTCTGACTTAAGAGCTTTGCCCAACCTATCTTAAAAGAAGGTGTTGAGATTTTATTCACTTTCTAATTTTAGTGGATTGTGATGTTGTGAACATACGTTGTGCCTTTGATATAAAAGTAGGTGTATTAGAAGAGAGGAATAAAATGACAGAACAGGATATAGGAAAGGAGAAGGAGGGAAGGGAAGACAAAAGTGAGCCTTCTCATGTCAGTAAGCCACAGAAAGGATTTTCCTTCCCTGCCTCTGTGTCTTCATCAGCTCAGATAACTTGGGATCCTTCCACTTGTGAGCGTGTTATCACAGAAGCTCTGGCTTTACAATGTGTGGGTTTGGGGGTGGGCTGGAAAGATGACTCAGCTGTTAAAAGCACTTACTTCTCTTGCAGAGAGCGTGGGTTCAATTCCCAATGACCACAAAGCAGCTCACAGCTGTCTATACATCCAGTTCCACAGGATCTGATGCAATCCTCTAGCCCCCATAGTAGTAGACTGACATTCATGCCAGCAAAGCACTCATACACACAAAATCTGAAAATCTGAAAATAAAAAATAAATAAAAACTAAAAGTAATTGAAGGCTATATAGTCCTCAGACAATCAGGTATTTATTGTTTATCTTAAAGTTGATCTAATCCTCTATTTTGTTACATTGACTGATGTAACTGTTGCTGGTGCTATATGGTAAATACCAATGAGTGTTTTTCATGTGTTGGTGGCACTGAATGATTGATAAGTTGCTACAATCCACAGACTGACCCAGCAGTTAAGGCTACAACCACATACAGTAAAGCAATCACAACTCAGGGGCAGAGATATCGTAGCAAAAGTCAAACAAGTGCTCATAGAAATCATTGACAAGATGGCAGATAACAATAATTAGATCACAAGCAGCCTGAGAACAGAATATTCAGTGGAGACTTTATCGGGAATGCTCAGTTCCAGTTTCATAGAAGCACCAGGAGAAATCCCTAAATGCTAAGATCCTCTGAGCTGAAGGTCACAAATGTTGATAGATAGCATGCTGGTTGGAGAACAAACTTCAAGCCAAAAAGATGGCACAGACTACAGCAGAAGCGTGGTGCGTGTCTGAAGCTGAGGGTCGCAACAGTTCCCACTGTCACTTCCACCATGGCCATAGCATGGAGGAACTATATGAATCACAAGAAGTTTGTGGCAGATGTCACTCCAAGAGTCTGTCTGACCTAGAAAAGAGCACACAGAGGTCAGATATCTAAGTTAGGATTTTCATTGCTATGAAGAGACACCATGACCAAGGCAGCTTATAAAGAAGACATTAAGATGGGGTGGCTTGCTTACAGTTTCAGAGGTTCAGTCCATTATCATCATGATAGGGACTTCCTGTTATCTACAAGATGTAGCACTCTCATCTCCAGCACCACATCTGCCAGGAAGTCCACTGAGAGATTGGGCCATATCCTGTGCATAGGAAACCTCAAAGCCCGCCCCCACAGTGACACATTTTCTCCAACAAGGCCATACTCACTCCAACAAAGCCACACCTCTTCAGAATGCCACTTCCTGAGAGATTACTGGAGCCAATTACACTCAAACTACCACAATCCACTCCCTGGCTCGCATAAGCTTGTAACTATCATAATGAAAAGTTCCCCGTAGTCTATCGCAGCCTCAGCAATGTTTAAAAGTTCAAAGTTTCTTCTGAGATTCATGAAATCTCTTAACTGCAATCACATGTAAAATAAAAATCAAAAAAACAGATCACATAGTTTCAACATATAATGGCACAGGATATACATTACCATTCCAAAACTCAGGGAATAGAACATAGCAAGGAAATACTGGACCAAAGGAAGACTGAAAACCAGCTGGGCAAACTCCAAATTCTGTATCTCCAAGTCTGATGTCAAAATGTTCTTTTCATCTCTGACTCCATTCAGCTTTGCTGACAACAACACACTTGGGCTGGTTCCACTCCCTGTTAGCAGCTCTTCTTTGCAGGCATCCCATTGGCATCTCTAACATCTTGGGTTCTCCAAGGCAATCCAGGCTTCAACATCACAACTTCATGCAGTGGCCTCTCTATTAGGCCTCCATTCAGGGACACTCCTGACACATATCTGACCTCAAAGCTTTATTCCATAACTCATTTCTTGTATGCTTAACTGTAAACTCAGAACCAGATGGCCAAAGCTGCCAAGTACGGCTGTTTGCTGGGGCTGGAACAAGAGCCCTCTCATTCAGTTACATCTTCATGAGATTTCTGTCTTTCACTGCCTGAGCTTGGCTATCCTGAAACTTACTCTGTAGACCAGGCTAGACTTAAACTCAGATATCTGGCAGCCTCTTCCTTCAGAGTGCAGAGATTAAAGGTGTGACCCACCAAACTTGACTCCAAGATTTTCTTTAATTCCTTTTTACAAGTTGGAAAGTTAGCTGGGTGGAATCTTTCCCTAAGTTCATCATCATCATCATCATCATCATCATCATCATCATCATCATCATTATCATCATCATCATCATCATTATCATCATCATCATCATATATGCCCCAGGAATACTTAAGCATGCATGGGCAGCCCATTAATGGTGGTTCTCCAGTTGTTCCTATTCTGCACAGTCCTAGATGCTTATATTATTGTCATACTCAAGGTTCCAGAGACTTTCTTCATGCTGTCTATCCAGCATTTTGGGTGGCCTTCCTCTTTGCTGTATCCTATGCATTCCTTCAAGCAGTGCTGCCTTCGGGTATCTGCCATCACTCATTCTCATAACATGGCTGAAGTATCTCAAGCACCGTTGCCAAATCCTGTAGTTTATTTCTTAATATAGATGAAGATGTTTCTTAATGTCATCATTGAGCAGCCTATCTCTTCGTGTGACACCTAGAATCCTCCTGAGACATGTCATCTCAAACACATTCAGCCACTGTTCTGAGGAGTGTTTCATTGTCCAGGTTTCAGGGTTGAAAAGAAGGCAGCTGAAGACAAGTGTCTCATGTACTTGTAATTTTGTGGTCGTTGCTATGTCTCTTGCTGACCAAACCTTTCCTATTGCCTGGAATGCAGCCCTAGCTATTTCTATCCTCCTCTTGACATCTGATATAGTTCCCTCCTTTGAACTGAGGTTTCCTCCCAGATAGACAAAGCTGACTTTTTGCTTGAGCTTCTCATTCTTTATTACACTGTTAACGTCCTTCCCATGTGTTGCATCTCAGTCTCTCAATGTTTACTTTCATTCCAAGGTTTTCACTGACTTCCACCACTCTGTTTACCATGGTCTACAGCTCGTTTGGACTTTCAGCAAGTAGTGCGGTATTGTTGGCAAAACTCAGGTCATTGATTCGCACTCCAACTTCCTCCAAGTCTACTTTTAATGAAATCAGAGGACTGTCCCCTGGGGGGCATCGGAGTTCATAGTCCCTTCTTGAGCTCCTGCTTAGTGAACTCTAAACTGTCATTTTAAAGTCTCCAGTATAGATAAGAATTTAGAGATAAACGACTACTTAGAAATTTCCAAGTAAAGGGGCAAAGTTGAGTATTTTGTTTTTGCTTTTATTTTTAAAGTCAGAGATCAACTAAGAACAAAAGTAACAGAAAGTAACCAAAGCCTAACAAGCATGGCATAATTGGCCTGTAGAGATTTCATCTCTGAGGAGAAAAGTTCCTTCTTCCAAAACAGCCCTCACCGGCACCTAGGCAATGCCAGACTCCTCTCTTGGAGATGTCCCAGTGAAGATGGCACCAGCGGCATAGAGCCAGGGTCTCCATACCACTCAGCCTCTCTCTGCTTGCTGAAGCCTCCAAGGGTTGGACTGAAATTGGTTACTAAAGAGCTACAGGTCAAGTCCTGATGTCCTACTCTAAGAAGACACATTTTGGGTACTCAGACTGAGGAACAGGCCCTTTTAGATTCATCTCCCAGATATTTCAGTGCCTCAGACATCTGTCTTCTCTCAAGCTTTCCCCATTCTCTCTGGACTATAACTCAGGCAGTCAGAGGACAGCAATCTAACAGGTACATGACAATCCAAGACTTTTGATGTTGACGATGTTCTTGTATCTCTGAAGCCTTAAGGGTTCTGTGTTGATAAATGTCCTCAGAAGCTCTTAGTAACCTTGTGTTCACACTTTATTAAAGTCACAAGTGGTTTCCAAAAGTCTCACAGACGGGGAAAAGCCTCTTCAATCTCTCTGCCTCTTCAGAAAAAAAATGTGAAATACATCCACATTTGTTTCTACTAGACAGGTTATCTGCTCACCTAAGCATCTCCATCCCCATCCCTTATGCCTATGCTTGTATGAAAATGTTCTGCTGCTGCAGTTATGAAACACAGAGTCCATTGTTCTGAGGAAGCAGACTCTGGACAGTATCATGGTAGAATACTGGTGTGTCTCAAACTTGTGCTGGGATCCATAGCTGGATCCATAGTCTTCAGGCATTGTTAGAGTCAGTCACATTACATCCCTTTTTCCTTCTTGGCTAAGAACTTGTTAGAAGGAATGTAACTCTCCCTTCCTTCCTCCAATGCTATTCTTCTCTTTCCCAAGTAAACAGGGCAGACTTTAATCTGTGCTCCCTTTTGGCAGATCCAAAAATATCCTGCATCAGCTGTCTGTTTCCTACGTAGATGATCAAAGTCCTATGCCTGGAGGTCTCATATGGATCTGAGAGGACAGTTGGAATGTGTTGCTAGATTTCCATAGTCCCACGGTTATAGATAATGATTTCTGTGGTCCCATGGTTTTAGGTAATGATGTTCATGGTCGTATGGTTAAAGGAAATGATTTCTATGGTTCCATGGTTAAAGGCAGTATCTGTGGTAGGGTTAGATATTATATTTAAGAGAGATGCCAGCTAGTGCATTTCTGAATTGGCCTTGTGTCTTTACAGATATACTCTAACGTTAACCTCTTCTTTGCCACTCTTCTGGAGGAAAAACATAACACTGGGGATGATTCCCTGGTGTCTTCGAAGATACAAAGACAATCATGAAGATTTTAAAGACAGGACAGGGTCACAAAAATTTTACTTTTAAATTTTTACTAACTCTGAAATGGTGTTTTTGACATTTCCTTGTACCTCAAAGAAAATCTACTCGCACTTTCTGTTTTCTAAATTGAAACTCACAATTTTTGAGTAGACAAAGAAAAAAATAGAATGTCATTTTTTGTAGAGTTGAAGAACTCAGCAATAAAAAGTAAATCAATAGAAAGTGTTTATAACTGTTAAGCTATCTCACTGTGGGTTCTGGGAAATTGACATTCAGCAAAGTCACAAACTTAAGATGAAAATTGAATGTAAAGGAGAGACTGAAGTTTTATGGTCATACTTTTCAATAGAATGATCCAAGCATGTTAGTAAATTTTCCATTTAATGGAAGTTCTTTGAAGGGTTTTGGTTATGATCTGATATTTGTTGATATATAACTTGGGCTTAATTCTCAGGAAACTAATGGGCAAGGAAAACCAGACATGGGTGAGTGAGTTCTTACTGCTGGGGTTATCCAGCGACTGGGGGACTCAAGTCTCCTTGTTTGTGCTGTTCCTGGCCATGTACTTGCTGACCGTCCTAGGGAACCTGCTCATCATCCTCCTCATAGTGTTGGACAGCAGGCTCCATACACCCATGTACTTCTTCCTCAGCATCCTGTCCTTTGTGGACATCTGTTACACCAACAGCACGGTGCCCCAGATGCTCATCCACTTCTTGTCAGCCTGGAAGTCCATCTCATTTCACAGATGTGTGATGCAGCTGTATATCTCCTTAGCAATGGGCAGCACGGAGTTCTTCCTGTTAGGTGCTATGGCCTATGACCGCTACGTGGCAGTGTGCTACCCTCTGCACTACAAGGTCATTATGCATGGATGGCTGTGCCTGGGATTGGCTTCGGCTTGCCTGACTGCTGGTCTCACAAACTCACTAATGCAAACCGTCATGATCTTCCAGTTACCCTTCTGTCATAAGGTCATCAATCACTTTGCCTGTGAGATGCTGGCTGTGCTAAGGCTGTCTTGTGTGGACATCTCCCTCAACAAGGTCATGGTGGCCATCTCGGGATTTCTGGTGATCATGCTTCCCTGCATCCTGGTGCTCTTTTCCTATGCTCACATAGTCGCGGCCATTCTCCGTATTCGCTCTTCCCAGGGCCGACGCAAAGCCTTTGGGACTTGTGCTTCTCATCTCACGGTGGTTTCCATGTGCTTTGGAACAGCCACATTTACTTACATGAGGCCTGTGGGCAGATCCTCAGCGGAACAGGAGAAGATGGTTGCTCTCTTCTATGCTGTAGTGACCCCAATGCTCAATCCCCTTATCTACAGCTTGAGGAACAATGACGTGATCGGGGCTTTAAAAAAAGTATTGGAGAAACTAAAGGAAAAAACTAGATGAAAATGATTTGTTCTTCTTTCCAACAGCCCAACAAAACACATTCTAGATAAGCAGGAAATGGTGGCTATGCACTTTCTTCTTAAAATTCTTTCAAGATGGATTATACTTTTGTGACATGTGACATTTCTAAGTCCTGTGTCTGGAATGTGTGGTGTCTCCAGTGATAGGATAGGGTCTTCTCTTCATACTCTGGGAGGCAACAAAGGGCATTAACAATATCTTTTGTGGGAGTCTCTTTCATGCCCCTGACCAAAAATTCCAATGATAGTCACCCCCACCCCCAGCTGAAGAGCTACATCTGATAAAAGGAGAATCAGTCTCCTCAAGGGACAAGGTCCTGTATAGGTTGTTCAATATCAACTGACCAGTCCTGAAAATATGTACATATTATAAAAACTAGGTGGAAACAGTAGATCACACACACACACACACACACACACACTAACATATATTAATTTATATGTATGTGACAAAAAAGACAAGATTTGGGAAGGGTGGACACGGGCTAAGGTAGAGGGTAGAGAAGAGGAGGCAATGATCTAGATGCAGTGCTTGTGAATGATGTCCCCAGAAACTAAATTATTCAAAACTTAAAAAATTTGTGTTTAAGTGTTAGTACCTGCATATATGTCTGTGGACCATGCTCATGCCTGATGCCCACAGAGATCAAAAGAGGGCATTGTATCTCCTGGAACTAGTGTTACTGGCTGTGTTGAGCAACCAAGTGCCGGAAATCAAACCCAGATCCTTGTTCTTACAAGTTCTCTAACCTACTGAACGATTTTGTTTAGCCCTTTGTTTAGACTTTTATAAGATTAAAAAGCATTAGGATATTTTATTTTTCACTACTGTGAAATAGTCAGGATAGTCTTACTTTTACACACTGTAAACATCTATGGAATAGAGTGTGACTTTCATTTCTTTCTTTTTTTATTTTTCAAGACAGGGTTTCTCTGTAGTTTTGGAGCCTGTCCTGGAATTAGCTCTTGTAGACCAGGCTGGCCTCAAACTCACAGAGATCCACCTGCCTGCCTCTGCCTCCTGACTTCTGGGATTAAAGGCGTGCGCCATCACCACCTAGCTCATGCTTACATTTCTTAACAAAGATATTTTATAATCAATGTTAATAAAGAAAAGATGGTGTATTGGGATAATAAAATCAATAGCAATTCCTTACCCTACCGGTAATAAACTAAAAATATCAATAAAGAATCAAATAAGCTATAACTATAATGCATCTATTTTGGATGAAAACAGTTACTATCATAGAAATCAGCTTTACACAAATGCATTAGCAATCCTAATGCTGCATATATGCAAATATTTGTGCCTGTTTGTGTATTTACATGTATGTGCATACATGAAGATATCATGCATATATCTGAAGGTTACAGGACTGTAAGTGCCTGCATTTACTTTTGAAACAAAGGTTATATAGTTGGACTTCCCTTTGGGACACCAGCTCACAAATAATGACATGGAAATATTATTAATTTTAAAACCTCAGTTTGTAGCTTAGTCTCCTTCCTAATAAGTTCTTATAACAAATTAGACCATTTATAGTAATCTACATTGTATCATGTGTCATTAACTCTTGTCCATCTTACATCTCATGTTTCCATTTTATGTTTCCTGGTGTCTCTCACATGCCTAGATTCATCCTCCTTTTCTCTCACAGGAAATCTTCTCTATTCCTCCTGCTTAGCTCTCAGCCATTCAAATTTTTATTACATCAGTCACAGCAATATATCTTCACACAATGTACCAATATCCCACAACATTTCCTCTTTTTGTCTAAATAAAAAGGAAATGTTTAGACTATAATATAATAAAACTATGTACAATAAGAACAATTATCAGGTAAGAGTTATATGTGCTATGTCCAGTCCATCTGTATTTGGCAAATTCAGAAAAAAATTCCATTATTTATCCTATCTTGTTGAGTTCAAAGTTTTTAACCTAATTTGCTTTCTATCCTAATTTGTATTACCATGCCTCTTATGGCAGTTGGGCCAGGCCAATTTCACAATTTCATGGGGAGAACAACTTTGGGAAGCTTACTTGTTTCATCCACCTTGTTTCAACAGGTTCTTTATTATTTTCACCATTCTGCATACCTGGACCTGCTGGTCCAAGAACTTCTCAGAGATTCTCTTACCTCTGTACCCCCACCTCCTAGCAGAAGTACTTGAGTTGCAGATGCAAGCTACTGCATATGCTTTTTGTCAGTTCCGGAGATCAAACTCCAGTTGTCAGTCTTGTGTGACAAGCACTCTTAATGTTTGAGCCATCTTATTGGTCCCAGTACACATTTTTGAAATATATACCAATTTAGTTGATTTTAAAATTTTTAATGAAAGAAAAGTTATTGTCAATCTAAAGCACAGTTCTTAAATTATATAGAATGAGAGATAATTTATCCTTCGAGTATATATGCATGACCACAGACCAGGAACACAGATTTAGGTTAGGCTATATAACATGTTCCAATGTGGAAGCAATTTTATGAAGTTTTACAGTTATAAACAAAAATAAAGTCATAATTCAAGCACCTTAAAAATACATTTGTGAAAATATCAGGTAGATAGATTGCAACAAAGTGACAAATTCTGCTTTACAGGCTTCTGCCATCTAATGGTATTTTCTGCTGTGTTGATAGAAACTAGTGACCGCTTAATAAAATCCAAAAGCTTTTGACCTGTTAGCAACAAAGATGGTAGGACAGATGAAGACGTGGGCCATGAATTGCTATTAAGGAGGTTTAAAAAAGGCAAAATAATTTGAAATCGAACAAGCAACATTGTAGATCTCCACAATAATAAAGATTTTTTTAGATGCTGAAAAGCTTTTTTTTTAAATTTATTTATTTATTAAGGATTTCTGCCTCCTCCCCGCCACCGCCTCCCATTTCCCTCCCCCTCCCCCGATCAAGTTCCCCTCCCTCATGAGCTCGAAGAGCAATCAGGGTTCCCTGACCTGTGGGAAGCCCAAGGACCGCCCACCTCTATCCAGGTCTAGTAAGGTGAGCATCCAAACTGCCTAGGCTCCCCCAAAGCCAGTACGTGCAGTAAGATCAAAAACCCACTGCCATTGTTCTTGAGTTCTCAGTAGTCCTCATTGTCCACTATGTTCAGCTAGTCCGGTTTTATCCCATGCCTTTTCAGACCCAGGCCAGCTGGCCTTGGTGAGTTCCCGATAGGACATCCCCATTGTCTCAGTGTGTGGGTGTACCCCTCGCGGTCCTGAGTTCCTTGCTCATGGTCCCTCTCCTTCTGCTCCTGATTTGGACCTTGAGATTTCTGTACGGTGCTCCAATGTGGGTCTCTGTCTCTGTCTCATTTCATTGCCTGATGAAGGTTAATATTCAGGAGGATGACTATATGTTTGTCTTTGGATTCACCTTCTTATATAGCTTCTCTAGGAACGTGAATTATAAGCTCAATGTCCTTTATTTATGGCTAGAAACCAAATATGAGTGAGTACATCCCATGTTCCTCTTTTTGGGTCTGGCTTACCTCACTCAGGACAGTGTTTTCTATTTCCATCCATTTGTATGCAAAATTCAAGAAGTCCTTGTTTTTTACTGCTGAGTAATACTCTAATATGTATATATTCCATACTTTCTTCATCCATTCTTCCATTGAAGGGCATCTAGGTTATTTCCAGGTTCTGGCTATTACAAACAATGCTGCTATGAACATAGTTGAGCATATACTTTTGTTGTATGATGGGGCCTCTCTTGGGTATATTCCCAAGCCAAAACAATCTTATACAATAAAGGATTTTCTGGAGGCATTACCATCCCTGACTTCAAACTCTATTACAGAGCTACAGTATTGAAAACAGCTTGGTACTGGCATAAAAACAGAGAAGTTGAACAATGGAATCGAATAGAAGACCCTGACTTTAACCAACAAACCTATGAACACCTGATTTTCGATAAAGGAGCTAAAAGTATACAATGGAAAAAAGAGAGCATCTTCAACAAATTGTGCTGGCAAAACTGGATGTCAACCTGTAGAAGAATGAAAATAGATCCATATCTATCACCATGCACAAAACTCAAGTCCAAATGGATTAAAGACCTCAATATCAGTCCGAACACACTGAACCTGATAGAAGAGAAAGTGGGAAGTACTCTACAACACATGGGCACAGGAGACCACTTCCTAAGTATAACCCCAGCAGCACAGACATTAAGGGCCTCATTGAATAATAAAGATTTTTTTAAACAACACTTATATTAATTCTTTGAGAATCTCCTACAATGTATTCTAATAGTATTTGTGTCCTTTCCCCAACTCCTCCCATAGTTACCCTCTCCATGCTTTTAGCTCTTCTCACTCAACATTGGAATTTATTCTTCCTCTTTTTCTTCCTGCACAGAATCCAGGTTCTATGTTCCTGGTAATTTGGGGAATGGCACCTGCACTGGTTTGTGGTCAGTCTACCAGGGGTTATGTCATATTATTAAAGAAAGCAAAATCTTCTCCCAGAACTATTATATTATATGTAGTTGTATCTGTATTTTTCTGATAGATGACGAAGTTGACTATTTTTGTATGTTTATTAGCTATTTGTATTTCATCTTTTGAGAACTGTCTGTTAATAGCATCAGCCTTTTTTATTGATCACATTGTTTGATTTCTTTTTAGTTTTTAAATTTTTTGTATATTCCAGTTATTAATCCTATGTGTGATATAGAGCTAGAAATTATTTTAATACCACTTTGTAGGTTCTCACTTTAATTAATGACTGGTTTTTCCGTATAGAAGCTTTATAATTTCATGAGGCCCCCATTGTTAATTGCTGGCTTCATTTTTCATGTAATTGGAATCTATCCTACAATCACTAAAGTATAGTAAAAGAATAAGAGATAATATGATGAATTCACACAGTAAAGAGAATTATAAATAGAATGTGTTTTAGGGCCTAGCTGGGGACATCCCCGTGGACACCTGGGATCCCCTCTAGAGCCAAGTCTCTTGCCAACCCTAAAGATGAGCAAGGAAGTCTGGACCACAAGGGGTTGGTCCACCCATTGAGACAGTGTGCCTGTTCTAATGGAAGCTCACCAAATCCAGCTGGACCAGGACTGAATGAGCATGCCATCAAATGGGACTCTCTGAATGTGGTTGAAAATGGGGGCTGACTGAGAAGCCATTGATAAAATCACTGGAACTTGTTTCTACTGCATGTACTGGCTTTTTGGGACCCTAGTCTATTTGGATGCAAAGTTTCCTAGGCCTGGATGTGTGTGTGGGGGGGAGGGGGGTGCTTGGACTTCCCACAGAGCAGGGTTCCCTGCCCTCTCTTAAGGAGGAAGGGGGAGGGAGGAGAGTGAGTGGGGGAGTGGGAGGGAAATGGGAGGAGGGGAGGAAGTGTAAATTTTGGAATGGAAAAACAAAACAAAAGAATATACTTTAAAAAAAAAAGAAAGTGTTTTAGGGAAAATATAAAGGGTACTTTTCAATTAGGGAGACACTTTTCTCCCCCTCCACTTCTTTCCTTTCCCTCTGTTCTCCTCTCCTTCCTTCTGTTTTCATGACCCTGGACTGACTGACAGTCTCTATGTCTCCTTCTCCAGGTCCAGCACTTGTACAATGCCCTTTTTTTGTGCAGACGTTATCTTATCTATAGAGCAAGTTCTTGAGAACGGTTCTTGGATGGCCTTGTCCTCACTTTGAAGATTTCAGATTTCCTAGAACAACCCTAGTTTGCAGAACAGACAAGGAGAAAAATATTGCCCATGGAAGCCTCTACTCTTCTAGGGAAGAGGAAGGACAAAAGTTTCTCAATTCTGTGGATTTCACTGCACAGAACTTACCATCTTCACTAGAGCATACCACATAAGCTTGTTGCACTCTGATTATCAAGTCAGAGAAGTAAATTTTATAACTTTTAAACCATGAACTGGTCTGTCTTCCCTAAAAAAAAACAGCCAAGGATCAATATCCTAAGAAAGTTGATGAATGTGGTGATAGAACCCCAGACACAAAGAGCAGACCAAGAGTATGTGACATATTATGAGGGATAAGAATAAAATGATTCACGGCTCACCCTCACATTATGAAGTTTTACCCAGAGAACAGAGAGATGACCTCCTTAGTTCCCTGAACTGGACCTGTTGGACAAAGGAGGCTAGAGATTTAGAGCTGGAATGAAAAAGTAGAGTTTTCCCCACACTTGCATTCTCATCATCTTGGATAGACTATGAACCCTCTAAAGTGAAAACAACTTAAAAACAGAGGTTGGTCCTATGAGAAATTAAATTTTGGCAGGTCCCTTGCTTTGCTCCAGGGACAAGGGCAGCAAACTTCTATGAAATGCTTAGGGTGTTAGGGTGCAGAAGTAGCCAGATATGGGAGGATGGGAGAGAAGAGACATTTAATAAACAAAGCATAATTGGCCCCTGGAGATTTCCTTCCCAAAGTTTGAGAAAGTTATCTATTCTAAAGCCACTGTCTTCAAATTCCAAGCATTCTCAGATTTGCCACCGTTCAAAAGCATAGGGCAGCTTGCTGAGCTCTCCAAAGGTAAGTTGCGGAATTTTTATTACTTTAGCACTCATTTATTAACATTAAATTGCAAAACTTGTTTGTTAAAACGGATAGCCTTCATTCTTCAAGCTTTAAAGTATGGTGTCTTGATAGAACAGTCCTCCAGTGAACATTGGTCCTCAGACACTAGATTCTAGCTCTTCAAGTCAGGAAGCCAGTGATATAAGACTTCCCAGACTGTGACAGGGTTGAGCCTCTTAATAGCCAACTCTCTCTAAAAATATTTCCAACAGCTGCCTTGTCTAGTGCTGATCAGAATGCCATGTAGCTCCTCTAGGAAGTGTCTACCTTTGTAGGTCAAAGTGGTATGTCGCTGGTATGGATCTTAAAATATTCTTACAGTTTCAAGGCTTGGAAAGCAATGGCAAGTGGCTGTTGGGGTGACTCTCTGGCCAGACAACCCAGAGTTGTTGATGAACTCCAGGTTTCACTAAGAAACTATGAAAAAAAACCAAGTTGAGCAGCACTGGAGGACCACAAACTGAAGCTGCTCTCTAGCCTCCTCAAACATACAAACACACACCAACATGCACTTATGTACACATACACATAATAACTATATGAGTTACTTACAGTCCAAAGCCAGCATGTGGGTGCTGGGAACCAAACTCAGTTCTCTGCAAGAACAGCAAGTGCTTTGACCTCTGAGCCATCTCTCAGATGCCTTGGCTTTCACAATCACTTTTTAGAAGTAAAACATATTTAATTTGGTCAAATAAAAGATCATGTATAGATCACTGGGAAGTACACTTTCACGATTAAACTATTGGGCAAAGACAATATGGCTTTAAATGAATTTTCTCCTTTTGAAAATGTTTTGTAGATAGCTGAGGAAGCATCACTTGTTTGGTTGTTAATATTTATAGCTGTAATTCCAAATTGTAGAAGCGTAAATAATATAAATAAATGAGCAATTAATCATTCCTTTATCTTTTTATTAATAGATTTTGATCTTTGACAATTTCATAGAAGTATGCAATGCTTTCTGCTTACTGCCTCTACTCCATCTCTTTTCTGTCTCCTACCCCTTAAGCTTTCTTTCCCCTACAGATCTGGTTTCCATATTCACGACTTTGGCTAATATTTTGTGTCCCACAGAGTTTAAGTAGGGTTTTCTGCATGACCACAGGTGTGGAATTATCCATTAAACTTTTCTGGCTTACCAGTGGGAATTACGTTCCCCACTTCCCGGATTCTGTTAGTTGCCAGTAGTTCAGTGGTTTGCCTGAGCCTCCTCTGCATTCTTGGCTGACACATGTGAGCCCAGTACCAGCAGGTGCAGCTACTGTGAGTTTCATGGTTACTGTGGCCATGGTAAGTTTAGAAAGTGGCATCCAGTAGCCTTTTTCCTTATCTTCCAGTTCTTATTTTCTCAATGTACCATCTTTTGCAATATTCCCAAGCCTTATAAAGATCTTGTTGAAGAATAAATCAATAGTACTTTATTCCCAGCATCTTGTGCGGCCATGAGTCTACATTCACTGCAATGAAAGGCTTTTCTGGCTAAGGCAGAGAGTAGTCTTTGTGGTATCAACACTGATACTGGAAGGTAGTTTGATGCCCTATCAATTTAGCTAAGAAGGCGTAGTAAAGTCAGGCATTTGGGACTATGACTGAGGAGGTACCAAGCATGGATTTCCTTTTGTGGAATGGCCCTCAGATGCAGCCATTCTTAATATATATGTGTCTTCACATGTGTAAAAATCTGGGAGTATATGGAGGCATGGTAGACAGGACTATTGGTTAATTAGAGCAGACTGATGGTTTATTGTATAACAGATAATACAGGGAGAATTATTGCTATTCCTTCAAAGAACAGGCCACAGTACAAACACTCTAAAAGCCATTTATCCTAGACTGGTATGGTTCATGTTTTATTTGTGTTTTAAATTATTGTTTCAATCCTATGGCTAACCAGTAAGCAAAAGTAACTATAATTCCAACTCCATGTTGGTAGCAATATATACTCATACATTTCTATTTAAAAGAGAGTGAAAGGATTTTAAAATAGCAGGATTGCAGATATCAGGAGCCATTCTCTAATGAAGGAAAGATAACATAAAGGGAAAAGGGAAAACATTTCCACATTAAAGAAATGCATTTCAAATCTTTAGGTATAAACTAATGACCCTAGACAGGTTAGCTGTAATTAATTTTTGCCAAGTTCTCTTGATCAACAAATAGACCCAACAACAGGTCTCAGCACATATTTTCTGAAAACGTTATGAGAAAGGAGCCATTTGTTAGGAACAAGGTAGGCTGGAAGAATGGATGAGTTTTGTATTAATCTGTATTTTGTAGTGTGTTTTCTTCAGCTGTTGATGGCTCTCTCAGAAGTATTAGAGAGGCAAGTGTAGATTTACATCTTCATAAGAAAACATTGTAAACATCAGTGGTCTTTCATTACCTAGTATAATGGTTTTAGAGTAAATTATCTTTTATCTTGTGTAAAATGCAGTGAATTTTCATAAAAAAGTTTAAACATAAAGAGAAAGTGTAAGAGAAACTTTTTAAAAAGGAGTGACCATTGCCGTTTTTGTAATACTGTGCATTACTTAATCTTAGGTACCCTCACCACCTGTAATTGATATGATATGTAATGAGCATTCCAAAAGTTCCTAGGCTGGAAGTATCACAATCACAGAGACACCTGTGTTGGGGACCCCTCTGTAGTCAGTCACATTGTGACTGTAGAAACTATTGGGATATCCACCGTAGTGTACTGTTACAGGACTCTCTTTGAGATCATGGGACGTAATCTTCATTCTTGGTTAATAAGTCACTTTCTCCCTTCTGTAAGCAGGAAGGAAAGTTCATTATGGAGTCAGAAGTTGCTAGTAGTTTGAGATGCTTCCTTGTATTGATTGGCATTTCTCTAACAGCGATGCCTATTTTCACATTCCTGTTGGCCATTTGTCTATCTCCAGAGAAAAGCCCACTGGGTTCTTAGTAATCATTTGATAATAATTTCTGATTGCTTTGTGTTTCCTTTTGTTTTTGAGTTACAGAAGTTTCCCAGAGGACACTCTGGACACTGGTTTGCAGGTGTTTTTGCCCATTCGGTTCTGCTGGTTGATTGTGCATTTTGTCTGTTCTCTGCTTTGATGTCCAGAAACTGAGTAAGCTGCTAAAAGCAAACCATCTAAAAAGCGGCATGATAATTTTGTTTTTCTTAGTGTGTTTTTAGATAGGACCTCATATTATAACCCAGGATGCCTGGAACTCAACAAACAACCTAGATTGGCATGTAACTCATGGCAAATCTTCTGCCTCAGTCCCCAAAGTGTTAATATTACAAGGACAAGTCACCACAGCTGGTGAGAAACGTCACTATAATATATGTTCTATGGTTAGTGCTGTGTCTTCTGCTCTTCTCTTATCACTGGTAAGAATGAGTCTCCTTTCTAGTGGAAATGAATGATGTCATCACTGCAAAATATTATTGCTCAGTAGAAACACGACATTACTGGACCCTTCATTAAATCCACCTTGAAGGCATAAGGGACTTTTTTTTTTTTGCTATTATGTAACACCTGAGTCTTGAAATTGATATTTGGAATTGCAGCACACTGCCTGGAATGGTGGTATATATAATGTGGGTGACATAGAGGCCCTCTACCTGACACTATTAAAGTCAAAGTTGTAAAAATAAGCTTCATATTGCTTGGTGATTGAATATATAAGATCACTTAAAATACCCCAGGTTTTATGGATGGTTTCTACTGTGAAGGCATCAATAAGGCTTAGTCTGGGATCTCTCCAGGAGAAATCCAGTAATGAAAGTTAAATGGAACTGGACATCATCTAAAAGTTGCTCACGAAACCTTTCTGACCACAGAGAGGTGAAATAATAAGTATTAAGCATTAGTAAATACTAAACCAAATAAGATTTTTAAATCTAAAACTACTTAATTTTTTGGCCTTTAAGGTTTGGTGTTCAGTAAAAGAAATGATATTCCAATAATTTGAATCAGGATGATCTCACTTCTTTTCTCCTTAATTTTCAGGGGCACCATTAGAGCTTATCATGGCCTTCAGTGTGGATTACCTTAAAATTCATTAGTGTCAGCTAGCAGCATGGTTGGAAAAATACCTTCCAGTCCTGAAATTCATGGGTCAGGAATCTGCCAACCAGACATGGGTCAGTGAGTTCATCTTACTGGGGTTTTCCAGGGACTGGGGCATTCAGGTCTTCCTCTTTGTTCTGGTCCTTGCCATGTACTTCATAACAGTTGTGGGGAATTCCCTGATTCTTCTCCTCATCAGGCTGGACAGCAGGCTTCACACTCCCATGTACTTCTTCCTTAGTGTTCTGTCCTTAGTGGACCTTTGCTATGGGAACAGTATTGCCCCGCAAATGTTGGTCCACTTGGTTTCAGCCAGAAAGCTCATCTCCTTCAACGGCTGTGTGCTCCAGCTCTGCATCTCCTTGGCACTGGGTGGTTCTGAGTTCTTCCTCCTGGGAGCCATGTCCTACGATCGCTATGTGGCAGTCTGCCACCCGTTGCACTACACTGTCATCATGGATGGAGGACTGTGTGTGGGGCTGGCTACCAGCTGCTTGGTGGCTGGTTTCCTGAATTCACTGATGGAGACAGTCATCACCTTTCGTCTTCCTCTGTGTCACAACGTCATCAATCACTTCGCCTGTGAGACCCTCGCAGTGCTTCGGCTAGCCTGTGTGGACATTTCTTTCAACAAGGTCATGGTGGCTATCTCAGGGTTTCTGGTAATCATGCTTCCCTGTGGCCTGGTTCTTTTCTCTTACACTCGTATAGTCATTGCCATTATGCGCATTCGTTCTACGCAGGGACGTCACAAAGCCTTTGGGACCTGTGCCTCTCACCTCACTGTGGTTTGCATGTGCTTTGGAGCCACAATCTTCACCTACCTTGGGCCAAGGTCGGCCTCCTCTGAGGACAAGGAGAAGATGGTTGCTTTGTTCTATGCTGTGGTGGCACCCATGTTGAACCCTGTGATCTACAGCTTGAGGAATAAAGAAGTTATGGCTGCTCTTAGGAAACTTGCAGGGAAATTAAGGTAAAAGAATGAAGATCTTAAGAAGTCTGGACCATCTATGGTCAAAATTAAACCAGAGAGGTGATAAATGTACGTAGAGCTCCTACACTTCAGTGAGGAAAACTGATCACTGTATTCACATCATCGTGATCAAAGAAGCTTCTACACATGCTTAATAAGATTCATCACAGAACAATACCAAACACTTGCATGTCAGTTACCTATGTGATTGATGCCCCTTGAGATCCTGTCCCCCTCTAACATATTTTGTCAGATTTTAATTTTGTCAGTCTAAAACTGAAGAAAGGATGAGCCTCAGCTTTTCCAGATACGCTGGGCCTCAGATCCTTCTTCTGCCTTTTATCAGCTGTGCTCTCTGGCAAGTTACTAAACTATTTTGTGTCAGAAATACTGTTTGCTAAATATGGAAATGTACTTAGCTTCCAGAGTGGCTACAGACACTGGGGCAATTTACATTAAATGCCCTCCCACCAGCAGTTACAGGAACAGCTCACGCTTCTCCCTTCTTTAGGTGCCCCAAATTGTCAGTTAACTCAAAGGCCTACTTACTAACCCAGAACAAACCACTCTGTTTCACCTTCAGAAGTTATGGACATAAGCAGCTGGGCTGATTGACATGTGGGCCCAGTGCTGATAATTTTTGCCAAAGAATAAAATTTTCCATCAATTATAAATAAACAGCAGGAATGCATGACTTTTCTTTTTTGTAACTCCAGTTCTTGTAAGAATGAAGTGGGTTCTCTAGAGTTTGTAATTAGGAATCTTTCTCAGATAGCTTAAGAAAATTTCTGAGAAAAACATATCCTTTCAAAGAATTCATGCTGACTTAATGTTCTGTGAAATTTATGTTTGAGGGGGCTGGAGAGATGACTCAGAAGGGCCCTTCCAGAGAACTGGAGTTCAATTCTTAGCACTCATGATGCTTTCCAACTTCCTGTACCTCCAGTCCTAAGGCATCCAACAGCCCATTCTGGGCTCCAGATATATTGCTCTCACAAGCACAGCACATCCACTCCTGCTACATGTATAGGTGGTCAGAAAGAAAAATAAAATCTTCAAAATTGATGTGTGTATACGTCTGTGTGTTTATGTATGTGGGCCCTTATGTGTGTCCGGGTTAAGGAGTAGGAACATGGGCTGTGAAACAAATTATGAAAATTTGTAATATTAACTTATTTATAATGTAACCCAAAGTGATTTGAAAGTTAGAGAAATTTATAGAAGGGTGCATTTTACTTTTGCATCATTTTAGGGAAATAACTTGGAGCTGATGCTAAGCTGATTTATATAAGCATGCTTTCTTTTAATTCACTTCAGACTTCCTCATTTGTCTTAAATAGTCTCTACTCAATATTTTATCTTATTTTACTGTAAATATTATATTCATATTGTATGTATATTTTAAATTTATATGTATATTAATTCCTACATAAAACTGTAGATATTTTGTGGTTACTATCTTTTCCGTTTCCTACTCCAACATTTACTCTCTTCTCTCTCTCTCTCTCTCTGTGTGTGTGTGTGTGTGTGTGTGTGTGTGTGTGTGTGTGTGTGTAAGCCAGAGACACATTTCAGGAAGTCTTTTTTTCTTCCACTATGTGGGCTCTAGGGTTTGAACTCCAGCCATCAGACTTGGCAAAAATTGTCCTTGTCTGTTGAGTCATTTGCAAGTCATATATATATATGTGTTTGTGTGTGTGTGTGTGTGTGTGTGTGTGTGTGTGTGTGTGCTTTCCAATGAAAAAAGCATCTGATTGCTGTTTTGGAAGATAAAGACTATGATCTTGCAAGGCAAGAGTTTTATTTTTGTGCCATACAAACATAGGGTCTTGTCAAACACACTGTGTATAATGTTAAGTTGATAAATATTACTGACTAAAACATTAAAGCCCTGGTATTCTGTCACTGTTCAATGACTTTTCATGTAATACTTTTACAAATATAGAAGCATTCCAAATTTAAGAAACTAGGTAAGACTACTTTCTACTCTCTCAATGTTTCTCAGAGTATGCAAGATAGCTCAGCAGACAAAGGATCCTTGGCTTGCCATCAAGCCTTATTGCCAGACACTGATCTTTAGAACCTCACAGTGGAAGGAGAAAATGGACTTTATCAATGACCCTTACATGAATGCCATAATACAGGCACTCACTCACATATGCACTTATTTGTGCACATACATGCTAAATGAATGTTTAAACAGCTTTTCATATTATAGTCAGTAGGGTTTTGTTTTGAGAGAACACAAACTGGGGGGAGGGAAGTGGAAGTAGATGTGGGAAGAGCCATGGGAGTGAATATGATCAAAATGAATCTTGTGTATGGAATCTTCAAAGAATTAATACAAATATTATGTTAAAAGTGTTTTCATAGTATCCTATTTAAATTTTTATTAGAAAATGACTTCAGTTATTATGCTGTATATTTAAGGCTATTAGTATTAAAGTATTACATGCTATTAAAGGCCAATTAATAGCTTTAAAAAGCTAAATTCTGTGTAATAGGAGCAAATATTTAACACTTGGAAAAGGAAGAATGATATTTGTAAACATCTATTAATTATCATTCTGGGTCTTCATGGCTTTCTCAATTGCATATAAACACAGAGATAGTTTACAGTCTGTTTCCTAGATCTATCGTTTTATTTTATTCTATTGCTAACAGGAAGATGAAATCTTTATACACAAGAAATATGGCTTTGTATCCAAGAGGATTGTTTTATCACTACTCCAACACTGTTGTTTTCCTCCAGTCAGTATGTCTGTTAGTGAGGCAAGCCCTGCCTCAGTCATGAAGGATTATGAAGTTAACAGGCTGCAGTTACTCAGTTTGTTCTCTTTTCCTTTTACAGATATTTATTTCTTTATCTATATATTTATTTATATGTGTATGAGTGTGTTGCCTGTGTGTATGTGTTTATGCCAAGTGCATGCCTGCTTCTCACAGAGGTCAGAAGGAGCCATCAAGATCTCCTGGAACTAGAGTTATGTGGGCTATCATATGACCCCTGGGAACCAAGAGTGGCTTAACAGCAAATTCTCTTAGCCCCAGGACCATCTCTCCAGCCCCTTGGTTTTCTTTCTTACAATAAAATAACTCTGTAAAGTTCACTTATCTTCAGTTATAATTCATATGTCAATATTTACCAATGTATATGTTCATCCTGTTTGCTACTCACTCTGGCATAAATATTTTAATGATCGTCACTTGCTATTAGCAGAAACAATCTAAGTTCTAACAGGTCTTAATAGACCTGTTAATAAAAGCCTGGAGTCAGATATAGGGGAAAATACTGAGAGATCAGAGAGGTGAAGGAGTCAAACCAATCACTTTACCTACTCAACTTCCCAGCTGAAAAGAGACTGAGTTCCTGTTTCCTCCTGACTTGTCACTTCCTCTCTCCACCCAGCCATATCACATCCTGTGTGTCTGTACAGACCTCCAGACTGATTAGCTAGTGGTTAGCTCCGCCCTTCTGATCTTCAAGCAAGCTTTATTTGTATAAACAAGATATCACCACAGATCTAATTGTCCTGCATGTTCTGTTCCCTAGCTGAGTCCATACATATGTGTCTTCCTAGTAGTCCTGGCTGCCTTTCATTTCCCTCCACAGCAGTTTCTCCCTGGCTCCTTCTGTTCACTTTGCGAATGTCTAAGAGAACAACAGCTTGTCTCACTTAAGCAGCTCTTCTCAGGAAGGTTTCTATTAAGCTTTCTCCCATATTGCTGTTTTCATGGGAACTAGACAAGTACTGTGGCCTGTCGGCTCTTCAGCAGTATATACAATTTCTCAGGTAACATCTACAAATCAATGAGTTAGGTAATGCTCTCTTTACAGATAAGTCAGGAGACTGTAGAGATTGTCTTATGTTGAGGTCTACATCACTTACAAATCCATGCCTTTACTGACACTCCTCTCTTTCATTGCAGTGGTGCCTCATGTGAAATGCTTAGTGCTGTTCTCTTGTGTGGAATTTAAAGTGTTCTCACCCTGCATCCTTCTGCAGTTATTCTCAATGGTGTTGCTCTGATGGACTAAAGAGGATTTTTGCTGATACTGACTAACAACTCACTCACTTGTGAAGTTACCAAGACCCTAACTGATATAAGACTACATTAGTTCTTTTCCCTAGTATCTTTCAAACTCCCCTTCCCCAAAATAAAGAATATTTCAGTGGTAAGGACTTGATGATAGTAAACAACCCTTCTGAGTTCCTAACCAGTTCCTCTGCAGTTAGGACCTATTGACAAACTCATTGATTCTAATAGTTCCGTTTCAAACTATAATTTGATTGAAGAATGTTTTCTTTTTCATTTAAATTTGTGTCATATTTTATATTTTCATTTCTACCTCCCCAAATATCTCCAGATCCTTCCTATCTTCCTAGTAACCCAGTTTTAAGTTCTTTATATCTCTCTCTTTCAAAATAACCCCACAAAACAAAAAGCAAGACAAAATGTTCCATAACAAAACAAACCAGAGAAAAAAGTCCAGCAAAAGAAGCATAGAAATTGTTTTGTGTTAACCAGCTACTCTTGGGCATGGAGCCTACACTGGCATGTAGTTGAAATTTTATTGAAGTTCTCTAAGTAAACACCATGTTATTCCAAATTGAGGGAAGACATTTACATTCAAAACAATCTTCAAACTCCAGACCACAGTCTAAAATAGTATGAGTTTTGGTAAAGTTCATTTAGCTCAGAAAAAAATCACTTTGTTCCATTTTAGAAAATTAGGTTAGTTAAAACAGAGGATCTCATTCAGCATTCAACAGGACCCTCTGAATGAAGAAGATGAAAGAAAAAGTCTATTCTTAGAGGTTATGTAAATCCATGGCTTACTATTTTCTATAACAATTTTTATAAAACATCTATCTACTCTTCCTGGATAGAAAATAAATGTAGGAGTATATAGACATTTTCAAGGCTTATGAGCCATACATAATGATACCCAGTTGCCTTGTTATTCCCATATCCATCCATTTTTTATTGACAATTTAATCTTCTGATTCTGACTTTTACACTGTTACCAACTCTTGTATTCATATGTGAAACTCAACAATATACCTGACTATTAAACCACAAGGCTAGCTGACATTTCATGTATATTCCCAAAGTGTTAGAGGTTGATGCAACCTTTTCAGAGGGAGCTATTCAGTTAAAGTAGAGAGATGACTCACTTTTGAGATTCATCTTCTCAGGAGGCATCCCCATGCCAAAGGTTGCAAACATTGCAGAAACTCATTCATAAAGGTTTTAAGGGCCTCATGGATTTAATCCCCAACCATGTCCCTTAATCTGTTCCTCTCCCTCAAACAAAAGTCAGTTAAGGGGATTTCTAAGATATTACAGAAAGTGGATCCTGTATTTCTTCATTATAGTTCAACGTTTACATGAATTACCTAACTCATATTGAACTGAAACTTAAGGTTGGACAGAGGAATCAAATACTATCTATATTTGAGGACACAAAGGAGATTCTGCCTGGTCCACCTACTGAAAGGTCATCCTGAAAATAAATGCCCAACTTTCTTTTGTTCATGAAATACATAAGAATGAATCAAGAGTTATTCAGCAACATGGAGACTGACATGGCCAATTAGCTATCATAGCTAGCAGGTAGTTCCTGTTGCTATTGGTTACCTCTCTGCATGGGAGCGATTGTAGCTATTGGTAAAGCATTACAGGTTGCAAATGAGATTTTGATGACTTACTTGTGCACATTCTTATTCTATTGACAGCTTATTACATTCCAGCAAGGCTTGGTGTCTATCTGCAAACAGACTGAGATCTTGTGAAATTCCTTTACTGTGTCCTTCTAAAGTAACTAATATTTAACAAAATATCCTGAATCTCACTACCCTTATTCTTTTCCAATCTTCATATTTTTCATATTTCACTCAAAAAAGTTACAAAAATATGGAGGAATAAACACATTAAACAGTAAAATACTTCTATAATAAAAGATATAACCACTTCAGAGAGAAATTACTGGGAAATGGGAGGACCTTCCATGTTCACAAAGCAACAGAATTAATATTATGAAAATAGTCCTATTATCAAAAGTAAACCATAGATTCAAAGCAATTTGCATGATAATTCCAATGATATTATTTGTAGAATAGCCAAAGAAGTCCTGAGCAAAAAGAATTATAATGAGGATATCACAATGCTTGATATCAAACTATATTAATAATCATAATGGCAGATGCAACATGGTGCTGGTGCAAATCACACCTATAAGCTAGTGGAAGAGAACAGAAGATCCGGAAACAAACATGTAAAGCTACAGCAACCTGATATTTGACAAGATGACAAAAACGCACATTAGAGATTAGACAGCTTCGTCAACAAATGATGCTGGGGAAACTGGGTATTCACTCACAGAATAATAATACTTGACATTGTCTCTTACCCTGTACAAAAATAATCTCAAAATTGGTAAAGGCATTATTGAAAGTGTTTTCAATGACTGGAGAGATGTCCCAGTGGTCAAGAGCACAGGCTGTTCTTACAAAAGACATAGGTTCAATTCCCAGTGCCCACATGACAGCTCACTACTGTCTGTGAGTCCAGTCCCAGGGAATCCAGTGTTCTCTTCTGAGTGGAGCCAATTCTGCCCATGGTGCATAGACATGCATGGAGATTAAATATCTGTACACATAAATAAATAAAAGATATTTAAATAAAAAGGAAGTCAATGTGTAGATACGGGAAATAAAGCCAATAATGGGGAAAAAAGGGATTGCATGAAAGTCAAAGGCTTCTGTTCAGCAAAGGAAAAAAATTGGCCAAGAGGACTTGCCATAGAATGGGAGTAAATCTCTACTAGCTATACATGTGACAGCAGAGTGTTACATACAATGTATAAGGAACTCAGAAACCTAAGAAAAATAATAACATAGACAAGCAAAATGAACATATAATTTTCAAGAGATGAATTATAAACAGTTATAGGAATACATAAAAAATGTTCAGCACCTTTAGAATTCAAGAAAATGCTAATCCAACTTGCCAAAAAATTCTGTCCTACCCAGAATGCTGGCCATTAAGAAAACGAATGTCAACCAACACTGGTAAGAAAATGGGAGACAGGGAATCCTTGTTAAGTGTTGTGAAGAGTGTAAACTAATGCAACATCTTTGGAAATCAGCATGAAAGTTCTCTCTCTCTCTCTCTCTTTCTCTCCTTTTTGTTTTTCAGTTTGTGGGGACAGGGTTTCTCTGTGTAGCCCTGGCTGTCCTGAAACTCACTCTAAAGACCAGGCTGGCCTGGGAATAGAACTTGAAAATTCCTGCATTCTAGGCAAGCTCTGTACCACTGGGCAACATCCCCAGCCTTATGGGAGGTCTTTAATAGGCAGAAGAAAGAAAGGGAAATCACCTGGCTGGTGCTTCAGTTGGAGTTGTAGACCTTCTGTTAACTGGTGCTTCTTTACCCAATTCTGACTTTATGTTGTTTAAAGAACAGAATGGGTGACAACCAATATTGGATGAACAATATCAATTCAAATTGATTAAACAGAGCTGCATTTTAAATTTCTTATGTGGTCAGGGCCAAGTAGCTGACCAGTATTCTTTGGCTGTGTATGATGATTTGTTCTTTAACACACAGAGGTTGACCCAATACTAATATGACATTCATTGGAAGCCATTTCCTAAAACAACTCATATAGTATAATTCAACTGCCAGACCGGCCTGAGAAATAATTCTCCCAAGGAAAGTCATTTCCTTCAGCTTCTGGGTCTTTTGAAATATGACAAACTAACTACCAAGATGTCATCTACACTAAGGCAAAAACAAAAAACAAGCAAACAATCCTGTGTGTCATCAGTCATTTGCACAGTTTTCTATTTATGTGGAAGCTTTTCTCTTATAAAGCATAGCTGCAGCGGTTGTCAAATACTATTAGGAAAGGTTATCATGCTCTTGGGGATTACCAGCTAAGGGTCAGAGTGACAGAAGACCTCAGACTTCCGGCAAAGAGTTCAAAGTGCTGGGGAGACTTGGCCTTTACTCCATTATTTTCATCCTCAATACTAGGATTAGTGAATGCACTACGAGGAACCCTGAAATCTTGGTTCTCTTAACTGATGGAAATTTGCCAGGAACCAAGGTTCTGTCCTTCAAATATACTCTTTCAAGAAGCAGTTATCAGGTTTCATAGCTATTTCTTCCAAATTGAACTATTTCCTGGTAGGGAGAAGAAGAGGCTCTCAAAACTTACAAGAAACTTCTAAGAACTCACAAGGAATTTATGAGTCACAAGACTCTGCCCCGAGGTTAGATGAGCAGTAAAAATAGCAAAGGGGAAAGGGAATCCTTTAGGGAAAGTGCCTGCCAGTTGCATAGCAAACTCTCTTGTTTCAGCTTTTCTGAGCCACCACCCATGCTGGGTAGGCTTTTCAAGTGATGCAGATTCCCAAGATACAACAAAGTGATTGTCAGTAATTCCGGTAATCTTATTTGTTCCCCGAAGGAGACTGGGATGGGTTATTTGCTTAGCCTGTCTTTTTTAGAGGCATCTCCTTGGGAAATTTTACCAACTTATCTATTTTTTTTTTTGTAGAAACAAATTGAAGGAACTAAACAAGGGACTTGAAGTTATTTCATAATACTAAATCTTTCTGCAACATATTCCAGAGAAAGAAATAGCATCATACAACCTTTATTCTGGTGATTATATACAAAAGTGCCACCCCATAACAGCCTTTTCCATTTCATTTAAAAGAAGCATATCAAGAATTGCTAACTAATCATCTGCTTCTTAACTAAAATAATCTGAGTCAGGATTAATATTTCTCTTGTAGAGAAAGCTACCTCATTAGAGTAATACCACAAACTCCAAAAAAAATTTCAGTAAACAGCCCACAATACCTGACAAGATCAATCAGTCCATAGATGTAGCTTCCCGGGGTCTGTACTTACAGTCTGCTCCTTCTCTAAATATTGTTATAAGCTGATGCGTTTAACTTCATTGTTTTCTGTCAATAGGCCAATTACATGCTAATTTCTACAAAACAAATACAGCTGTTGGATTTGAAGCTAATTTTTTGTCTAGGACTTCTTTTTGTGGACATTCTTATATAAACGAATGGCTACAGAACATTTCAAAAGTATATTTAGTCTGAGGGAGACCTTTCTAATATTCTTCTGATCTTACTAACTGTAATCCCTTTTAGCAAACTAAATAAATTACTATTTGACCCCAACGAAATTACATGTTTTTATGTGATGCTACTAGAAGTTATCAATCCTTTGTATCTTGAATGTTTTCTAAAGGCTCGTGTGATGAAGACATGAGCCTTACTTTGGCCCTATTGAGAGGCAATGAAACTTCTGAGAAAATGCCAACTGGTAGTGAAGTAGGGTCACCTTTGGGCAAACAATAAAAGGGCATTGAGGCATGTAATAAACCTTTTCCTTCCCAACTTGCTTTTGATCTTGGTGACCATCACAACAGCAGAAAGGAAAATAGAATAGGGCAATTGGGCCACTGTCCCCTTCCTGTTCCTCTGCTTCATTTCTTCCTCATGCTCCCACCATAAGGAACTGTGCTGCCACAAGACCAAGTGTCCATGGAGCCTTCCTTTTGTTTTTGGTTTTGTTTTGTTTTAAAGATTTATTTATTAAGTATACAGTGTTCTGCCTGCAGGCCAGACTGGAAGAGGGCACCAGATCTCATTACGGATGGTTGTGGCTACCATGTGGTTGCTGAGAATTGAACTCAGGACCTCTGGAGGAGCAGCCAGTGCTCTTAACCACTGAGCCATCTCTCCAGCCCATTCCTTTTAATTAGCACAATGTTTTGTCACAATAATGCAAAACATTAAAGAAAAAAATGTCATTGAAAAGTTCACAAAAAAAAGCCCAGGGATTTTAAAATTTTTTTTGTCGATTTAGGTGAAAATAATCTCTAATTGTAGGATGGGTTTTTGCGCCTTCTTGCTACTTATTTTTAAGGTATAAGGATCTTTTAGTTTGGTAGCAACATAATCTCTCTAACAAGGTTCGACCATACACAACTTACCAGCATGGATAGCATCCTTCTGGGCACCAGTCCCTTAAAACAATCTTAAAAGACTCCGACTGCTTGTGACTGGTAGTAAATGACAGCTAGTATCTTACCTGGGAGCAAATAATGGAAGCCAGCGAATCTGTGAAGCCCTCTTTGACCAATCCCTCTGATTGGACAGACTATTCGCATCCACTTCTCACTGAGATCAGCAGTTTTTATGTTTGCTTGGTACTCCTCCTCACTAACTCCCTACTTTTAAAGACTGAAAAGGAGGCTGTGTTTCAATCTATGACTGTTTCATTTCTGTGACTTTCATATATTCAGAGGTCAAAGATTATTGCACACTTACTTAAACACATTCACTAATTATTTCCAGCAAATCTTGAATGGCAGACACTAAGCCAGAAGCTGGATAGGGAGCTGGGGGTTGTGGGCAGGGTTGTAAGGAGGAGATGTGAGAGAGCTAGAGGAAGAAAGAGAAAGTGGGAGTGAAATATCTTCACTTAAAAATTAATTAGAATCCAGTGGATGTGATCCTTCATGGGCAGGAATGGTGATACAAAAGCCCTGGAGGCAGGAATTAATTTTGTTCACTAACATGTAACAGTTTGCATTATCTTTAATGGCCCAAAGACTTGATTGAATTCTAAGATTGAAGACTAGTTCCATATGTTCATTCTCACCATTTATTCTCAACTGAAAGTCATAGGCAAAATGTTAATTAAGCACAGAAAAAGTGAAGGAAAATCTTATAAGTCAGAAATAAAATTATTTAAAAATAGCCAATAACAAAAATCTCACAGCAGAGTGTCTAGAACTAAAATGTGGGGTTGGGGAGTTTGAAAGTTTCAAAAACAATATCTGCTGTGTATTTAAGTGGAGGTGGGATGTCCTTGGACTCCCCACAGGGCAGGGAACCCTGACTGCTCTTCGGGCTGATGGGGGGGAGGGAGTTGGCTGGGGGAGGGGGAGGGAAATGGGAGGCAGTGGCGGGGAAGAGACAGAAATCTTAAATAAATAAATAAATAAATAAATAAATAAATAAATAAATAATAAAGATTCCCTCCACCAGTGAAGTGGGAGATTCTTACTCACTACAGAAATAACTCATTGGATGTCAAAACTTGTCAGCATTAACTCTTGTCCAACTGTGGAAAAAAAAAACTTTCAGCATTCAGGGGAAGATTCCTGAAGGAAGAAGTCACTGCCCTGTAGTGAGGGAGGTGGGGAACTTTAAATTGTTTCGCATCTCATCAAGATGATGGTCCATACTTCTGATACAGACATTAAGTGAGAGAAATACCAATGTGAACACTATTCTCAAAGGAGTTTGGCTGACATCCTCAGTTTATAGAGAAGCTAACTCAAGGTTCCTGCGAAGACTCAGTCCTGTTTTCCATTACCGGGATGTACACCAAAAGCTCCAAGGAAAATTTATTTGAACTCGTGATGACAGCATGTCAGGGTGCCACCAAACATGCCCAGCTGTGTCTGCCAAATATCTCGGATCCATTTAGGATTATTTGTATAAAATTTTTACTTCAAGAATCGTAGTCATGGCAATTCACAGGCTCTTGTCACAACAGGAAGGGCATTTCCTGACTCCGGAGAAGTGTGCTCTGCCTAGAATTCAGCTCATGCAGCAAAAGCAGCCAGGGTTTGGTAGAAATTGTGTCATTTTCCATTAATAGTCATTTCAACCAAATTTTAAATCCATGGTGCAAAATTGATTAAATGATCCATTTTAAGTGATTTCAGAGCAAGTATTTCTGGAACTTGAAGGAGAATTCATATATAAGGCAAAGAAGTACCTATTTTTTTTTACTATTTTATAATTTGCTTTCTGTATTTTAGTCCTATGAAGGAATCTACAAGCAAAATCGTTTTTTAATTACCATAAAATTGAGCATGAGCAGCACCCCAGCATAGACTGTTTATGATTTTCAATGTTTCCACTTGCTCTTTTACGAAAGCACGGTAAATATGTCATCTTTCTTTGTTGTGAGGCCTGCTTGCAAATCCCACACACACAGAGAAGTGACAGTGACAATCACCTATTATGTTAAATTCATTGAGTGTACTTTATGACATAACTTTATAATATACTAGATGACAGACTTACATGTAAACCCTTACTAAATTGTCACAATACCAGTCTAGCTCAGCAGTTGTGGTCTGCCTTGGAGAACTGATATGGTCATCCTGTTTCCCAAAAGTCAAGATACTCCTAACTGAATATCTGAAAGAAGATATTTAATTACACTGCTCTCTTTCCTTTTACTGATTTGACAAAGAATAAAACATGGTTCTTTCTAAAGTATGTGGCCATAAGTAATTTTCCTCCAATGGAACCAACATCACATGAAACAAATGAGATGGCCACAGTACGCACAAATTTACTTGAATACCACAAGAGACTTGGACAGCTGTTGTCTATGTTCTTTCCTCTTGGGTCCTGGGAGAGATGCCAAGATCTGGATGCTGTATAAAGTCTTCAGAACAACAAAGACATTCACAGCTTGATGTGCCCTAGAACAGTTCTCACCAGAAGGCAATGGGATCTCTGACGCCACAGTGCTGGAAGATCCAGCCTGGTGCCACACTGGACACAAATGTAGTCCTAGTGTCTGGGGATATCCTCTTATATAGGCCTGGCCACCTGCTGGGAAGCAGTGGGGTAATCTGTGCCCATTGGTTTCTTCTAACTTTAGGGAGTGGGTTCCTTATAGCTGTTCAATACCTGAATCTTTCATTTGTACTTCTTCCTATTTTAGAATCAGTGAGGAATTTCTTTTCACATTCTGCCCCATCAGAAGCTGCTAAATCAAGGTAAGTGATTTATCCTGCAGTATCCATAATATATAGGCAACTCTAGGAGACAGTGGTATCTAAACTCTAAATGTTTCATGTCTTTCCTTTTCATCCACAACAATAATCTCATTTTCTGAATCCTATGTGAAGAGAATTATGCAATAAACCGAGGTAATAGGCTCTCTTACTACTTTTTGAGAGAAACTTCCTGGTGTTGGGTCATAAATAAATACCCCAAAGTATTACCACCACCCTTAGATTCCTTCATGCTCCCTAGACTCACTATGCTACAGACTCCTTGGTCTTCCTTATGTAAGCAGGTAGATTGCTTACATAGATAGAGCTGAATATGTTCATTTCAGTTTCTTTAACAATCAGTCATCAACTAGTGATCCTGATCTTCCTAAAAATCTGTCATCGGCTAGAGATCTTGCTCTTCCTTGTTTGCGTTGTGTCTGCTATGAGAGTGATTTCCAGCTTTTCCAACTTCTCATTTGATAATCTTTTTTCACCCAATATATCTTCTCATATCAACAACTAGGGTGAAAAATAAGGTTATTATCATTCTCCTGACAAACATACAGTCATCAATTATTGTTCTTGCTTTAGAACAGTTCTTTAACTCCTTATTGCTATGTAAGGAGCTCCTCATGATTTAGGCCCAGATAAGTCTCTCTGCCTCCCTGCTTGGCAACCCTGTTCAATTCATTCACATATACAGCCATCAGGCTGCTAAACTTTGCATAGCTTTCCTCTATGTCTTTTCTTTCTGAATCATTTGCCACAATTCCTCAGTTTCTCCCTGATATATCCGAGTGTATATTCAGGGCTTATCTTGTCTCTGGTGCACATGACGAGCACCTCTCTCTGTATGTAACTTTCTGCTGTGTATGTTTTGGGTAAAATATACGTTTGCTCCCGTGCTCATTGCTGCTCCAATGACCAGTGCTTATAATGATGTTTCAGTGGGACTGGAGAACATTCAATAAAAGAATCGTGAGTTTAAAGTGTTTAAATTAGTGATGAGACTAAAATTTGACTTTTTTTGTCTGTGGGAGAGTGACCCTAGTGGTTGATTTTATGACTCAGAAAGACCTGGTCTTCAGTATAATTCTGACTGCATCCTTCTTTAATTAGGAACTGTTACTTTATGTGCCTGGACTACAGGGCCTCTTCTGGGAAATTAGAGGAACTGTGTCTCATTAACATTATTTTACAGGTTTTCATCCATTTCCATCTCCTTGGTTATAGGGAAAACGCCCATAAAAGCCTTCCAATTTTCCTATATTAGTGAATGGCAACACAATATGTGATAACTGTCTGGTTTCGGCTTGATCTTTCTCTCAAACTTCTACACCCAAATCTGCTAATTTATGTTAAAGATTTTACCTCTAAAATGGATCTTAAACTCATTTGTATCAAAACTGTCTTTGAGGTCACTGTCACCTTCTCCTAAAGTCTGCGTCACTGCTCTTACTTCTGTCTCCAGAAAGTTCACTTTGAAATGATAGTTATTTTTCTATGACGCAATAGTGCCTGGCCCTTTAACCTCTGCTTGCCTCTCATTGCATTTAGGCCACTCTCTATATTTTTTCTTGAGCTTTTGGGTGTTGTCTACTGGATCATACCTACCTTCTCACCATGTCCTAGCTCCTCTTCTATCTGCCACAGTGTAGCAATAGGGGTCTCCTTTTAGCTGGAGCCTCTGCCATCTAAGGTCCTCAAAGAGCTGATCCTGGAATCCTCTGCTCAAATGTTACTTCCTCAGAGGTCAGAGGAATATCCCCAGATCATGTGCTGTTACTTTATGGCTTTTAATCTTCTTTAAAAATATCTAAAATTTTAAAATACATTTCTATTTTAGTGTAGTTATTACACTCCCCACCCCAAAACTCTGTCTTTGTCCTCAGAAACTGGAAGCCCACTGACTGACCAGGATCCCACCTTTCTGTTCCTCACAACTTACTTGGATTACAGCAGTTACACCTCCCCAGGACTGATCTAGATTCATCTTTACTGCTTTAATATGGAGCAAGAGCCCCTTCCACACTAATTGCCATTTACACTTTATAGGAAACAACACTTGCTTGATGTCCCAATTTCATTATAATCCACGGTGACATCCACTGAACGCATATTAATATTTGTATTAAACAAGAGAGGAAAATGGGTTTCAAAGAGAGCATGATTTCAAGGACATAAAAGTCTTGGGAGTCCAATGAAATCCAGAGATTTCACAGGGATGAGCCTGACACTCCCGGTGCCTCGTGATGGCATACAACTCAAATTGTGGCTGGCCTTTTCCATCTCCACCAGTGGAGAAGAAAATTAGGCAGGTGGCATGTGAAGGTCACCCGGCTGCAAGGAATAACTTCCAGACTGTGAGCAGACCACAGCACAGGAAAGCCAGTGCACCTCTTGAAACTGGCAGCTATAACACGAAGTGGGCTTTGCTAGCTTGCTTTGGAGGTATTTGTGGGGGCACTGGAGGATATTAGACAGCACACGACTTTAGGCTTAGACTTGAATACAATCCTTTTCCTCCTCTCGGCGAGAACATAGAAGTGAACTTAACAGCTCTCTAATAACTCATCATTAAAATAAAGTAAGAGGGTACAGGTAAAAATGCTATGTAGGAAATTGAGATAGGGTTTGGTATATGATAATTATGTCGCATGCATCTATCTAATTAATAATATGCTGTTAATAAGCAACTATTGCTGCTGTTGGTATGCAAAGAAGGCAGGAATGAAAGATGTTTAATAGACCATGGACTCTGACCAAATGATTTTTTCTCTCAGAAGAGCTAAATCCTGTGTGTTTGATATGGATTTGGAGAACCAGACACAGGTCACCTATTTCATTCTGGTGGGGTTTCCTGGGAGCTTGAGCATGCGAGCAGCAGTGTTCCTGATGTTTCTTGTGGCCTATATTCTGACTGTGACTGAAAACGTGATCATCATCCTACTGGTGCAGCAGAACCGGCCACTGCACAAGCCTATGTATTTCTTCCTGGCCAACTTGTCTTTTCTGGAGACCTGGTACATCTCTGTGACTGTGCCCAAGCTTCTGTTCAGCTTCTGGTCCTTGAGTAACAGCATCTCCTTCACCCACTGTATGATACAGCTTTACTTCTTCATTGCACTTATGTGTACGGAATGTGTTCTTCTGGCTGCCATGGCCTATGACCGGTATGTGGCCATCTGCCGCCCATTGCACTACCCCACCATCATGAGCCATGGGCTCTGTTTCCGCCTGGCTCTTGGTTCCTGGATCATTGGCTTTGGCATCTCTTTGGCAAAGATCTACTTCATCTCTCGTCTGAGTTTCTGTGGTCCCAATGTCATCAACCACTTCTTCTGTGACATCTCTCCAGTACTTAATCTTTCCTGCACAGACATGTCTGTTGCAGAATTGGTGGACTTTGTCTTGGCTCTGATCATCTTCCTCTTCCCCTTATCAATCACTGCTCTGTCGTATGGATGCATCCTGGCCACTGTGCTACGCATGCCAACAGGAAAGCAAAAAGCCCTTTCCACCTGTGCTTCCCACTTCGTGGTGGTCACCATCTTCTACTCAGCCACTATTTTCATGTATGCCCGACCCCGAGCTATTCACGCCTTCAACATGAACAAAGTCATTTCCATCTTCTATGCCATTGTCACCCCAGCCCTCAATCCTTTCATTTACTGTCTCAGGAACCGGGAGGTTAAAGAAGCTCTGAAGAAATTGATCAGTTGCCAAGCTATTAGATCTGACTAATCTATTATGATTGATTGGAAAGAAAAGACTGTCTTCTCTGTATTCCTATATCCTTTCTCTTCCAATACCCTAGCTAAAAATTGGTGATATTAATATGATTACAACATGTCCACACCAAGTTTGGACCCTTGTATGTATTTATGCATGAGAACTGTACTTTAAGGACACACACACTATGTAGATGTCTATAAAAATAATTCTCTTTGACTCTAATTCAACATAGAGGTTTTAAAAATTAAGCTAAACAAAGGTGTGGTATTGTACCGTGTGGCTTGGCCTGATTTGGGTCCTATAAACATGAACAGTTCTGAGGTTAAAAGATTCCACGGTGCCCTTGATTTCTCAGCGTCCTCAACAATCCCATTGTCTATGTGCTTGGGGTCAGCGTTGATGACAGAGTCTATAAGGCAGATGCTCATAGCCGTACAAATCCTTTTTCTAACACTGACTTCTCCGTGTAAGTACTACTTCTTGAGTAGTACTTTTTGCCAGAGAATGCTTTTATAAATTTGTGAGTGAATTGTACATTACGTAATCATATCTTGTAGTCTGATACAACTTATGCCGTTGCTTTTTCTTGAAGTCCATAATTCCCTTCAGAACATTTGTTTATATCCTTTAATTGACGAATGCAAGGTAAATGATGAATAAATCTCAAATATATTCAATGTGGATCAACTAGCCTTATTAGTCCCCTTGTCTTCTAAACTCAGTATTTTCTCATTTATCCTCTTCCTCTTTTTTCCTTTCACAACTTGTACACAGATACAGGTGACAACACAGTTTTAATGATTGACATGGATTTTCACTTTGTGACATCCCACATAAGACCTTTTCAATTAACGCTAGAGATATGCCCTGTTTCACAGGTTTGCCAATAGTGAAGGGAGTTCCACTGTAAACTACATTCAACATAATGGCTCTAGAGGTCAGAATTTATTTTTTCTTACGAGCAGTTTTAAACAATAATATTTATTACACCAGTTACGACTTTCACCAAAGTGCAAAAAACACTTTGAAAGTAAGGAGTATTTCCTCCCCATTTTACAAACATCCAGAACAGATATTCACAGAAGTAAACAATATTTTCCCCAAAATATTGATGTGCAAAGGTCAAAAGCCCAGGTCGCTTGGTTCTGAGCTCTGGGTCCTTCCTCTAGTGCCTGGGTCTCCCAAAGGAAAACAGCTTCTTCAGAGGCCAGGTGTGCAGAAGCTAATTGCCAAGGGACTGAGTAGATAATGAACTTCTACAGCAGGAGGCAGCTAGTAAAATAGAGTGGACAAATGTGAAGCCCAGATCTTAGGAAAAGCAAGAAACAAAGAAAAATAGGCACGTACTTCACTTTAGGAAATAAATGTGCAAAAGCAAACGGTGTTCACAGAGAAACGATTTAGTGTCGGCTTCTGGATGTTCCTTTCCCGAGTCAATAAAATGTAGCTATTAGTGTCTTTAAACCCCATGTATATAAAAGAAATTATGTTCTGAATAATTCATATGAACCAAACTATCAGGGTACTGTCCAAAGGGAATATTAAATGCGTGTCTGAAACATAGGCAAAAAAAAAACCTCCTGTAGAGATCAGAAAACCAAACCAGAACAAAGAAATAAAAGTTACAGGCCATAATCTAAATTTTTGCTCTGGATGTATTTTTACAGTGGGACCTTGAAAGAACTGTTTATACTTTCTGGAACACTGATTCCTTATATACAAAACAGGAATGATTATGTTTGCTCTGCTTGGCTTGAACAATGATTGTGAGGCACATCTAGTATGATTTAAAGGCCTTGACTATTCAGTGCCTGGGATAGTATAAGATCTAAGAAAGTGTCCTTTGATTGGAACTTGCATGGAGAAATGAGCAAGAACGGGTGTATTATTTCACCTGTCAAAAACTATCCTATACACACTGATTATGTCCATGGACATAACCTGGGAGATGGCAAAACCAAGGGAGTGTCGGTTTGTCTATGACTTCCATGATTTTTAAGTAATAGAGAGGGTATGATGGGATGGATTTTACGGGGAGTGTAAATTTTATTAAACTGTATTGTGAAGAACAAATGAGAATTAGTAATTCATCCTTGACCTCTTTGTGAAAAGAATCCCAAATGGCATAGCAGGAAATTACAGGGTACAATTCAGAGTAATGCAGTCTGCCTCAACAGAAAGAATACAACTCTGGGAAGTTTAATAGGTAAATTATGACAAAACAAGCCATTTGCAATATGAGGCACCACACTTTTTCTGTCTTTAATGACACTGTGACCATAACACTTTAACTCTTTAAATTATTGCCCAAGGAATTGAGAGGTCAAAGAAGCTAGTTTATTGTCAGATTACTGGATCTGACTAGTATGATATGATTCATTAGAAAGAAATGATTGGCTGCTTGTTTTTGATATCCTTTCTCCTTCAGTGGCCTAACTAGACATTGATGGTGTCAATATGATGTCGTTATATTTATACAAATTGTGGACCCTCATGTTTATGTGTTCATGTGGTTTGAACTCTAAGGACACACACACACAATGTAGATACCTAGAGAATGCGTTCTATTTAACTCTAATCCAACATGGAGTGTCTAAGATTTTAGGGAAACTCATAACTAAGTAAATTTGGGTAAGAGGTAGGAGTATGTGTATAGGACCGCTTCAGAAAGAAAGAAAAAAGAAAATTTCTGAGGTCAAAGTTAATGTTCTGTGCTGTCTGGCCCATCTGTCAGCCCATGGGAGAACACCAGCTTCCCCAACAATCCATTTTGCCAGACTGCTGTATTAACGTGAGTTTATAGTGGGTAAAAATGATACAAGTCTTGTGGCCAGTTGACACAGAAGGCAAGCTCTGAAGTTATGGTTATCACCGAACAAATTTATAAAGATTTTTATAAAATTAAAAATAAACAAATTAATTTTACATATATTTCATGAATAAAAATAAATCTTTAAAAATATAATAAGAACAAAAATTTTTCCTGTTGCATAGAAGACTGAAGACATGGTTTCATTTAAAAATATGATTCTACTCAGAGAGACTGGTTAGTTAGGGTGCCTGTTTCCATCTGTTCTTGTTACCGTTTCTTTCTAAGTCATACTAGGTTTTCTTTTCTTTTTTCCTTTTATTGAAAATAGATTAATTTTCCAAAAATAATATGTCCTAATTATGATTTCCCCTCCTTCTAATCCTCCAAGTTCCTTTCCACACCTTTCCTCCCATCTGGATCAATCCCTTTCTTTCTCTCATTAGGAAGCAAACAGACTTCTAAGGGATAATAATAAAATAACATTTAATATAATAGTCTAAAACAAAAATTAACACACTATAATTGGACAAAAAGAAGAAGCAGAAGTAAAGGAACCCAAGAAATGGCGCAAGAAACAGTTGTAGAAGCAGAGAACTAGCTGGGCAGTGGTAGCTCATGCCTTTAATCCTAGCATTTTGGAGGCAGAGGCGGAGGATCTCTGTGAGTTCAAGGACAGCCTGGCCTACGGAGTTAGTTCCAGTACAGTTAGAGAAACCTTGTCTCGAAAAAACAAAAACAGAAACAAAAAGAGAGATGAAAAAGAAAAAAATAAAATAAAATAAAATAAAATAAAATAAAATAAGAACTACTTGTTTGTTCACTCAGGAATCACCTAAGAACACTAAACTGGAAGTCATAGTATACATTGACAGAATTTTGGATTTTGTATCTCTGCATCTCTGGGATGAAGCCTACTTGATTGTGGTGGATGATCTTTTCGATGTGTCCTTGGATTAGGGTTGCCTGTATTTTATTCAGTATCTTTGCACCAATGTTCATGCAAGAAATTGGTTTGCAATTCTCTTTCATTTTTGAGTCTTTCTGTGGTTTGGGTATCAGGGTGACTGTGGCATCACAAAAAGAATTTGGCAATGTTTCTTCTGTTTCTATTTTTGTGGAATAATTTGAGGAATCATAGTAATAGCTCTTCTTTTAAAATCTGGTAGAATTCTGCACTAAAACCATCCAGCCCTGGGCTTTTTTGCAGGGTGGGGACTTGTAATGACTGCTTCTATTTCTTTAGGGTTATAGGTCTGTTTAAAGTATTTGATCTTGATTTAGTTTTGGTATGTGGTACTTGTCAAGAAACTTGCCTATTTCTTTTAGATTTTCAAATTTTGTAGAGTACGGGTTTTGAAATATGACCTAATGATTATCTTGATTTCTTCAGTGTCTATTATTAGGTCCCCCTTTTTGTTTCTGATTTGTTAATTTGGATATTATCTCTCTGTGCCTTGTAGTTAGTTTGGATAAGGATTTGTCCATCTTGTTGACTTTCTCAAAGAAACAACTCCTTTTTTCTGTGAGTCTTTGTACTGTACTCTTTGTTTTTATTTTACTGATTTTAATTCTGAGTTTGATTATTTCCTGTTATCTGCTCCTCTCGGGTGTGTTTGCTTCTTTTGTCTCTAGAGCTTTCAGTGTGCCCTGAAGTTGCTAGTATGTGATTTCTTTAAATTATTTATTAAAACACTTGGTAATATGAATTTTCCTAAGCACTTCTTTCATTACGTACCATAAGTTTGAGAATGTTGTGCATTCATTTTCATTGAATTTGAGGAAGTCTTTAATTTCTTTCTTTATTTCTTGCTTGTCTTTGTGGTAATTCACCTGAGCTTTGTTAAGTTTCTATGAATTTGTATGCTTTCTATAGTTTGTGTTGTTGTTGAATTCCAACTTTAATCCATGGTGATCTGGCAAAATACAGGGAGTTATTCTAATTTTTTGTGTCCATAGAAACTTACTTCATGACCAAGTATGTGACCAATTTCGGAGAAGGTTCCATGAGGAGGATTTTTCCTTTGATCAATATGAAATGCCCTTCTCCATCTCTTTGGATTAATTTGGGTTTGGAGTGAAATTTGTTATGTATTAGGATAGCTACATCAGCTTTGCTCTTAAGTTTGTTTGATCTGAAAATCTCTTTCCAACCCTTTATTCTGAGGTATTATCTATTTTTGATGTTGAGGGACATTTCTTGTATACACCAGAAGGATGGATTCTGCTTTCATATTTATTCATTCAGTGTGTTATTTTACTGGTGAATTGAGTCCATTGATAATGAGAGATATTGTCTTATAGTTAGGACTTCTATTTCTATGAAGAGACACCATGACCATGACAACTCTTATAAAGGAAAACATTTCATTGGGGTGGCTCACTTATAGTTTCAGAGGTTCATTACATAATCATCACAGCTTGGAACATGGCTATGTGTAGGCAGACATGGTGCTGGAGAAGTAGCTGAGAATTCTACATCTTGCAGGCAACAGGAAACCACTGAGACACTGGGCAGTATCCTAAGCACAGGAAACCTCAAAGCCTGCCCCACATCTTCCAATAAGGCCATACCCACTCCAACAAAACCACACCTCCAAATAGTGCAACTACCCATGAGAAATATGGGGGCTAATTACTTTCAAACTATCACAGATATTAATGACTAACGATTCAAGTGATTGTTAATTCCTGTCATTTTGTTGTTGTTATTGGTGATGGTAGTATGTGTATATGTTTCCGCTTGTTGGACTTTGATGGTTTGGGATTATCTATTGCCTGTGTTTTTATGGGTTCAGTTAACTTCTTTTGGTTGGAGTTTTCCTTCTAGTATCTTTATAGTGTTGGATTTGTAGATAGATACTGTTCAAATTTGACTTCATCATGAAATATCTTGTTTTCTCCATCTATGGTTGCTATGGGAGCTCCTTCAGCTCCTTCAGCCAATAGCCTTTAAGAAACCAACCCATTTGGGAATGGTCTCTTATACTATAAATGCAGCTGTAAAGCTTGTACTCACTCTCTTGCTTCTGGCTCTCACTTCTGGCTGCTAGACTCTATTCCTGTTCCCTGTTTGTGTAGAGGACTGTGATCTAGAACAGTGATCTGTGAGTCTCCCCTAAATAAATAACCCTTTATTATATGTAATTCAGAACTAGTGTGGGGTTATTTTGTATCTTCTGCCATTATCTGTTGTCCAAATATGGGGATCAGTCCACACTTTTTGGGATTGGTCTCCCAGCTGCATTGGGTAATGACTTTCCTGCCTCTGGCTCTAGCCAGCCCTCAGAAGCAGCAGGCTGCTGCTCAGCATTCTCCAGCTTGCAACCCACACAAGTTATATGCCAACCCATACACTGCTGCCTGCAATCCCAGTGGTGCATACAATCTGCAACTTACAATGATGGAAAACTTTGGATTTTCTCTTTTTCCTGGGCCCCAACTCTTAGAATCATTTGATCGCCTTAATAACTGCTCTTAATTTGTTGAACAAAGCATATTTTTCAGTACCTAAGTAAGCAACATGTGCTGTATGTTACTGCAAGTGTCTCTGGGCCATGTGTTTGCAATTGCAACATCTGCTGACTGAAAACAATTATTACACTTACTCAAATTCATTGTAATTGCCTTATGACAGGAAAGATCTGAAAAACTACAAAAAAAAAATGACTGATAACATCCATGAGTTCAATAATTATTTTGTTTATACTACGGAAGGTATTCTGCAAGACTTACATGATTTTCCTTCTACATCCCTTTGATTCTAGGAATTGGCTTTGTTTTTAATATTATCTCATTTTTTTTTAAAAAAAAGGTTCAATTCTACAGAGAAGGATAGCATCAATTTGAAAAAATTATCTGAAAGAATCTGTGCTGTTGAATTTAACTATTGGAATCTGTTAAAAAGTTATGATAGATTAATGGATAAGATATCTCTCCAGGAAGGTATATGCACACAGTCAAAATTATGTTCAAGGAGGAAATATTATCTTTACTGGACAAGTGTCATACATTGCAATCCTCAGTGAGGACATTAGAACAGAACACTGGACAGGGGATTCAGACTTTACAAAAGCCAGTAGTAAAAAGACTTGAAAAGATTGAGGAATTTATTGAAGTTGATGAGCAGGGACAGAAGGTACAATGACAGGATGTAGCTTCATCAGTATGTGCCAGACCAAGGCATGATTTACACAGAGTTTCAATTACATATTTGGTAATTTCCTCAGAAAGACTATCTGGAACAAAGTACCCTAAGGTGATCAGAGAATATGTATGGGAAGCAATATGTATGAGAGATCTAAAAGAAATAAAACTAACAATAGTTTTTTTATGGGCTACATTCACCATTTGTCAGGGAAATGGTGGAAACGTGAGCTTCAAGCACTAAAGATACCCCACACAATCAGATTCAATTAATCTTAGCTGTCCTACAATATGGACCTCTGCTGCTTTAGAAGTGTTATTGGAGAAAAGAGGCAAAAATTTTAGAGCAACAGGGAAAACAAACTTGAGACTTCCCAAGATCAAATTCTTGGTGAGGTGATCCTCAGGAACAGACTCACTATGAGGAACACACCTTGCTCCTATGTAGCACAGCAGCTTTGAATGTTTGGGACAGGATTCAGAACCAAAAAAGAGGATTGAATCATATCTTAGGGTTAAACATGGCCAGAGAGACCCCTTTTAACTACTTCTTACAAAGATTAACTAAGGCTGTACAAGTAAAAGTGGCAGACACTGAAGCTAGATGTGTACTAATTGAATCCTTGGCTTTTGAAAATGCCAACTTAGAATGTAAGAAAATCCTTGAACCTTTAAAGATTAGATCAGCATCTATGGATGAATAAATCTTGCATACAATGAATGAACATTGGATTATAGTACTGAGGCATGGGTAGAAGAAGCAATTTTCAATGGTATGAGGAGACACCAAAATGCCAAATATTTAATTGTGGAAGAATAGGACATCTTAGAAGAAACTATAGATAAGAAATTCCTAGGAATAATATCTCCTCTAGGAATGGCAAGAATAGGAGGATTCAGCTTTCTGGTATATGTAGGAGGTGTGGCAAAAGCCAACATTGGACTAATGAATGTAGGTTGTCAAAAGACAGACAAGGCAACCTGATACCACCACAAAACTCCTTCGGGGACTTCTCACAGGTCACAATGTCAAACAAGGTCCAGTCATTCCCACTCACTGTGGCGAACATGTCTCACCAGGAAAATTAAACAATCTAGTGCCTATTGTAAAAAAAAAATAACATACTCTTCTGGATGATGGAATAGACCTGGAAGATGAGTCAAAAACTCTAGTAGGAAATAGGAAACATATTTTGGTAGATTTTTCTATAATAATCAAAGACCAAAGCTAAAAGTGCATATAAATGACATTGTAATTAAGGGATTACTAGACACAGGTGTGGATATGACTATCATTACTCCAGAATCATGGCATCTAGATTGGCCTATTCAAGAGGCAGATATTCAACTCCTAGGAATTGGAATCCTGTCTCAAGTAAAATAAAGCACAAGGTGGGTTGAATGCATAGAGCCAGAAAGACAGAAAGAAAGGCTGAGCCCATATATGGCTAATGTTGCAGTGAGTTTATGGAGCCTGTTTATTTTATACTGATGCAAATAAATCAGGAGAGGACGGTTACAAATCACAAGAATTAAACAAGGTGGAATAAAGCCCTTATAATTCTGTCAAAAGTACTATTCTTATAGTACTAAGGAATTTTAAAGAATTTCTAAATATAGTTACTTATCAGTATTCACACTTTTATTAGAAGTTATGGCCATCATGGGTATACCTGCCCAAATAAAGACAAAAATGGTCCAGCATATGTTTCTAAAAAAAAATAGAATATTTTTTTGCTTATTATAATATAAAGCATATTACAGGTATACAAAATAATTCTATAGGTCAGGAAATTATAGAAGGATGAAATAAAACTTTAAGGATTATGCTTAACAAACAGAAAAAGATGGAAAATAAGCCCAGAAATAGATTGCATAACACTTTATTATCTTTGAATTTTCTTAATGCTATTGAGAAAAGAACAACAGCAGCAGAGAGACATTGGATAATAGAACAAACTTCTTAATATATCAGCAATGAATATGGTTAAACAATTGTCTTTGTGGTACAATGAAGTATCATTTAAGTATATGCCATTCAGTGGGATAGCTGGATTTTGAGGTAAGTCAATTCCCATTTTTGTAAAGAACTTCCACACTGATTTCATAGTGACTGTACAAGTTTGAGCTCCTGCCAGCAATGGATGAGTGTTCTCTGATTCCATATTTTTGCCTTTATGAGCCATCACTGTTTATTGATCTTAGTCATTCTGGTGGGTGGAAGATGAAATATCAAAGTAGTTTTGATTTGCATTTCTCTGGTGACTAAGAATATAGAGCATTTCTTTAACTTTTTCTTATCCATTTGAATTTCTCTTTTTTTAAAATTTCTTGTTTAGATCTGTACACTATTTTTAAATTGAGTTATTTCTTTTCTTAATATCTAGTTCTTTTAGTTCTTCATATATTTTGGATATTACCCTTCTATCTGTAGGCTGCTTCTTTGTTAGTGTTCTTAGCGATACAGAAGGTTTTCAGTTTCATGAGGTCCCATTTATTAATTGTTGATCCTAGTGTCTGTGCTACTGGTGTTCTTTTCAGAAAGTCTTTTTCTGTACCAATGTGTTTAAGTTTTTCCTCTTCTTCTTCCATAAGGTTCAGTGTATCTGATTTTATGTTGAAGTGTTTGATTTCATTTGGAGATGAGTTTTGTGCAGGGTGATAAGTATGGTTCTTCTACATGCTATAAGATAATGCCTTCGTACACTGTAAAGTTTATCACTCTTTTTGGTTTAACAAAACACTGTTTGGCCAGTAGCCAGGCAGGAAGTATAGACAGGGTGATCAGACTAAGAGAATTCTTGGAAAAAGAAAGACTCAGTCTGCAGTCATCACCCAGATGCAGAGGTGACGAGATGAGAATGCCTCACTGAAAAAAGGTACTAAGACACATGGCTAAACATAGACAAGAATCATGGCTTAATTTAAATTGTAAAGGCTAGTTAATAATAAGCCTGAGATAAGAGGTAAACCAGTATATAATTAACGTAGGCCTCTGTGTGTTTCTTAGGTACTGAACTGCTGCAGTACCAGGTGGGAGAGAAATCTCTGTCTACACTGCTGTCAAGTTTGACCAGCACCATTTGTTGACCATATGCTGTCTTTTCTCTAGCATGTATTTCTTTCTTCTTGATCAAAAATCAGGTGGTCATACTTATATGAATCTTTGTCTGGTTCTGATCAACGTACCTGTTTTTCCTCTAATACCATATAATTTTTATTTCTGAAACCATGTACTAAAATTTAAGGTTGGGAATGGTGATATCTCCAACAACTTTTTATTATTAAAGATTGCTTAAGATATCCTTGATTTTTAAATTAAGTTTCCATATGAAGCCGAAAATTATCCTTTCAAGATATGTAAAGATTTGTGTTGGAATTTGAATGGGGTTGCACTGAATTTGAAGATTGCCTTTGGTAGATGGCCAGTTTTACTACTTAATCCAACTTACCCATGAACATGTGAGATCTTGTCATATTCTGATAAGAATATTCCCATTTTCTTAACTTTCTTCAATATCTAAAGTTTTTATCATAAAAATCTTTCGGTTCTTGGTTATAATTACCCTGAGATTTTTATTTGGGGCTATTATGAAAGATGTTGTTTCCCTTATTTCTTTCACAATCAATTTGTCATTTTCACATAGGTGGGCTTTCAATATTAGTTGAGTTAATTTTGTATCCAACTTCTTGCTAAAAGTGTTTATCAGCTGTAAATATTTCCTGGTAAATTTTTAGAGTCACTTAGTATATTATCATATCATCAACTAAGAAAGATACTTTGACTTCTTCCTTCACTATTTGTATTTCCTCAATCTCCTTCAGTTTTTCTTATGTTATAAGACTTCAAGTGCTATATTAATTAGGTTTGGAGAGCATAGACAGCTTTATTCCTAATTTTAGTAGAATTGCTTTGAGTTTCTCTCCATTTAAGTTGATGTTGACTTAAAGGCTTGCTGTAAATTGCCTTTATTATGTTGAGTTATGTCCCTTGTATCCCAGATCTCTTCAGGACTTTTATCATAAAGCAGTGTTGAATTTTGTTGCAGGCCTTTTCTGATTCTAATGAGATGATCATGAGGTTTTTGTGTTTGAGTCTGTTATATGGTGGATTACATTGATTGACTTAAGGCTATTGAACCATCCCTGAATTTCTGTAACAAAACCTACTTGATCACAATGGATGGTTTATATGATGTGTTCTTGGATTTGGCTTACAAAAACTTTCTGTTGTTTCTGTTATTGTTTATATTCATCTTTAATCTGTGGTAGTGTGATAGGATGTAGGGAGTTATATTAACTTTCTTGTATCTGTTGAGACTTGTTTTGTGTTCAAATATGTGAAGCATTTTGGAGAAAGTTCTGTGAGGTGAAAAGTATAAAGTATATTATTTTGTGTTTGGATGAAATGTTCTGTAAATATCTCTTAAATCCACTTGGTTTATAATGTCAGTAGGCCATCTTTCTTGTTTGGAAGAACTGCTTGATGGTGGAGTACTAAAGTCTCCCACTAATAGTGTGTGAGGGCCAATATGTGATTCAAGCTATAGTCTTTTATGAACTTGGTTGTACTTGTGTTCCAAATTGTGATGTCATCTTGTGGATTTTTCCTTTGATGAGTATGTAATGTCTTTCCCTCTCTCTTTTTTTTTTTTTTAAATAATTTTTTTTTATTAAGAAAAGAAGAAAAAAAAAACATAAACAAAAAACAAGTTTCCACCTCCTCCCAGCCTCCCATTTCCCTCCCCCTCCTCCCACCCTTCTCCCCCTCCTCCCACCCTTCTACCCCTCCCCCCACTCCTCTCCCCCTCCCTCTCCAGTCCACAGAGCAGTCCAGGTTCCCTGCCCTGTGGTAAGTCCTAGGTCCTCCCCCCTCCGTCCATATCTAGGAAGGTGAACATCCAAACTGGCTAGGCTTCCACAAAGCCAGCACATTAAGTAGGATCAAAACCCCGTGCCATTGTCCTTGGCGTCTCATCAGCCCTCATTGTTCGCCATGTTCAGAGAGTCCGGTTTTATCCCATGCTTTTTCGGTCACAGTCCAGCTGGCCTTGGTGAGCTCCCAGTAGATCAGCTCCACTGTCTCAGTGGGTGGGTGCACGCCTCGTGGTCCCGACTTCTTTGCTCATGTTCTCCCTCCTTCTGCTCCTCATAATTGGAAAGGAAGAAGTTAAACTTTCGTTATTTGCAGATGATATGATAGTGTACATAAGCGACCCCAAAAACTCCACCAAAGAACTCCTACAGCTGATAAACAGCTTTAGTAATGTGGCAGGATACAAGATCAACTCCAAAAAATCAGTCGCCCTCTTATACACAAAGGATATGGAAGCAGAGAGGGAAATCAGAGAAGCTTCACCATTCACAATAGCCAAAAACAGCATAAAATATCTTGGGGTACATCTAACCAAGGAAGTGAAAGATCTATTTGACAAGAACTTTAAGGCATTGAAGAAAGAAATTGAAGAGGATACCAAAAAATGGATGGACCTCCCTTGCTCTTGGATTGGTAGGATCAACATAGTAAAAATGGCAATTCTACCAAAGGCTATTTATAGATTCAATGCAATCCCCATCAAGATCCCATCAAAATTCTTCACAGATCTGGAGAGGACAATAATCAACTTTATATGGAAAAACAAAAAACCCAGGATAGCCAAAACAATCCTATACAATAAAGGATCTTCTGGAGGCATTACCATCCCTGACTTCAAACTCTATTACAGAGCTACAGTAATGAAAACAGTGTGGTACTGGCATAAAAACAGAGAAGTCGACCAATGGAATCGTATAGAAGACCCGGATTTTATCCCACAAACCTATGAACACCTGATTTTCGATAAAGGAGCTAAAAGTATAAAATGGAAGAAAGAAAGCATCTTCAACAAATGGTGCTGGCACAACTGGATGTCATCTTGTAGAAGAATGAAAATAGACCCTTATCTATCACCGTGCACAAAACTCAAGTCCAAATGGATTAAAGACCTCAATATCAGCCCGAACACACTGAACCTGATAGAAGAGAAAGTGGGAAGTACCCTACAGGAGCTGGGCACAGGAGATCGCTTCCTATGTATAACCCCAGAAGCACAGACATTAAGGGCAACATTGAATAATTGGGACCTACTTAAACTGAGAAGCTTCTGTAAAGCAAAGGACATAGTCAATAAGACACAAAGGCAACCTACTGATTGGGAGAAGATCTTCACCAACCCCACAACAGACAAAGGTCTGATCTCCAAAATATATAAGGAACTCAAGAAACTAGACTTTAAAATGCTAATTAACCCAATTAAAAAATGGGGCACTGAACTGAACAGAGAATTCTCAGCAGAGGAAGTTCAAATGGCCAAAAGACACTTAAAGTCGTGCTCAACTTCCTTAGCAATCAGGGAAATGCAAATCAAAACAACTTTGAGATATCATCTTACACCTGTCAGAATGGCTAAAGTCAAAAACACCAAGGATAACCTTTGCTGGAGAGGCTGTGGAGGAACGGGTACCCTCATCCATTGCTGGTGGGAATGCCATCTTGTGCAACCACTGTGGAAGTCAGTGTTTAGGTTTCTCAGGAAATTCGGGATCAACTTACCCCTGGACCCAGCAATACCACTCCTGGGAATATACCCAAGAGATGCTCTATCATATGACAAAAGCATTTGTTCAACTATGTTCATAGCTGTATTATTTGTAATAGCCAGAACCTGGAAACAACCTAGATGCCCTTCAATGGAAGAATGGATGAAGAAAGTATGGAATATATACACGCTAGAGTACTACGCTGCGGTAAAAAACAATGACTTCTCGAATTTTGCAGGCAAATGGATGGAAATAGAAAACACTATCCTGAGTGAGGTGTCCCAGACCCAAAAAGATGAACATGGGATGTACTCGCTCATAATTGGTTTCTAGCCATAAATTAGCGCCACGGAGTCTACAATAGGTGAACCTAAAGAAGCTAAGTAAGAAGGTGAACCCAAGGAAAAACATATAGTTATCCTCTTGGCTAAGGGAAGTAGACCCAATTGCCGGGGAGAAAATTAGGATCTTGGGGGTGGGGTGGGATGGGGGTAAGGGGAGATGGGGAGAGAAAAGGTAGAAGGGAAGGAGGGGGGATTTGGGGAATCAGGAGAATTGGGATAAAGGAAAGGTGGATAGGGGAGCACGGAACCACAATTCTTAGTTAAGGGAACCACTTTAGGGTGAGCAAGAGATTTGACCCTAGAGGGGCTCCCAAGTGCCCAACATGAGGTTCCCAGTTAGTTCCTTGGGTAGCTGAGGATTGGGAACCTGAAATGACCCTATCCGAGAGCAATACTGACGAATATCTTGCATATCATCATAGAACCTTCATCTGGTGATGGATGGAGACAGAGACAGACCCACACTGGAGCACTGGACTGAGTTCCCTCTCTCTTCTGATTAGTTTTAGTTTGAAGTCTATTTGGTCAGATATTAAAATTTATGAGTATGTAGTGTCTTTCCTTATCTCTTCTGATTAGTTTTGGTTTGAAGTCTATTTTTGCCAGATATTAAATTGGCTGTATCAGCTTACTGCCTAGGTCAATTTGCTTGGAATATCATCATTTTTTATCCTTTCACCCTGAGGTGATGTAATTCCTTGATGTTAAGTTGTGGGTTTAGATACTGTATAAGGATAAATCCTGTTTATGTGCATCTTGTTAGTCCATGGCTTTTTATTGGGGAACTGAACCCATTGGTGTTGAAAGACATTGATAATCAGAGTTTGTGATTCCTGTCATTTTGTTGTTGTGGATATGCTAGGTGTGTTTGTGTGTGTGTTTTTCTTTGATTATCTAGTCTAGTATTGTTTATTCCTTGTGTTTTATTAGGTAGGGTTAACTTCTTTTGTCTGAAGTTTTCCTTTTATTGCCTTCTGTAGGGTTGAATTTGTAGGTATTACTTAAGTTTGCTATTTCATGGAATGTTTTCTTTTCTCCATCTATTGTGGTAGAAAGTTTTGCTGGGTATAATAATCTGGGTTGGCCTCCATGGTCTCTTACAGTCTGTAAAACATCTTTTTGGGTTCTTCTGACTTTTAGAGTTTCCACTGAAACGTTCAGTGTAATTCTAATAGGTCTACCTTCATATATAACTTACTCTTCTCCCTTGAAGCTTTTAAAATATCCTTTCTATATTCTGTACATTTAGTGTTTTGATTATTATGTGCCAATGGGAATTTCTTTTCTGGTCAGTATGCTTCTTATACCTTTATAGACATTTCCTTATTTATGTTGGTTTCTGTTGACCTCTCTGGTTCTTAGAAGGGTATGGTAGCTCTATGATGGCTAATAGGAAATGCTTCTGGGATGCTGTTAGGTATGGCCACTGGAGTTCTAGTTAAAATGTGTTTCTGGATATTGAGAGCTGACACTTAAGAATGGGAATGGCTTGGGGGGGGGGGGTTGGATGATACATAGGAGAAAGGAAAGCAAGGTGTTCCACGAAGAACTGTTTAGTTCTAGTAATGGAGCAGGCATGGAAGAGAAGTAGTCTGCTACAGAGTTGTGGATGGGACTGGAAGACTGGATTTGTGGGAGAAGAGGGTAACTGAAGGTCTGAAATTAGCCTACCTATTTCACTGGTCTACTTCTCTGGAAGGCTTGGCTCATAGGTTCACAGAGAATGCCTGTTGGAGTTGAAATAAAGATATAAGGAGAGAGGAATGTTGGATGAGAAGATCAGTGTAATCAGCTGGAAATGGTGGCAGAAATGGAGGGAGGCCACAACAGATGCAATAATTTATCCTTCATCTTAGAAGAAATATCTCTGCACAAGCCATATCATGGGACTTCTAAGAATTTCACAGTAATAGAAGGCCCTTGAATTTTGGGAGAATTTATTTCCCATCTTCTGATATGCTATGTATTGTTAGCAAATCCAAAGTAGTTGCTACTTCCTGCTCACTGGGTTCAATCAGCATAATGCCATCAATATAGCAAACCATTGTGGTATTTTGTGGAAAAGACAGATGATCAAGATCCCTTTGAACTAAGGGCTGAAGAGTTAATATGTCCTTGAGGTAAAATAGTAAAGGTATGCTGCTGGCCTAGCCAACTGAAATCAAATTGCTTCTGGTGGCCTTTATGAACAACTAACTAATGGTAGAAAAAGCATTTGCTAGATCAATAGCTGCCTACCATGTCCCAGGAGATGTGTCAATCTGATCAAGTAAGGAAACCATATCTGCTACCGCAGCAGTAATTGGAATGATAAACTTATTTGACTTTTCAATAGTCAGTGGTCATTATCCATGATCCATCTGTCTTCTGAACTAGAAAGAAGAAATTTAAAGAGTGATGCAGTGCAAACTACCACCCCTGCAGCATTCAAGTCCTTGATGGTGGCACTAACTCTTCAGATCCTCTGGGAATGTGATACTGCTTTTAATTCATTATTTTCCTTTGCAGAAGTACCCCTAAAGGTTCCACTTTTGCCACAATCCAGTGGAGACTTTCTTTCATTTGTTTGAGAAAATTTGATTCATACAAATCAAACAGAAATGCAGTAGGCTTCTTTCCATTTCATTCCCAGAAACACCATGATTGCTTAGTCGGTACCAAAGTTCCATATGAATAATGACACTATCAAATTCACTTTGCCAGTCCTGACCATTGCAGATTAGGCTATTATGGATAATGCTTTATCTGTGCTGCCCATTATGATCATTATAATAATGATCGCCTTGCCTTTGCTGATTCAGTGCTGCCACCTTGCCCCTGCTATATCTGGGTCCAATTAAACCCACTACATTTAATTCATCCAACTGAGCAGAAGAGTCTCCAATCTTAATGTCTGACACAAGGTAAAGGGCGAAAACAAAGTTCTTCAAATGTGCTGGCGACCCTCTCACCATTTTGCGTCTTACAGGATTAGTGAAAGGAATGTCTTCTGGACCTTCCCACAGTGGAGGCTTACATTTTACACAGCATAGTTGTTAGTATTCAGGCAACTGTATTGGCCTGACCTTGGGGTGCTGACAGGATAAATCCTCAGCTGTAGCCACTAAAAGTACCTCCTGTGCAAATTCACTATGTTCGCTTTGCAAAGGGCCCTGCCCACCTCCTGTCTCTCTCTCTCTCTTTTTCTGTGTCTCTGTCTGTCTGTCTTGCTCTCTCTCTTTTCTCTTCCTTTCTCTTCTTTTCTGCTTCTCCTGTCCCCAGAGACCAGTCTCCCCCTCAATCATCCCCTTTTTCCATTCCCTTTCCCCCAATTAAAAAAAAAACCCTCCACTTGAGTTCTGTCACATGATGTCTTTCTCTCACACATCCCTTTAAAAAAATTGCAAAAATAGTCCCACTAGCAGTGCAATTTCCCTGAACCTTAAAATCTCTTCATTAACTCTCTGCCAAGGGATATCAGGCATCTCCAACTTCTTTTCAGTAGGCCAACTTTAACAAATGTTTTTGAGAAACAAGTGTGTGATAACTGTACTTGCCAGCAAAGAAAAACTGGAAGATAGCCTCTTCTTTATAGAATGTTTTCAGGACCAACACCACATCTTAACTTATCCTTGAATAGCTATGTAAGTCTGGAATTGAGAATGTTTGAACCATTCTCAGGAGAAAGCCACAATATGTCTTAGCCAATCCCTGAGATCAAAGAATCCTTCTAGTGACCAAATACAGAAACAGGAGGATTATCATTGTTATTTTTGTTTTGATCACTGTAACTTAATTAGTTGCTTTCTTAACTTCCTTGTGTTGATAACCCACTTCTTATTCAGTGGGTTATTTCTGGTCTCTTTCCTCTAACTTGTAAAGGGATGAAAGACAAGACTAATGCTGCCTCCATTGTCTGGGGTTTTTAGACTGGTGATGTTGAATAAATTTGACTTAGAAGGAACATATTACTTTCTGAGTAATATGTTCTTGGAGCCAGTAGATTAAAAGATTATAGCAAGAATAAAGTTATAGAACATCTTGATGGCATGAGAATGCTATCAGGTAATGTTGTTCTTGAGGTTGGAGCTATGTTAACTCTTTAGCCCTAGTTGAATTACTTTCTGCATGGAATCCTCAGTAAATATCTCCAAAAAAAGGAAAGAAAAGAAGAACATTAGAGTGTTTCAAATACACTTATTGCATGAGCTAGAAAACCCAGAAAAAATTATGAAAGCATTTTTATTTTATTCAAACTTCTTCTTATTTAAAGATGAGTCAAGACGATGATAAGAGCATGTACCTGTGGCCATGAAGAGCCTAGGCAGTTTGGATGCTCAACTTACTAAACCTGGATGGAGTTGGGGGTTCCTTGGACTTCCCACAGGACAGGGAACCCTGATTGCTTTTCGGGCTGGGGGGGGGACTTAATTGGGGGAGGGGGAGGGAAATGGGAGGCCGTGGCGGGGAAGAGACAGAAATCTTTAATAAATAAATAAATTAAAAAAAAAGAAACTACAACATGTGAAGACTCACTGGAAGGACACATTTCTGAAAAACGCTTCCAATGGCTAATCTCTATTGTCAACAAAAATACACTGAACAATACCTTTGAGGGTGTTCTAATAAATGACAGGCAAGTAGGACAGCGTGGGGACAGGAGGACTCACGCTGAGTACAGTGGCATCATCCAATACAATAGGCAGGCAGATGGAACAAACACAGAAAAGAGCAGCTGCCAGTCATCGAGACCAACCTTAAGTCTTCCTGAGATGTCACCCTCACCCGTGGGCATCAGGCCACAGCTTCTTTAGCTTGCCAAGTTAGACTCACACCAGATTCTCATTCATATCATTGGTCCTTCTTATTCTGAGGCTTCGACCTTCTTAGACTGACATCTCTATGGTCCTCCAGTCTACAGATACTCATCGTGTGACTATCCTTCCTCTGATCATGTAAACCAGTCCAGTGAAGTCTTTTACAACATTCGACACACAGTTATTATCTCCGTGTAAGGATTAATCTCAGAGAAATTCAAGAATTTATTTTTTGTTATAAAAGTAGGTGACTAGAAGAGTATGAAATTAGGAGAGTTTCAGTTTTCTAAAGAATATATATATATATATATATAATGCACAAATTTATCTAACACATTTTTCATATGCCTATCTGAACCTTCAGGAGCTGGATTACACAACAATAGAGGGCGTTATTTTGAGCAGTTTCACAGGAGATTGACAAGTTTTGGGTGGGAGTTCATTTCCAGACAGCTGTGTTAAAATCACACAATTTTCTCTATTTCACTTCCTGCCTTCTCTTTGGACTTGGTATACTTATGTTCACAGTATATCTGACCTTATGTTCTTACATTCTGTCACTATCCTCTAGTACACCGTGCCTCCCCAAATAGGAAAAACAAATTCCTATTAAAACAAAGAATTTTTCTTTTTTTTTCCCCAGAAACCTTGTAAGATTTTTGCTCAGGTCTTATTGGCTATAACTTTTCACTGTGTCCATCTTCCCCTTGGAAATTATCGCTGTCAAGAGTTTGGGGTGAGCTTCTGGCCTTGTACAATCAGAGATCACACCTGGAACTCAGAAGAAGATGAGTGGAAAAAACCCTGAATTAAACCTGTCGCTATTCACCCGGCTAGAATCAGAAGTTGATGCTGATTTATTTTCTGTAGGAAGATGTGAGGATTTTACAAAATGACCAAAAAGTCTATTTAGAAAACTTAAGCAAGTACACAGTCTCAAAAATCTGAGCATTGAAACTGGTGACAGTGTAGGGAGAATTTCTATTCCAAAAATAAAAGACAGACAATTGAATAGATTACTTTATTGTCAACCTTCATTCCTCCTGCCCCACTTGCTTACTTTTTCAAGTATACACAAGCCACATAACAGTAAGTAGCTCATCACTTAGCTACGAAGAGGGATAGCAACATCAAGCTCTTTATAAAAATTGATAGTATCATATTGACTATATTCCAGTATCATTAACCTGCTGCTGAGAGAACAAACAAGAAGGAATAGGAAGTTATTCCAACATTGCAGACTAGGAATTTAGTCATTCAGAAAAGAAACTGCAATGGAGTTACTAAGAGACCTGACACTAGTGAAATTCCCAGGAATTCACAAGGATGACCCCTTCTAAGACCCTAAGCAATAGTGGAGAGAACCCCTGAACTGTAGTCAGATTATGACTGCTTTAATTGTGACCATAGAACTTTTGTCCAGTAACTGATGGGAGCAGATGCAAAGATCCACAGCTAAGCCCTAGGCGAGCTCCTGGAGTTCAGTCGAAGAGAGGAAGGAGCAATAATACATGTGAAGGGGTCAAGACCATGATGGGGATATCCACAGAAACAGCTGGCCTGAGCTAGTGGGAGCTCAGTGACTCCAGACTAACAGCTGGGGAATCTTCACAGGACCTAATGAGACCCTCTAAATGTGGGTGACAGTTGTGTGGCTTGGGCAGTTTGTGAGACCACTAGCAGTTGGATCAGGATTTATCCCTGGTGCTGCATGAACTGGCTTTTTGGAGCTTATTCCCTATCGAGAGATGCCTTCCTCAACCTAGAGAGAGTGGAGCGGGCCTTGGTCCTGCCTCAAAGTGATGTGACGGACTTTGTTGACTCCCCACGGGAGATCTTGTCCTCTCTGAGGAGTGGATGGGGGTTTGGATGGGGAGAAGGTGGGAGGAGCAGGAGGAGGGAGAACTGGGATTGGTATGAAAAATAAAAAAGATTGTTTTAACTAGAAAAAGCTATAGTAATAAAATCAGGATGGTATCGGCAGAAAAAGAGACAAGTTAAACAATGGAACTGATTTGAAGTCCTAGATATAAATTCATACACCTGTGGATACCTGATTTTGTTAAAGAAGACAGAAATACAGAGTTGAAAAAATATGAATCTTTAACAAATGGTGCAGGCCTCACAGGATGTCTGCTTACAGAAAAATTCAAATCGTTTCACAATAATCACCCTGCATAAAACTCAATTCCAAATTTATCAAATACTTTATCAAAAACTAGATACAGTGAACTTGATAAGCAAAATTAAAAAAATAGGGGATAGCCTTGAACTCATTGGAATGGGTAAAGAATTTCTGAAAAAACACTATTAGTGCATTGCTGAGATAAACAATTAAGAAATATGACCCCATGAAACTGAATAACTCATCTAAGGCAAAGGACAATGTCATTCAGACAGTAAGCACTGTCTACAGCCTACAGATGGAAAAAGATTTTAACCAACTCTATTATTTCTGTAGAAGAATAATATGCAAAATATATGGAGAACTCAAGAAAGTATCAAAAGCTGAATATTGCAATTGAAAAATGGGGTACAGATCTCTATACAAAATTCTCAAAGGAAGAAATTTAAAATTCTGGGAAACACTTAAAGAAATGTTCTTTTCTTGAGTTCTTTATATATTTTGGAGATCAAACCTTTGTCAGTAGCAGGGTTGGTGAAGATCTTCTCCCAGTCAGTGGGTTGTCTTTTTGTCTTAGTGACAGTGTCCTTTGCTTTACAGAAGCTTCTCAGCCTCAGGGAGTCCCATTTATTCAATGATGCCCTTAGTGTCTGTGCTGCTGGGGTTATACATAGGAAGTGGTCTCCTGTGCCCATGTGCTGTAGAGTACTTCCCACTTTCTCTTCTATCAGGTTCAGTGTGTTCGGACTGATATTGAGGTCTTTAATCCATTTGGATTTGAGTTTTGTGCATGGTGATAGATATGGATCTATTTTCGTAAAAGGCTAATCAACCCACTTATAAAGTGGGGCACTGATCTGAACAGAGAATTCTCAACAGAAGAACTTCAAATGGCCAAAAGACACTTAAGGTCATGCTCAACTTCCTTAGCAATCAGGGAAATGCAAATCAAGACAACTTTAAGATACCACCTTACACCTGTCAGAATGGCGAAAATAAAAAACACCAATGATAGCCTTTGCTGGAGAGGTTGTGGAGAAAGGGGTACACTCACCCATTGCTGGTGGGAATGCAAACTTGTGCAACCACTCTGGAAAGCAGTGTTTCGGTTTCTCATGAAATTCGGGATCAACCTACCCCTGGATCCAGCAATACCACTCTTGGGAATATACCCAAGAGAGGCCCTATCATACAACAAAAGTATATGCTCAACTATGTTCATGGCAGCATTGTTTGTAATAGCCAGAACCTGGAAACAACCTAGATGCCCTTCAACGGAAGAATGGATGAAGAAAGTATGGAATATATACATATTAGAGTATTACTCAGCAGTAAAAAACAAGGACTTCTTGAATTTTGCATACAAATGGATGGAAATAGAAAACACTATCCTGAGTGAGGTAAGCCAGACCCAAAAAGAGGAACATGGGATGTACTCACTCATATTTGGTTTCTAGCCATAAATAAAGGACATTGAGCTTATAAGTCATGTTCCTAGAGAAGCTAAATAAGAAGGTGAATCCAAAGACAAACACATAGGCATCCTCAGGAATATTAACCTTCATCAGGCGATGAAAGGAGACAGAGACAGAGACCCACACGGGAGCACCGGACAGAAATCTCAAGGTCCAAATCAGGAGCAGAAGGAGACGGAGCACGAGCAAGGAACTCAGGACCACGAGGGGTGCACCCACACACTAAGACAATGGGGATGTTCTATTGGGATCTCACCAAGGCCAGCTGGCCTAGGTCTGAAAAAACATGGGATAAATCCGGACTAGCTGAACATAGCGGACAATGAGGAATACTGAGAATTCAAGAACAATTGCAGTGGGTTTTTGATCCTACTGCACGTACTGGCTTTGTGGGAGCCTAGGCAGTTTGGATGCTCACCTTACGAGACCTGGATAGAGGTGGGCAGTCCTTGGGCTTCCCACAGGTCAGGGAACCCTGATTGCTCTTCAAGCAGATGAGGGAGGGGGAATTGATCGGGGGAGGGGGAGGGAAATGGGAAGCGGTTGTGGGGACGAGGCAGAAATCCTTAATAAATAAATAAATTAAAAAAAAAAAAAAAAGAAATGTTCTTTTGCCTTACTGTTAAAAAAAAAGAAAAGTAACATCAAAGTAAGTTTATCGAATTAAACTCAATCTTAAGTAAATTTTTACAATCTAATAATCCATATCTCCATCAGTTCAACTGTACTAATTATACTATCAAAGTATTATATCATATACATCTCTATAGGTTAATCTAAAGCCATATAGATCTCTAAGCGCTATACTTTTTACATAGCAAATTATGGTTAAATAAATATCAGCATTTCCTGGGATTACCACACTAGGATCAAACTTAATAGAACAGATCCTGCAATATGCAAAATGTAAAATGTCCAAATATATTGACTATTGATACTGTTTGGGACAATTGAAACAAGTGAAATAAGGATTTTCTTTGCATACACAGTGAGAGACGCTTACTTGTCTGTGTTTATAGATCCACAACTTGGTGTAGGCATTGACACTTCTGGCTATCTCTACTTAACCTTGATGGAGGAGGCTGGAAGACAATGCATTTGCTTGAGTTTTTATTTTTGTTGACAATAATATTTTTAGAAAATTCATCTTTTTTCTTCAAATATAAATCCCCTAAAGTTTGATATTATTTAAAATGTCATCAATACCCATGGAAGTGAATATAGAGGCCTAAAGGGCACACTATGACCACACATTTTTTGCACTTCCCAAATAGTTTTGTATTTCAGCTATTAAGGTTATTTTCCAAACTAACTGTATTTCTTAACAAGTAGAGCTTTTAGGTCCATTTAATCACTCTTACACCTTTATGGTCCAATTCATCTGTAGAAAGTAGGAGAAACTGTCACCAGCTTCTTTATTCCGTGAATCCATGTGACTCCCCAGTCTTTATATAATGTCCAGTTTCTTTAAAAAAATATGGAGTATCTCACAGCAGGGCCACATAGGTGAGGAAGTTCAGAATGGAGGAGCTCACATCCTCCCACCTCTTCAGCTTCATCTCCTCAGGGTTCAGCTTTGACAAAAGATTCTAGTTCCAGATCATTACCACTCCGCCTCCAAAGCTTGGAGGCACTACATTCTGTTCTCCTCCAGCGACTGTGTTGCATCCAGAATTCAGCCAGCTAGACTATTTATCTTAGGGACTAAGTTACCTGGAAAATGTAGACAAACAAAATGGAGAGTCATGACCACTTTGTTTGTGAACAATTCAGCATCCTGCTGCCACATACCAGCTACAGAATCACAGAGTCCCACATGGGGTACCCATAATTGTCTGCATGTGAGAACCCAGATTGAGTTGTCAGGGGTTTCAGAAAGAGATAAGACAAATTTCTGTGAATGGAATCTCTTGGTCTGCAAGAGTCACTATTTTGGGGGAGATAATGAGATTGTGGAGACATATTTGTCCATTTGATAAGGAGACACTAGATGTGCCTCCTACCCCGAGCCAACACACACAAACAAACACACACACACACACACACACACACACCTCCAACAATAGATAATAGAATATTAGGAATATTAGGATAACTATTTATAGCTATTGTTAATGACAATCAGGGTTCTAAATCACCCAAAGAATTGTGGATCATTTACACAGTTGACATACCATTCTGTCTGGTTTCTTGGTTTACAGATCATAAATAATAATTGTAAACAGGACAGGGCTTTTCAATGCAGTTATTGTTCCTTGTAGAAAATTATTTCTGATTTTTTTTGTTCCCTGGGATGATCTAAGCTGTCTGTACTAGGGTTTATCTATCAATTAAACTTGCACAAAAGATAAATGGGCATTATTTTTCTCTGGTTTAATTAATGTGAGCCTGTACTAAAAGCAAAATACTTCAGAACAAAGTTGGATATAGATACTTGAATGTGTACTGAAAATGGGCCTTGCATGCTTATTCTTCTATTTATTTTTGTATGCCATATACTTTGACTTCAGCATCAGCTATTGCCACCATGAAATAAACTGAAATAATGTTTTTATGAGATATAGAGATAACATGCAATTTGCCCCCAGACTGTAATCCTGTGGATAAGGAACTACTCTCAACAGAAAAATAATTCTGCTGGAGCCCCAAGGATTTCAGAATTTCTCTGAATAAAATTCATTTTATCTAGAATTAAAGTCTGGATTTTTCTGGTTAGTTAGATTCAAATATCAGAAAACTCTAATTTAGGTCTAAAGAAAATAGAATATATTTTAAACTAGGAATTTGCTGAATATGGTATCACAAGCCTTTATTCCGGCACTTGGGCAGGTAGATCTTGGCAAATTCAAAGCTACCCTGGTCTATATAGTAAGTTCTCTGACAACCAATCATATAAGGGAGACCCTGTCAGAAAAGGCAAATTACTACTACTACTACTAATGATAATGATTATGAGAGGTTTTTGAAAATTTCATACACTTTATTTTGATCATATTCACCTTCCTCCAACTTCTCCCAGCTCCACTCTGCTTTCCCTTCCCAACCAACTTTGGTAAACTCTTGTAATTTCATCAAGTCCAGTTTGTGTAGTTCATATACTCTTGGATGTATGGCCTTCCACTGAAGGATGGACAATGTATTAGGAACCACATTCTTAAAGTAAATTGACTGTCCCTCTCCCATCGTGTGTCTGTTGCAAACGGCTGTCATAATATAAAAATAAGACCATATGTTGGCAATACTACATGCTTGTGTCATAAAACATGAGAGAGAGGAGAGAGAGAGAGAGAGAGAGAGAGAGAGAGAGAAAGTCCATCCTCATTTGGAAACTTCATCACTACTGGATAGCTTTCATAGTGCTGGGAGAGGCTATGCATGCTTAGGTAGAATAAAAGTGATAATCAGTCTTGCCCATCTGTGAATAATGATAACTAGAATAATTATAGACTGGTGCAGAAGGATCTTCTGTCTATGTATTGCTTTCATTGGTTGAATAATGAAACTGCCTTGGCCTTTTGATAGGGCAGCACTTAGGTAGGCAGAGTAGACAGAACTGGATGCTGGGAAGAAGGGCAGAGAGAGAGCCACCATGGAGCTGCCAGGTCAGACGTGCTGAATCTTTCCCAGTAAGCCATGACTTCGTGGTAATATACAGATTAACAAAAATGGGTTAAATCAAGATGCGAGAGTTAACCAATAAGAGGCTAGAAATAATGGGCTAGGCAGTGATTTAATTAATACAATTTCTGTGTGATTATTTTGGGTGTATTTCGGGTGTAAGCTAGCTGGGATGACAAGCAGCCCTCTCCTCCTGTTACAATAGACATTGCAAGACATATCCACTGCTGCAATAGTATCATTAATGTTATTGAAGAAACCAACCATTTTGTGATTGAAGTTAAGGCCTGCTTCCCAAGATGAAACATGTACCTCTCACTGCTATTAGGGTTAAAAGGAGACTTAAAAAATATTAAAAAATGAAAATAAAAGACCTATTTGCTTCTCCCTGTCCTCAGACCTAGCCAAGATTCATCTTCTTTCTCACTGAGCTGGTAGAAGTAGCTGGAAATCTGTGATGATCTGAAACGTTTTTGTCTGGTTTATTTCCTCTCTCCCTCTTTCAATCAAGCTAAGTAAGTGTCTGCACCATAGGACAGCGTAAGAGGCATTTAACCAGCTGGTATGACCCATTGTGAAGACTGTCATCATTTTTATCTAAGAAACGTATATTCTAACTGGCCACCATCCTATCTCATTGCAACCAATTTCCACTTAAGGTCTTATTGCTGCACCCTTATCTGGTACAACACTAGATACAGAATTAAAGATCCTAGCTTAGGCTCTCTGCTCCTCCCTGTTCTAGAGACAGCTGCTTCTTTTCGTGCAGTGCCAGCCTCGTTCCAGAGACACGATGGTGAAGGTCGGAGTGAATGGATTTGGCCGTATTGGACGCCTGGTTACCAGGGCTGCCTTCACTTCTGGCAAAGTGGACGTTGTTGCCATCAATGACCCTTTCATCGACCTCAACTACATGGTCTACATGTTCCAGTATGACTCCACCCATGGCAAGTTCAAAGGCACAGTTAAGGCTGAGAATGGGAAGCTTGTCATCAACGGGAAGGCCATCACCATCTTCCAGGAGCGAGATCCCGCCAACATCAAATGGGGGGATGCCGGCGCCGAGTATGTTGTGGAGTCTACCGGTGTCTTCACCACCATGGAGAAGGCTGGGGCCCACTTGAAGGGTGGGGCCAAGAGGGTCATCATCTCCGCCCATTCTGCCGATGCCCCCATGTTTGTGATGGGTGTGAACCATGACAAGTATGACAATTCCCTCAAGATTGTCAGCAACGCATCCTGCACCACCAACTGCTTAGCCCCCTTGGCCAAGGTCATCCATGACAACTTTGGCATCGTGGAAGGACTCACGACAACAGTCCATGCCATCACAGCCACCCAGAAGACTGTGGATGGCCCCTCTGGGAAGCTGTGGCGAGATGGCCGTGGTGCTGCCCAGAACATAATCCCTGTGTCCACTGGCGCTGCCAAGGCTGTGGGCAAAGTCATCCCAGAGCTGAATGGGAAGCTCACGGGCATCGCCTTCCGCGTTCCTATCCCCAATGTGTCCGTCGTGGATCTGACATGCCGCCTGGAGAAATCAGCCAAGTATGATGACATCAAGAAGGTGGTGAAGCAGGCATCCGAGGGCCCACTAAAGGGCATCCTGGGCTACACTGAGGACCAGGTCGTCTCCTGTGACTTTAACAGTGACTCCCACTCTTCCACCTTCGATGCTGGGGCTGGCATTGCTCTCAATGACAACTTTGTAAAGCTCATTTCCTGGTACGACAATGAATTTGGCTACAGCAACAGAGTGGTGGACCTCATGGCCTACATGGCCTCCAAGGAGTAAGAAGCCCGCCCTGGACCATCCATCCCAGCAAGAGAGAGGTTCTCGGCTGCTGAGCAGTCCCTGGCCTAACTAACCCTTAACACTGAGCATCTCCCTCACAGTTTCCATCCCAGACCCCCAGAATAGCAGGAGGGGGCTTAGGGAGCCCTACTCTCTTGAATACCATCAATAAATTTCATTGCACCCCTCTTCAAAAAAAAAAAAGATCCTAGCTTAATTTGGCTAAATAAGAAGAAGAACATGCAGCCCAAAATATCTAGATAGCTTGGATGCCATGTTTACTGTTGAGGTTATAGAATCAAATCATGAGATTGTTGGCTTCACTTTTTATATCATTACAAACATTAAATTCATGAGGATGAGACTCCATGGGTTTCCTTCACCCTATTCCACATTTTCTTCCTCCATATTCTCTTTTTGCTAACCTCCCACTTTGTCCAAACTCTTAGCTGAACTCCAGCCTCCTAAGCCCTCCTCTAATTGCCCTCTTGTGAGAACACAGCCTCTTCAGCTGAGGATGTCCTGATGTTCATCAGATAATTTCCTGGAGCCTCAATCATCTTCAAAGCTTGACTCAGGCAAGAATTTTTGTGCACCTCCCTTCTGTCCATGAAAAAGAATGTAATTTCTCGAATTAAAATTCCTTTTTCTACCAATCTACTTCTTTCTAATATGCTGCCTACTAAGGACAATTTTGAAAGAAAACCATTAATTTTAATTACTAAAAAATACTTCATGATGGCAAAATACCTCCATGATTGGTGTGCTTCAGACAAGCTCTACAATGGATTGGCTGCCAGAAACTGTGTAGAGAGGCACAGGTATCCTTTCTACTCCTCTAAGAACACAGAGCCCACGTCAGTCTTTTACAAGCTAGTCTTTTGGTTCCAGGATGTATTTGGGACCAAATAAAAATGTTTTTGTTTAGAATATCTTCTTGATACATAAATATTTTATTTCCTGGGGCAATTAAATATATATACATTTTAATAAATGAATCAGTAGATAAAGAAATAAGACAAATAACTATGATATGCTTAAAATACAAAATTGAATAAAGTAGGCATGATCTTTCTTTTTCTGAATTTTAAGAGCTGAGCCGTGGAAACAAAATTTCAAGGTCAAGATTAGGTTATAAAGGATGACATGAAGAACACAAACAGAAAATTTGATTCTATTCGTCCCATTCCCTCCAAGACATAATGTGCCTTTGTTCATTCTCAATGAAAGGGGTTTGCTAGAAGCAAAAGGTGTGGAACAGGCTTGGGAACAAATTTGGATTGTGGAGGTTCCAGGGATGAGCAACACAGAGATACCATTAGTATTTCTGGAATGTGCAGGAGAAGCACACTCAAAGCTGGTATGAGCTGGAGAGGTGATCCATGGGTCATCAGGAGGGAGCTGCAGGCCAGAAAGGACTGAACTTAGCTGTGCTCATTGTATGAAGCATACCAAGGATTAGAAAGAAACCTTGCCAACTACCCCAGTTTTTCCCCCTTCCTACCTCTTTCTTCCTTTCATCTCCATTGGTTGAACCCATCTAAAGGCTGGATAGCTAAAGAACCCAAGACACAAAGATAAGAGGAGCTAGCCTTCTGACCACAGAAAGGTGGAGACCAGATTGGGACAGTAGAAAGGAATGGAGCAAACAGATAATCATCAACAAGAGGAGAGGTGTGGTGGGTTTCTGAAAACACGAGGGCCAGTAGATGTATTAGTCTGTAAGATGCCAGAAGGAAGTCCCTCTCAATATGACTCAGTAACCAGTATCAGTTCAAACTTCTAAAATTTATTTTTTTTAAGCGAAAGATCTTTAATTTAAAAAAAAAAGCTCTGACAAAGCATTCTGAGACAAAAAGGGGGGCAAAAAAACCAGACAAACAAGCAAAAAAAAATGAACCACCCTCCAAAAAAAACCCCACTGGGTTCATTTATATGTGTTGGCCATTTATTGTTGGCTATGGAGCTCACCTGCCTGCGAGTGTGGGTCTTACACCCAGTGAGACTCTATTGAGAAAATGATTTTTTCCTTTGTGAACAGTTATTCATTGGAGGCAGCTTTTGGGTTAGAAATGGAGCTTGTGTTCACTTCCTCTCTCAGCATCAGAAGCAATCTGGTTTAGACCTGTGCAGGCTCTGTGTATGCTGCCGCAGCCTCTGGGAGATCACGAGTCTCCGTTCTGTTGTGCCTAGAAGACCTCATTTACTTGGTGTCCTCCATTCCCACTGACTCTGGCAATCTTTACTCCTCCTCTTCTGCAGGGTTCCCTGAACCCTGAGGGAGGGAATTAATGGAATTAATGGAATCAACCCTAATTCCATTTAGGGTTGAGTGTTTCAAGTTCTCTCACTTTCTGCATGTTATCTCTGTATTTGCTCCTCTCTGCTGCAGGAGGAAGTTTTTTCAGTGATGGCTGAGCAAGAAAATGATCTATGACTGTGGAAGAATATCATTGGGAGTCATTTTATTGATATTTTCTTTAGTAGAATAGTATTGTTTGGTTTTCCCATCTGTCCATGGTCTATATAGTCTCAGGTTGTTGATCACCCAAGAAGCAGAAGGTGTGAGCTCCAACTCATGAAGTGGGCCTTAACTCAAAGGCTCTCCCACAGAAAGGAGAAATAGAATAGATATGAATGATGGGGGTGTACTGGAATGGAAAGGTTAAACAGAGAGAAGTGAGTGGTGTTCGGGGAGGTACAGGTAAAATAAAGGACCGTTTGAGGGTTCATGTGGAAACAATACACTAGATACATCTTAAAATGTATACATATAGAAATGAAATCTAAATTGAAATCACCAAATAATGAGAGAGACAAAATCTCATCTAGAAACCTCTCATCAACAAATAAGACCTCAGGTGCTGGGAATGGGTTACATCTAATTGACTTGTTGGTCAAAGGCGTTCCATGGAAATGCGCAAACATCCCAGCCTATTGCTAAGACTATTGGTTGCTCTCCAGAAACTAATAGTAAGACTCTATTGCTGAAGATGCCTACACAAATCACCAAACACAGAGAAGTAGAGCTGGTGCCAAATTAGAGCCTTCAAACCTACGGAATAGTTAGTGTTCATAGTGCTGGATGCCAAAGAAGAAAGGTCAACACTAGCCAAGTTATAAATCTTTTGAACTATAATGGTGACCTGCCTGCAAAATCAGCTGGTGCAATAGTGGCAAAATGCTTGTGGGTGTAACCAACCAATATACGATTTGAGTTAAGGCCCACTTCATGAGTTGGAGCTCACACCTTCTGCTTCTTGGGTGATCTAAAATTTATTTTTAAGCAGCAGAATTTGGGGAAATTTTTCTGATGAAAATCAGCTCAATCTCATGTGTACAAGAAAGCTTAAGACATGATTATATTGAAACTGTTGTAAAGTACAAGTGATGTTTTCCATAAAGATGAGTTCTAGAGATTAACCAAGAAAGCAGGCTCTGGGAGAGGACAGGGCTATAGACTGACTGAGACAAACAGGTTCAAGATAAGGGTCTGGGGGCCTGGCCATACAGATAGCACAGCGGTCACCAGCCTATCAACACCTCCACTCCCAGCCTTCTCAACAGAAAACAAGTTATATATCTCTCATTTTGAAGAGACAACCCTGCAGGGTTTATCATTCCTGGTTTCCCTGGTGCTTACTTATAAGCACAAGAACCTCCATGTCTCCTACAGAGAGTTACTGCTGTAGGATCTCTAAGAGGAGAAATTAAAGCCTGCTGGGAAGGAGAGCAGCTTTTTACCCTGAAGTCTAAAGGAGAAGAAGGGCCAGTCATGAAACGTGCAGAATGGGAACTAACCCAAGCTCTGAGGCTGGTTAGAAGAACGTTCTTGTTGTGTGTATTTGTGCCGTGGGGTGACATCCTGTCCATGAAAAACACTAATACTGCTGGAAGTACATAAAGGCATAAAATGGATGATGTTCCAAGGTAGATAGTTTCATTAAATAAGTGGGTATTATTATGTAAACATAACTGATGAGATGCTTATTATGATATTTCAGAAGACAAGAGAGGCATCATGTTGAAAAACAGAGAATGGAGGAGGAATATCTAACAATTCCATGAGGCCTTAGGAAAGTGAAACAAACTGTCTCTGATGAAAATGACAGAAAATGTCTCCTACTATTGAGTGAACAATGATTTATAAATAAATAATCACAAAATGATGTGCAATATAATCCCATAAAATGAATATGTATAAAGTGTTAGTGTGTTTATGGAAAGAGGAAAGAGGGCATTTACTGGAAGGATGCCAAGGTGAGAACAGCTGGGTCCAATATTAGAAGGGAGGCTAATAGTAACAAGATAAGAGAATAGCAGTGCCTGTTTCACGAATCTGCATTTCCTCATATTGTGCTAGGGATGCCACATGAAGAAACCACGATAGTAGTTAGTGCGGGAAATATGCAAAATATGTTTGTGCTGTTCTGCTTGTATTCACTGTCAAATTCAGTTAGAAAAATCTTTGCACTGAGCCCCTTCCGACCGGTGAATAAGCTCATCTTTTTTTTTTTTTAATTTATTTTTTTAGTTGTTGAAAAAAATTTCTGCCTCCTCCCCATTTCTCATTTCCCTCCCCATCTCCCCACTCCTCTCCCCTTCCCTCTGGAGACTGAAGAGCAGTCCAGATTCCCTGCCCTGCGGGAAGTCCAAGTTCCTCCCACTTCTATCCAGGTCCAGGAAGGTGAGCATCCAAACAGGCTAGGCTCCCACAAAGCCAGCTCATGCAGTAGGATCGAAACCTAGTGCCATATCCCTTGGCTTCTCATCAGCCTTCATTGTCTGCCATGTTCAGAGAATCCGGTTTCATCCCATGCTTATTCAGTCCCAGTCCCGCTGGCCTTGGTGAGCTCCCAATAGATCAGCCCCACTGTCTCAGTGGGTGGGTGCACCCCTCGCGGTCTTGACTTCCTTGCTCATGTTCGCCCTCCTTCTGCTCCTCATTTGGATCTTAGGAGCTCAGTCCAGTGCTCCAATGTGGGTCTCTGTCTCTATCTCGATCCATCGCCAGATGAAGGTTCTAAGGTGATATGCAAGATATTCATCAGTATGGCAATAGGATAGGGTCATTTCAGGTTCCCTCTCCTCAGTTGCCCAAGGTATTAGTTGGGGACATTTCCCTGGACACCTGCAAGCCCCTCTAGAGTCAAGTCTCTTGTCTTGTCAACCCTAAGATTGCCAACCCTTAATTAGGATATATACTTCTCAGCTCCCATATCCACCCTTCCTTTATCCCAACCATCCCATTCCCCCAAGCTCCCCCCAACCTCCCCTTCTCACTTTTCTCACCCCATTTCCTCTTATCCCCTTCCCACCTCACCCCCAAGTTCCCAGTTTTTGCCCTGCAATCTTGTCTACTTCCCATATCCAGGCGGATGACTATATGTTTTTCTTTGGGTTCACCTTCTTATTTGAATAAACTCATCTTTGCTTCTAAGTCAGTTATACTTCCCTGAGTCCCTTGTTGCCTCGTGGCCATCACTGTTTTCCTTACTCTCCTTTAGGCTATCACTGACTCCTACGGGTCCGTGAGTACTGTCACAGCCTTTCGTCCTGCAGCTCTGTCACTTACTTCTCACTCCTTCCATGAAGCCAGCAGACACAACTGTAGATGGAGGCTCCGCTGGTGAGACTGGGAGAGAAAGTCTTCAACTGTCCCATCATCTACTGAGCGAACCCCGGATACTTGACTTGAACACTCTGCGTTCTCCACGGCTGATTTCGATGTACTTTTCTTGTATAATGTGAAACTGGACTGCAAGATTTTCTAAAATACCCCAATTCTAATAAATAATTCAGCAAATTCTTCAGCTGAAAATGGTATCTGTGCAGCAGGGATTTTCTCATTTTATCTATATTATGATTTTTGAAACAATGTCTTTCTGTTCTTATCTACTCTTACCAAGAAGAGTAGCTGTGAATGAAACCCTTTGTCTCAGACAACTGATACTGTATGAACAGGGCAAACAATCAGTACACATTTGGTAGATCAGGTATTTGAGTTTCCTTTCACAGACACCCTTCCATAAAGCTTTTAGAAGGGTATCTATTTGGTTTTATTAGCAAGTATGTTCAATTTCAAAACTAGAACAGCTATGTGATTTTCTGTTCTTAGATTGTAAATTATATTTAAAATGACAGATAAGATAATCATTTTGTAGAGCCTAGACATATGGGTAGATCAGTGATGCAACCTCATGTAAGGTATAGAGAGCCCAACTCCAGACTGGGGAGTGAGCAATGGGACCCTGTTGCTCACTCAAAATAAAGTTTCAGTTTTATAAGATAAGTTCTAGATACCTATATTTCAACATGATGTCTGTTGTTCATGTTATATCATGCATTTTGTGTTAAAAATAATATGTTAATTTTTCACAAACAAAAATAAAGAAGAAACAAATAAGAATCTTGAAAGGATGGGAAGACATTTCTGATTATATTTTGTCCCTTGATTGTTTTGAGGACATCGTTGGTATCTGCAGAAATCTGTCACTTATTTCTCCAACCACAACCAGTAGACACAACAACTTACCCATTATATTTTGTTCACTAATTTAAAAATTTACAGGTCCTTTGTACACATATTATGGTTTCCTGTTTTGTGTTTTTATGGGTTTTCTGTGTGTGCAGGAGAGAGAGAGAGAGAGAGAGAGAGAGAGAGAGAGAGAGAGAGAGGGCTTTTGGGGGCCTTTTTCTTCTGTTTGTTTGCTTGTTATGTCGTATTCTGGTTTATGTTTTATCTTCTTCCACTTTTTTTGGATGCCTGCTTGTATTCTAATGAGAGAGAAAGAAAGAAAAGGTGTGGCTTTCGGTGAGTGAGGAAGAGGAGAGGGTCTGGGAAGTGTTGGGAAAAGTGAGACCATAATCAGAATGTATTGTATGAATTTTGTTTTTTGTTAGAAAAAAAAAATCTCTTCTCGATTAAAAAAAAAAAAAAAGGTAGAGACGCTTCCAAATGGTGTTTATTTGGTGCTGCCTCCATCTAGTGGTCAATATAGGTAGTGCTCAGCTAAGGAATGATTGGACTGTCAGTGCTGAGACAGGCAAGGCCCCTCATCTGGTCCAACATCCTCTATTATATTGTGAAAAGAGTCAATATTTGAAACTAAGAATCTTCTCATTATCTCCATTAGGCTGAATATCTCTTACGTGAGATGCACTCGCCTCATGTAACCACAACAGGATGACATGGAAATGAATTAAAATGGATGGAAAGATATATGAATTAGTCGGTGAATACAATAGCTTCGTATGAAGGAACAATTTCAATAATAAAAAGCATGGTGATTAAATAAAACGAGTTTTTATTTCAGGAAAGGTAGACTTTGCATTGGATTTTGAAAGCTCTGTAGAGTTTGGATGGCTAGAAAAAGCCAGGATAGGATATTGACAGTGGGGGGATGGGGAGGAGGAAGGCTGTGTTAAGGAACAGAAAGCCTGGGACGATATGAAACTGGAAGGCAGTGTGCTAAATCACAAGTAAAATACCAGTCGGCAACAAAGGAATGCTTTAAATCTATAAATGTAGGGCATGGTGCCCAGCTAGTGTCACACATGAAATCAGAGGCACAAGCTTGGAGGTAGTCGTTTCAGTGCTTGAACAATCATAGCCAGGACCAGCCTGCAAGCAGAAACCCTCCTCCGGGGTGCATCACCCCCCCCCCCCCCCCGCACTCTGGCGCTACCCACTGGACTCTACCTATTAATCCCATGCACCTGAACATCTTCCCCATGGCCAGCCCTCCCCGTCAATCTCAGCAGACTACATATGCCCAGGTGCAAACCACATCAGTTGGAAAAACAGATGAGTGACTGGCCTCCTAGCCGGACCTTCCCAAACTCCAGACTCTAAACCTTAGGGCATATCCTGTACACCTCCCACTTCCATCCAAGCACCAGCAAGGGAACTTGCTGGTTCCGGTGGAACTCCACTGCTCTGGGGCAGTCCCCTCCAGCTGGGCAGCAGGTGAAAGACCTGCCTCCAGGCTGCATCACTACCCCTGCCCTCTTCTGTACTCTGTACCTCCAAGACCCATTCTGCCGCCCAACCCCATGCACCTAATAATCCTCTCCGTAATCAGCCCTTCCCTGCAACCCCGGCAGAATATATAGGCACAGCCACAGGCACAACCCACACCAGTGTAAGAATACATTCAACCACTGAATGTATATGGTACCATCAAAACCCAGTGATCCTACAGCAGCAAGAATGAACATTCCAATGCATCTGAAACACAACTTTAAAAATAACTTTATGAAGATGCTAGAGGCCCTTTAAGAGGAAATGAAAAATTCCCTTAAAGAATTTGAGGAAAAGACAAACAAAAAAAATTGGAAGAAATCAATAAATCCCTTAAAGAAAGCCAAGAAAAAGAAAGGAGGTGAAGAGAACAGTTCAAGACTTGACAATCGAAATAGAAACAATAAAGTAAACATAAACGTAGGGAATTCTGGAAATGGAAAATCTGGGTAAATGAAAAGGAACTACAGACATCACCAACAGAATACAAGAGTTGGAAGAGAGAATCTCAAGTATTGAAGATACAATAAAGGAAATAGATTCAACAGTCAAATAAATTGTTATATCCAATAAACTCCTAACATAAAACATCCACAAAATCTGGGGCAACATAAAAAAGACCAAACCTAAGAATAATAGGGATAGAAGGAGAAGAACCCCAGGTTAAAGGCACAGAAAGCATATTCAGTAAGAATCATAGAAGAAAATTTTCCCAACCTAAAAAAGGACATGCTATAAAGGTACAAGAAGCTTACAGAACACCAAATAGTTTGGGGGCCAAAAAAAAAGTCCCCATACCACATAATCATCAATACACTAAACATACAGAATAAAGAAAGAATAGTAAGAGCTGCAAAAGATACAGGTCAAGTAACATATAAAGGCAGACCTATCACACCCAACTTCTCAATGGAGTCTCTGAAATCCAGAAGGTCCTGGACAGAGACTTTGCAGACATTAAGGAACCACAGATGCCAGCCCAGACTACTATACCCAGCAAAACTTTCAATCAACACAAACATAGAAAGCAAGATATTCCATCACCAAACCAGAATTAAACAATATTTATCGACAAATTCATACCTATGGAAAGTACTAGAAGGAAAGTTTCAACCCAAGGAAGCTAGCTACATCCTCAAAAAACACAGGCAATAGATAATCTAACACCACCAAAACCCAAAGAAGGGAAACACAAAAAACACATACACACATATACTCATGCACACACACGCAACTACCACCACCACCACCAAAACCAAAAAATAACAGGAATTAATAATAGATGGCCATTATCATCTCTTAATATCAATGAACTCAATTCACCAATAAAAAGACACAGACTAACAGGATGGTTATGAAAACAGGATCCATTCTTCTGCTGCATACAAAAAACATACCTCCACTTCAAAGACAGACGTTACCTCAGAGTAAAGGAAGTAGAAGAGAGACTATCAGGGAAAGGGAAGAACGCTGGAAAATAGAGAAAGAAAGAGGGAAGAAGATGGCAATGTACAACACATCACAGAGGCATGTGGTGAAGTTTCAGAGTGAAACACACTTGTTTGTAACATGCATTGATGGATATAATAGCAATAAAACAAAAAGATATGCATATTGGAAAGAAATAGATAAAGTATTTCTGTTCAAAGATGACCTGATAGTTTCTGTAGAATCTGTACAGAAACTCATAATACTTAGGAGTCTAGCTAATTTAGTATGAGTGAGACATGTCTGCTGGAAACCTGAAGGTCATATGAGAGAAATGGAATTCTTAAAGTATTGTGTTTATGGATGGGAAAGTCCAAAGTGAAACTGTGTTGTTATTTTATTTTTGTAGTCCTTATAGTAACTTAGAGAAATACAATTTCATTTTGGAATTCTGTTCATGTTTTAGGTCTCAATTTTAGCCTTTCCTCTCAATAACTTATTTTTTTAACTTCCTAATATAGTAGAATAATTTTCCTTTGTTTCTGTGATGCATGGGATTAGGGCCTGATGAATATTAAGTGAACACTCAATCACCAAGTCATATTCCTAGCCTCGATCTATATTTGGGACATTCTTCATCTTTAGTTTCATTGCATTGAATTAATTATCTGCTACTGGTAGGTAATTACCTGCTATGAATGATGATGAACATTGTTCTTTGTGCTCATTTTCCTGTCTTACTTCTCTCTCTTCTCTCACCTGATTTTAGCTGATCATGTCATCATTACTTATGTTGAGTTTTATCATGCAAATGTACTCCTCAAATCTTCAACCCAGTTTTCCCAATCCAAGTGGAATATTTTGAACTTCAGATGTGAAAGATGACATGATCTCCCATCATTTTTATGTCTAAAAATCTCATTATTTATTTTTACTTATCTCTTTCTTGGGTGTTTATTTAGCATTTGCAGTTTTCCTATATTAATCATCATACTAGTATTCATCATAATCATGCATGTAGAGTCAATGCTTTCTACTGGTCCTTCCATTGTAAATTTTTGGGTGGACTGATATTCTTTTAATTGGATTGCATTCTACACCATCTGTGCCTTTTCTTTGAACAACCACTTGGCTGCATATAAAACTTGGGTGATGTATTCTTTTCTAGAAGACTCTAGGTGTTTCTCTACAGACTTCTGCTTTGGGTATTGCTTTGGTAATGTGTATGTCTTGGCTGGTTCTATAGGTAACTGTTGGCTTGTTTGTTTGTTTGAGTTGCTTTCACTGTGTAGCTCAAACTGTCCTTGAACTGGTGTTCCTCCTTCTTCTTGAATTGGAAAGTCAAAAATTCTGTTATCATGTTTCCCTGGGTCAAGAAAATGGGAAACACTTCACAGTAAAGCTCTGGATGGTGCACAGATTCCACAGAGAACAGAGCCAGAAAAGCATTCAACTTGCAATCAGGTCAAGTTTCACAGATAAGAAAGATTATGGAAGAATTGGAAAAACACTTGTCTAGTGGAAGAGTAGTTTTTAAACTGATGAAACTGGCTTTATAAGGACATCATCAAAGGAACCTGCAGAAAATGTTAGGAGTAGAGGGATCTATAAGGACCTAACCATATATTTCCTGTTGAGAAAGCTGCTCAGCATTTGCACACTTGGTACTTTAAAGAGCACAGCTGTCATAGATAATGGGCCTTAGCAGTGCTTTATGACTCCTTTCAACTACCTTTGAAACTGACAGTACTCTCCTACATAACTGTGATGGATTCATGAGACAGAAGAGCCCAATGCGAAGCACTCTTCCTTATTAGTCAGTTTTCTATGTGTTTCTGAACTGCACTCAAAGGCATCTTTGGGAGTTGTTTTTATAGCGAAAATGATCTCTTACTGGCTTTCCTCCACAAAAACCCTCTTTGTACAGGTAAGATTTGTCATGTTGATGCATATTCCATCCATCTTTTCTATTTATCAGATCCAAACGAGGTCCATGGGTGGTCTTACCGGCAGTATGCCTACTGAGCTCCATGATAGCTTCAGCTTGGTGCTTGGAAAGATGGAAGGACTGCCCCCCCGCCTCCAAAAAAAAGCTCAGAAATCTATATGTTGAGGAAATAGAGTTCGGACTCCTGGAATGCTAAGCTTGCTAGAATTCGCAGGACCAGAAAGAGAAATGTCACAGCAAGACAAAAAAAGGAGAACTCCTAAGAACCACACATTTCTCTAACTGGTATCTGAGTATTGATCAACACATCTCTAAGAAACCAAATAGGGCTGGGGAAAGAAATATGGGGGGGGATTCCTTTATGCAGCACCAGGAATAGTTCTTGTGACCATCATCTACAGTGAAAATACATCTTAATTTATGCACCACAGAGCAGAATCCTAAGAACATGGAAATAGATGAGAGAATCAATAATGGAAATAAAAGTACCTTGCATTCCAGGCTGCTCTGTACTTAGAAATATTGCTAGCTGGCTTCAAAATAGCAGGTTATCACCACATGCTTAAATGCTCCTCAAAGAATACTCAAAAATATTCCGTAGGAAATAAAAAAGGCCACACAGATATGAGATTTTATTTTTAATGCAAACAAATATTTTTTAATTATAAACTGTTTGGCCTATTGTTACTAATTAGCTCTTACAACTTAAAGCAACCCATAATTCTTATCAATGCTTAGTCACGTGTTTTGGTACCTTTTCTCAGTAAGACATTCTCATCTGCAAGCAAATATTTTTATATGTGCACAAAATCAGGAAAATGTGATCCAGAACTCTATATAACTGGGTGCAGAATGCATCAGAAGGTGGCTTTAAATGCTAAAAATGCTGAGGCAAGTGTCACAAACTTACAAAACGTGTTCAGGAAGGCAGAAGAGTTGGGGAAGTGGCTTAGCAGAGTGGTTTCTCTGAAAGCAGAAAGATATGAGTTCAAATCTTCTGCATATGTGTCTACATATACTTACAACCCCAGTATTGAAGGGTGCAGACTAGTGCGTCCAGCAAGTTCTTAGGTCATCAGCAATGAGATTCGGGTTCAGTAAGAGACTTTGTCTCAAGGAATAAAATGCAGAATGACAATAGAAATTAGTTAATGCCCTCCTCTGGCCAATCACAAGACTTTGTGGGTGTACCCGGCTACACACAGACAGATGCACACAAAGTAGTCAGAAGCATAAACATCAACATAAGAGCATGAAAACTTAAAAACACAGATCACACTTCTCAACTACAAATGATAGAGAAAGTTCACACCATGGACTCTCTACTAATACTTGGATGGACTTAATAATAGAAAAAGAAGGTTGTCTTAACCTCTGTTAATATAATTAAACCTATTATCAACCAGAAAATAAACATATGTGACCATTCTGATACTAAACCAATATTCTTTAGGTTCACCTGTAATAAATGTCTTACAAAAATAGGTGTGTAAATTGGAACATCTTCAAATGTCCAAAGAACCAAATGATCCCCACTTAAAACATGGAGGAGACAAAATATCAACTCTGTAGCTTATCTAGTGTGCACAGACCACAGTCATGGTACATGATGTACAGTCAGCCTTCTTTTCATTTTCCAACCTAAATATCATGTTTCTTTCTTTTGTTCAATTGTACTTCCTGTATCATCCATTCAGTACTGAATTTAAATAGTGAGAGCATCTTCACATTCTTCCTGTTCCTGAGGGGAAATTATTTAGTATTTTATCATTGAAACAGTTCCTATCTTTTCTTAAACTGAGCAGACTATACATCACAGCAGATTAATTCATTTTCTCTAAATTTTTACTATTACAGAATTTTAATAATTAATATCTAAACATTTATATCTCATTCTCATATATTTACTAGTTCCTGTTATTGGTACTTAGACCTGGTTTCTATTTGTCATTTATTTATGTTGTTTTCTCAAGACAGCTAGACACTCAGACACACAGAGACACACATCAGAGAAAGTACAAACATGTATCCTCCAAAATACATGGCACTGTTCAGGACTTTTTTTATTGCTGTTGACTAAGGGTAGAGGATTCTATAAGCATCTAGTAGATGGGTATTGAGGATGAAGCTAAAACTCTTATAAAACATAAATTTTCTCTCTTTGCAAGAAAGAATTATCCAGTCAATATGTTACTAATGCTGAGTTTAAGGGGAAATCTACATTTGGTGTGTGTGTTTGTGTGTGTGTGTGTGTGTGTGTGTGTGTGTGTATGTGTGTGTGTTCACTTAAAATAAGATTTAGGAGCCCCTAAAACACCCCAGAGGGTAAAAGCACTTGCCATGCAAGTGTGACAATGACCTTTGTTTAATCTCTGTAACTCAAGGTTGATGGAAAAACCAACCTCTGCGTAGTTGTCCTCAGCCTCCACATGGCTTGCACTCCCACACTCACACACACAGAGACCTCCAACAGCATGCACTCCTACACTCACACACGCACACACACAGAGACCTCCAAGTGCATGCCCTCCTACACTCACACACATCACACACAGCCCTCCAACAGCATGCACTCCTACACTCACACACAGCCCTCCAACAGCATGCACTCCTACACTCACACGCAGCCCTCCAACAGCATGCACTCCTACACTCACACACATCACACACACACAGACCTCCAAGTGCATGCACTCCTATAATCACACACACAGAGACCTCCAACAGCATGCACTCCTACACTCACACACATCACACACAGACCTCCAACAGCATGCACTCCTACACTCACACTCAGCCCTCCAACAGCATGCACTCCTACACTCACACTCAGCCCTCCAACAGCATGCACTCCTATACTCACACACAGACCTTCAACAGCATGCACTCCTACACTCACAAAGACCTTCAACAGCATGCACTCCTACACTCACACACAGCCCTCCAACAGCATGCACTCCTATACTCACGCACATACATTATGCACACTTATAATCATAAATGAAACTTAGAAAAACATGAATTTAAATATTGCAAAACCCAATATAACATGTGCAGTACACTCCTTTCTTCATCCCTGAGTAATATAACCAGTATCACATAAGAAAAATATTAAACACAATGAACTCACATGCATGAAATTAAATACTGATGAAACAATATCTCCTGAAAAGAGATGTTTGAGGTTAGTTTTAAATTCAGCATCTAATCATTGATGTAGGATGTCCTTCTGTATATGTGTTGCTCTTATGGATTAATGAATAAAGCTGCTTTGGCCTATTAGCTCAGGTTTCTTATTGTCTAGCTTTTATATCTTAAATTAACCCATTTTTATTATCTGTGTATTGCCACGAGGTTGTGGCTTACCAGTAAAAGTTCTGGGCATCTTTCTCCTTTGGCAGATACTTGGCATCTCTTTGACCCCTCCTACTCTCTCTCTCTCTCTCTCTCTCTATATATATATATATATATATATATATATATATATGTTTGGTTTTCCTGCCTAGTTCTTTTCTTCCCTGCCATAGGCCAAAGCACTATCTTTGTTAACCAATGGTAATAAAACATATTCATAGCATACATAGGGGAATCTCACATCAAGTCATGATTGCTTTCCTTGGTTAGCTTTGTATTTGTTTAGTCTCATTTCCTCTCAAGGGTTTCTCTCTTCCCTTGTCCGTTATGTTATTGACATTCTTTGAAGACTCTAGGCTGTTTGTTACGTAGACTGTTTTGGAGTTTGAATATCTCCTATTTTAGATCGAGCTATAATTTAGTTTTGGCGAGGGGAGAACTCTGCACAGAACACGCTATGCTGCTCCCCAGCAGGCATATGATGTCAGTGTCTCATGACTGATAACACAAAGTTTGGTGTTTTGGTTTGTGACTCCCACCAGATTTCTCCATTGGAAAGGGAAATCTCCCTGTCTTAGTAACTGAGAGTAATTAAGGCATAAAAATCTCCCCGCCTTAGTAATTAAGTACTCCACAACATGGTAGTATGAGTCTTCAGCCCATATTGGAGTCCTAGTTCCTAATATCATTGCCTACTTGAATCTGTCATTAAGGAATCTGGTAAATTATGGTTTTCCACTGTTAATTTTTTCTTTTTACATGTGTGGGGTGGTATTCTTTCCTGCCTATCTATATTACCCCATTTTCTACCCTTCCTTCTTCATTGTGTGAGGAAGCTTTAAGAGCAAAATGGGGCTCTGCTGCACTAAGGCTTCCAGAATTCTCCAGATGCCTCCCTTTTTCCCTCATGGTATTCCCACAATCACTCTATTGTACATATGATCTTATGCTCCTGCTTCTTGGGGGATCTGTACACACTTTGTGATATATTAATCCCAAACATGTCCCATTCCATGATCTGTGATAAAGGGCCTGGGCAAATTGGTACCAGTTCAGTATCTGCCCATTCAAATAGATTCTATTATATTAGCAATTTTTTTATCAGCAAATCATCCAGGGTGCCTTAGTGGAACACATGTCAAGAGAAGGATGGAGTTGGACCTGGTGGTAATAGCCACTGGAATAGACATTTGCTAGGAGCATGAGATGTTAAATGTGGAATAGTGCTAATGAGTAAATTCCAGCTTAATATCCATCGTATACATTTTATTAGCATCAAAAGAACATGGAAAACGGAGTAGTCCCTGTCTCCCTATTCATGAAGGAAAAGCAAATACAGGCAAGTCTTGTGACTCCAGCAACAGTTCTTGTATTTACAACTGAATCCAGGCCTTCTTTATTTTTCTGCTGGAAGCCCAGCATGAAGGCAAGCATGTTCTTTACACCTACTCATAGTCCCTTGCATCCCACCTTAGACGAGGTAAGAAAACATATAAAGGGCTTACTGCAGCATTTAAAGTGTATGAAGATATATTTGATTTATTATTCTTCAGATAAATGTGTGTGAAACGGGAAGAACTTCATTCATTAATAAGAAGTTGGGGTTGTCAGCCTCCCAGGGAGGGTAACCGCTTGCTCTAGTGCCCCTTAGCTGAGTAACCCAGACTTTACCCTAAGACTAAGGGCACCTGGTCTCCTGAGAAGATGCCTGGGGAGGACTGCTTTTGTAATTAATAGGGCTAAACTTTTAATGAACCCCACAAGGAGATATTTTTCATGACACTTTTTAAATCTTGCCATGGTTTCTATTCCTTGGAGATCAATTAAAAAGGTTTTTTTTTTCCTTCCCGTTTCATCTTTGCCAAGATGCCAGAGGCGGCTTTCCAGCTGTGTGTCTTTAATGAGTTCTCTAAAGGGCTCCTGAGCCTGAAGGAGTGGGCAGGAAATCCAAGGCAGCCATGGTTTGGAAACTTCTGAGAAACCCGAAGTCAGTTACCTTGGACAGGCTCAGAGACACACATTCCTTTCAACTGGAAACCCCCTGGACCCAGTCACAGCCTCAGAAGAAGACAGGAGGCAGACAGGGAACCCAGAGCATTAACGGACCCTTTATAGGAAAGGCTTTCCCAATTAATGTTTTGATTGGGGTGCAGGTTCTGGGCCACTCAGTTGTATCCTGTCAGCATCAGGAGGCGCTCCAGTACTGGCCAAGTCTTCAATCGGCCTCATGTGTTTTGTCTTAGGAATTCTGTGCTCAGACACAGACTACCCACAGCTTCACTTAACTCAATGGATATGTTGGTTGATCCTCAAAGCCTAGAATATCAGGTCTCAGTGTATATATAAACCTCTCTCCCCCCAAAACAACTAAAAATTTTGATTGAATTGATTAGTTACCTCACAATAAAAATTATTGAGTTTAAGCTGCTTTGTAGAACAAAGGTTTTGTCCCTGTGACCAATTAATGAAATATAATGACGTTAAAAACAAACAAAAAAAAAGTAATTATTTAGTGGGTGAGGGGGCACTGAAACACCATGGTTTCTGTGTGTGGAGGCCAGAGGACAACTTTCTGATGCTGACACTGCCTGTATGTTCTAAAAATAGCCCGCTGTCCATGCTTATCAAAGCAATTCTAATTAAACACAACAGGTCAAAGTGGAGTGGGGCGTGGAAATGTGAGGGAAATACTTGTAAAGAAGAGGGTCGCGGGAGTGGGAAGAGTTCAGAGGGGATAATGAGTGGTGGATATGATCTCATTTCATTGTGTATATATGAAATCTCTGAATATTGATATTAAATTTCACCGAATGTCCCTTCCATAGCGCCATGATTGAACACTATAATTAAAGTCTCCTAATATTTTTAAGAGCTACTGCAAACATTTCTGAGCATGCCTTTGTGCAGACATAAACCTTCTATCTCTGAGAAATGTACTGAAGGTTTGCTTGCTGTTCTACCTAGTGAGATCTCTGCGTCATTGGTGAGTATATATGTTACATGACAGTGACTATTGTCCCAATTTATGCTTTCTTAGTCAGCTTTCTGTCACCATGACCAATAACTGAGATAATCAACCTACAAAAATTAAGATCAGGAGGATGGAGAGAGACCTCAATGGTTAAGATAGTTTACTGCTCTTACAGAGGACCCAGGTTCAGTTCCCAGCACCACAACAGATAGCTCATAATCACCTATAATTTCAGCTCCTCTCTAGCCCTTAGGGCATCCACACATAAATACACATAACCATGCACAGATACACATACACTTTTAAATTTTTTTAACTATTAAGGCTTATTTTAAATTGTGTATGAGGAATTTTAGTCTTTGACTGGTTTTTCGTGTTTCTCTTGGACCTGTGGCAGTGCATCACATCATGGCAGGACTGCATGGGGGAGCACAGCACAGCACAGCAGGTCTGCATGGGGGAGAACAGCACAGCACAGCACACCATGGCAGGACTGCATGGTGAAGTCCTTCACTGTGCTTCTTAACTGTGTCATGTTTTATTCTGCCAGCTATCAGCTCGGAACATTTACTTACTTTAAATTAGGCCATTTATATTCTTATTAAATTATACATTTTCATTAGATATTCTGAATACAGGTTCTTTGTCAGAAATATAATGCATAATGAGGCTGCTCCAATGGTGCCATAAGTTAACACACAGTACGTATACACTATATCATACATATTCTTGAATAATTAATATTTTGTTGAATATGGTAGTTTTTACTTTTAAAAGGCAATCAATATTCTCTGCTTTAAGAAGAACTTGAAATTTTCTTCAAAATAATTTATACACTTATCTGTTTATTTGGCTAGGGAGGTGAGCACAAATGCAGAAAGAAGTCAGAGGAAAACTTGCAGGACATTGGGTCTCTCTGCTGTATGGGTCCCAGTGATCAAACTTAGGGTGGTCAAGCTTGACAGCAGACCCCTTTACAAACTGCGCGTTCTTATCAGCCCCTTTTCACTGTGATTGTTCAAAGAGCAACACATTTTCACCCTAAGAACAATTTATTATTTGGGGAAATCTATGCTTTTTAAGTGCTTACACAGAAATAGTTGTGGATATGTGTATAAGTATGCAACTGTGCCACTCTAGAAGAACTGGTTTCCTGTTTTCATTGAGCACACTGAGAGCCAGGTCATGAATTGTAAGCAGTTCTTACACAGAGCATCAGGACTGCTTGAATAAATGGCTCATCCCAGAACAAAAATATACAAGATGCCATTTATATGATGTTGTGTATACCAGAAACTAAAAAGTTTCTCCAAGAATGACGGAGTGTGTTTGAGGGAACTGATACTACCCAGAAGGGACTCTCACTGTCTCCAAAATCATAGTATTTGGGAGATAGAGAGAAGAGGATCAGAAGTTCAAGGCCAGATCTGTGTATATCACAAGTTTAACATCAGCCTGGACCACACAAGATCCCGTGAAGAAACAAAGAGGTGATGAAGGAGAAGAAAATAGGAGGAAGGGGAGAGGATGGGGGAAGGACAGCAGGAAAGGATTAAATGACAACCCACAAACATTCCTGTTGGAGGAGGTCGCTTATTTGTCCCAGCCACCCAGAACCAAGGTAACTATAGAGAAACTATATTATTTAAATTATTCCTTGGCCCATTAGCTCTAGCTTCTTATTGGCTAACTCTTACATCTTAATTTAACCTATCTCCATTAGTCTGTGCATCACCACAAGGTCATGGCCTATCAGCAAAGTTTTAGCATGCCTGTCTCCAGCAGTGGCTCCATGGCTTCTCTCTGACTCTGCCTCCTTTCTCCCAGCATTCAGTTTAGTTTTCCCCAACTAGCTAAGTTCTGCCCCGCTATAGGCCCAAAGCAGTTTCTTTATTCATTAATGGTAATCACAGCATACAGAGGGGACTCCCACATCACATTCCTGAGTTGATGCTGATCTAAATGAATATAAAACAGTGAAAATGTAAAAAGCTCCTTCTTACAGGAACGATGGTCATAAATGCAAAGCAACTGTGGAAATAAGTTTTCATTTGGCAGCTTTACAGTATTGGTGTTTGTAATGGATCTACAAGATAAGTTAAACCTTGTGTTAAATCTCTGATAGGAATCAAAATGTCCCCATGCTATGAAAATATCTATCATATACCCTAATGAACCACAAAGAGAACAGGAGGCTTTACGGTCAAAAAGCCTTACAACAACGTATTATTGATGTTAGAATGTTACCAGGAGCAATTGGTTCAATAGCGCATGGCCCCTGATGTATAGACAATATTCCAGATAACTCCTTATATGCTCTTGACAAGCAGCTCTAACCTCTGTCTGTTAGGAATCATTGGATCAGATAGAGGCACACATTACAGAACACAAGGTCCATAATCTTTAAAATTATTGAGGATGTGAAAGTCATGGAAAGACTGAGTGCCTAGAAGAGGATGTAAAATGGATAAATAATGCAAGATAATGAGGAAAAAGTAAAAGAAACCCTGCTGGAGAAGTCCCACAGCCTCTGTATACGAGACAATGGTTTCAGAAATGTTTTCTCCATAGCTCAGCACAATGTGTGGCAGCTGTGTGAGATCATGTCTGTGGTCATGAAACTCGTGTTGGAGAACTGAGTGGTGATGAGAGGCTTATCTGCTGTTTGCTTTTAGATAGTTCTGAAGACAAGGACAGTGGACGAGACGGTGCACATGTTAGAAGAGACTTGAAGAAGATCTGGGAGGTCTGGGTAGTGTTTTTGCTAAGTTTTTCTCTGTAAACTGCTTAAAATTGGCTTACTTTTAACAGAATGATGAAGAAAAGAAATTCATTTTTAAGGTGAAGTTGTCCTTTACAATTTGCTTTAAAATGTTAAAACCTCAGCTTCAAACTATGAACTGTAAGTTTTACACATTTCAAAACCATATTTGCCAGTATCAAACATTTGGATGCCCTTCCTTTAATAATGCTGGAATTCTCCACATGAACTAACTTTTTAAATTCAAATTTTAATTAGATTGGCTTAATTTATTTTCAGCCAAAAACAAAAGAAATATTGATCATATGATATGACCAGGTGAGTTTATAAAGTGTAAAAGCTAAAGAAATTACAAAGCTTCTGCCATAAGAACTCAAACATTAAATGGGAAATTTATTTACAACAAGTGAACACAGCATCTATAAATCTTAATAAAAAGTAGCATGAGTGGGACTAGAGAGAGGGGTCCACTATTAAGAATACATTGTTCCTACATAGGACTTGTGTCCAGTTCTCAGCATCCACATTGCAGCCCACAAGCATTTGCAAGGCCAGCTCTTGGGGACTGGATGTCCTTTTCTGGTCTCCACAGACACCATAGACCTATGGTTCACACACAGACATACATGCAGGCACCACAACCACACACATAAAATAAGAACAAATAAATACTTTTAATCTAAATAATAATAGTACAAGTAAATTAGTAATTATTGCAAAGTTCTTGACGAACCTTTATTTTCTCCTTCCCTCATTCTCTTGTCTCCTCCTTCCCTACCTCCTCACACTTTTTTCAGTCCATCACTCACTCAGCAAGCATTCAGCATTTATCAGCTAGGCCCTAGGATGTGCGCTACTGGCAGAAAGATGCGTCAAGTGAACAAGGGGTGTAGATAAATTACTCAAGAAAAATGAAAGTCCAATGATCTAATTGTCTATTTGTCTTTTCATCTTGCTCCAATTAGGACTCCATTGTTGGTCAGTATTGTACCCAGTTTGCAGATGAAGAAATGGTTCCTGCATATTAGACTTTTACCCACAGTAATACAAGTATTAAACTGTAAAATAAGACTAAGGTCACTACCTCTACCTACTCAAGTCATAAATATGAATGTGTTTCTAATTTTACTCAGCAAGTTTCAATCTAAAAATTAAAGAGTTAAGCCAAAGTACAAAAATCGTTTTTGTTCACAAAAAATATTATTGTTTATTTCATGGAAAAAATTAGCTATCTAAGAAATAATTCATTAATTATATTTTGTTAACATGGTAAAATATTATTGTATTTATTTGCATTAATAGATTACCTAGATCATTATGGTAAGTTGTAAGCATCATAGGAAATGTTACAGTATGAATGCTATTATATTAAAATCTGTAAAGTTAGCAAATTTAGTTCTAAGTGATGATTTTCCTTTTTTTCTACCACAAGCATGTATGCTGAAGCACTTCCCAAGATGTTCCGTGTAATAAACATAAGGATTATTGAAGCTGAGCAGACAGCAGAGTGTCTGGCCATATGGCTTGTACATCAACACGTCTCTGAGTTTCTCACAGTGCAACACGCCAAAGAACAATATGGTAGTTAAAGGCATGGGATTTAGAGTTACTCACACCCAAGTTTAAGGTTTGAGATTCCGTTAATCTCTTGGATTTTTAAGGTTCTGGTTCATATGCAGTCATTCCATTTTGAGTATGTATTTTGCAATTGCTGCATAGAATGCATAGGAAAGTTTTCCAGCCCAGTTCCTAGCAGAATCTAAGCCCTGAACCTATGTGTCTGTTACCATTACTTATTAAGCTACTAAAGTGGGGATTATCTTTCCAGAAATAAACACGAACTCAAGTCAAGGTTTTTGTATACAGAAAGCAGTGAAGCATGCATTGACACAGGGTATATACAGAGGAAAATATGTAAGTTTAAACCAGAACTTTCTAGTATATGCCAAAGGAATTTATCCATCACTGGCCACTCAGAATTTCACTGTAATAGACAATGCATCTTCTATGTTCTAGTTCAGATGATGGGGATTGGGCAGGCACATCTCAGATATTTGATTTTTCTCTATATGACCAAGGTGAGGTGTCTCAGAACCTTGAGTCTTTGAGGCCATTTAAGATTCTGTGGGAGGATACTTCCATATCAGACATCATTAAATAATGTGGATCTCACCTAGACCTTAATCAGGGCAGTTGAAGAAAAACACATAGTCTCAACATTAGCTTCCCATATTCCTGGATTTTCTTTTGATTTATTCTTATTTGAGTTATTAAAAAGATGAATTCTTTTTACTTGTTTGATCAACAACTCTTTGATCAATATTCAGATATGTCAAGTGTTTTACAGAAGTTATTACTGAGGAAAAAAGTCTTTTGACTCTTCTGAGACTAACCATAGCCATAACCACTATACGATGAAAATTGTTGATCACTTTCAAGTAACTCACTGCAGACATTTAGGGAAAAGCAATTATTTGGCTACTAAAGATCATCCTACTAGCTATTGGTTGAGAAAGGAGGAAGAATGAATTAAAATTAATATGATGTTTTCTAAAAGTGAAGCTTCTTGGATAAGGATGGAAAGCTATGTCACTAGACTCTGACTTAACCACTATACTCTTCCCACTTCTCCAAGATGGAAAGACAGGGGATCAAGGAGACCATGAATTAGCTAACACTGGACCTTCAGGATAATGGTTTTGGGAATTTTCTTGTTCTGTTTTATTCATTTGTTTTAGATTCATCTGTCTTTGCTATTTTTAACCTTGATACCAAAATTCTTTTGTTTATGGTCAAACCATGACTGGACACAATTTATAGTCTTAAGAGGGAAGGTATCCTGTTGAGGAGAAAGTGTAGAGAGAGCACAGAAGCAAAGGGGTAGTGACAGGAAGACAAGAAGGCTAGCAGGGAAGCAGGGAGAAAAGATAAGAGAAAAAGAAAATAGGAAGGGAAGAAAGAGAGAAATGGAAAGGTGAAAGGAGCTAGGACAGAGCTTACACGTGGAGTGCTGGACCAGCAAGCAGGAGGCCCTGGATTTAACCCACAGTTCACAAACATAGAAATGGAGGAGAGAGTGAAAATGTTAGGTGTTAAAAAACAATAACTTAAGCCAAGGAATCGCAATATCTGAGTGCCTCACAGTCCTACTGTTCAGTGACATCACCTGCCAGAGCAAAGACAACAAGTTTACATACAGCCTAATACACATATACACTAACAAATAAAATAGAAAATATGAAATAAAACTTTAAAAATGTTTGTCATAAACAATACAAAACATTTTTTCCTTCTTTTTTTTTAATCTCTTGACACCTTTGTTGCCCAATCTTCAACAATGTAAACTCCAATTTGCCTTTAAATATTTGAAGACACAAGATCCTCTTGCCCTGCTGCTTCTTTAACAACATCCTTATTTTTTCTCTCTGGTCAGGGCCAAAAAGACAATAGACCAGAACGATGTACTTACTGTATGGTGCTCAGGTTTTTCCAGCATCCAGTTCTCTACATTTTCTTGCCCTTAATGCCAGGAGTGTGTTATGGCCTAATGTTCTCTGTATTCTTATCACCAGTGACACTGCCAATACCTAACAAAGCAGCACATGTCACAAAGTAAAATCACACAGTTGCTTTCCATTGCTTTTTTTGTCTCCTTTGTTAGAAGCTCCTTTCTGAGCAGCAACTGTGTCTAGTTTATGTCCTTGTCCAAAAATCCACAAATAGTGTGTGCTAAATGAATAAATCAGTGAATAAATCATGCTTAGGCTTATTTCATAGCAAATATTGAGAATATATCAAGGGTATTATATATTAGTAACCTGTTATACTTTCATGGAATATGTGTTGTTTAAAAACTGCATTTTTTGTAGTTCACATCTGGAATCTCAGCACTTGGAAGGTTAAGGTAGGAAAGTTATCCATGATTCTGAGGCAGCCAGAGCTACAAGGTGAGACCTTGTCTCAAAACACAAAAGTGGAGTTGCTGAGGAATCCCATCATGACGGGTGAGTGTGTGCTACCCAGGGGCGGACTGTCCTGGAAGAGAGCACAAACCCCCTCCCCCAGCTCCTTCTGCAGGGCTGTCTTTCTTTCCCACAACCCAGCACCCCTCCCCAACCCTGCCCTGCTGTATGCTAGGACCAGTGCTCAACTTTAGTTTTAAGCTCCTAAACTAAGGCGACCCACCCAGAGCGGTGAGTGCCTGCCAGCCGGGCAGGCCTCAGGGTCCCCTGTAAGGGAGCCGGGCACCTTCAGCTCCGTTGCCAGGCTTCCTGCGCGCTCCTGGATACCACCCCCCCCACTTGCTCCATTCATCCTGTTGGCCCTGGATCATTGGGCTACCGGCGCCCCTGTTTAGTTGCTGAGGAATCCCATCAGGACGGGTGAGTGTGTGCTATCCAGGGGCGGACTGTCCCGGAAGAGAGTACAAACCCCCTCCCCCAGCTCCTTCTGCAGGGCTGTCTTTCTTTCGCACGACCCAGCACCCCCAGCACCCCTCCCCAACCCTGCCCTGCTGTATGCTAGGACCAGTGCTCAACTACAGTCTTAAGCTCCTAAACTAAGGCGACCCACCCAGAGCGGCGAGTGCCTGCCTACGGGGCAGGCCTCAGGGTCCCCTGTAAGGGAGCCAGGCACCTTCAGCTCCAGCGCCAGGCTTCCTGCGCGCTCCTGGATACCACGCCCCCCCCCCCCCCCCCCCACTTGCTCCATTCATCCCGTTGGCTCTGGATCATTGGGCTACCGGCGGCAATGTTTAGTTGCTGAGGAATCCCATCAGGACGGTTGCGGAGGAATCCCATCTGGACGGGAACGGTCCCTGCTTCTACACTGAAGAGATATACCCTGAGAGTCAATCACAGCAAAGACTGGACCAAGAGACCAGGCCTCTCCTGGCTCCATTTGAAGGAAGAGATGGGAAGGCGCCAATACAAGAATTCCTCCAACAATCTGAAAGGCAACATGACACCACCAGAAACCAGGGATCCTGAAATAAGAAGAATTGTACACCCTACTCCTGAAGAAATAGAAGAAATCGACTCAAAAGTGAACTATATGAAAATAATAGAGGACCTTAAACAGGAGGTGAAAAACTGCCATAAACAATTAGAGATTACAAACAAAAAGGTAGAGGAAATGAATAAATCGCTCAAAGACACGCAAGAAAACCAAGAGAAACAAGAAAAAGCAATCAAACAGGTTAGGGAAGCGGTTCAAGACATGAAGAATGAAATGGAAGCAATGAAGAAAGCACAAACCGAGGGAAGAATGGAGATGGAAAATCTGGGTAAACAAACAGGAATGACAGAAACAAGTACTAACAACAGATTACAAGAGATAGAAGAGAGAATATCAGACACTGAAGATACCATAGAAAAAATAAACACACTGATCAAAGAAAACAGCAAAACCAACAAATTCTCATCACAAAACATTCAGGAAATTTGGGACACAATAAAAAGACCAAACCTAAGAATAATTGGAGTAGAAGAAGGAGAAGAAGTGCAGCTCAACGGTACAGAAAATATACTTAATAAAAATTATAGAAGAAAACTTTCCCAACCTGAAGAAAGAGGTACCTATGAAGGTTCAAGAAGCATACAGAACACCAAATAGGCTGGATCAAAAAAAAAAAAAACATCCCCTCGCCATATAATAATCAAAACACAAAATATACAGAATAAAGAAAGAATATTAAGAGCCGCAAAGGAAAAAGGCCAAGTTACTTATAAAGGTAAACCTATCAGACTTACACCTGACTTCTCTATGGAAACCATGAAAGCCAGAAGGTCCTGGATAGATGTACTGCAAAAACTAAGAGATCATGGATGCAAGCCCAGACTACTATATCCAGCCAAGCTTTCGTTCACTATAAATGGAGAAAACAAAATTTTCCAGGATAAAAACAAATTCAAACAATACGTAGCCACAAATCCAGCCTTACAGAAAATTATAGAAGGAAAATCACTAACCAAGGAGTCCAACAATGCCCACAATAACTCAGTCATCTAGAGACCTTTCACCAGCGCAACTCAAAGAAGGGAAACACACAAACCCTACTACTAAAAAAGTGACCGGAGTTAACAACCACTGGTCATTAATATCACTTAATGTCAATGGGCTCAACTCACCTATAAAAAGGCACAGGCTAAGGGATTGGATACGAAAACAGGATCCAACGTTCCGCTGTCTACAAGAAACACACCTCAACCACAAAGACAGGCACCTACTCAGAGTAAAGGGCTGGGAAAAGGCTTATCAAGCAAATGGTCCTAAGAAACAAGCAGGTGTGGCCATACTAATTTCTAACAAAGTTGACTTCAAACTTAAATCAATCAGAAGAGATGGAGAGGGACATTTTATACTCATAACAGGAACAATTCATCAGGATGAAGTCTCAATCCTGATTATCTATGCCCCGAATATAAAAGCGCCCACGTATGTAAAAGAAACATTACTAAAACTCAAGGCAGCCATCAAACCACACACACTAATAGTAGGAGACTTCAACACTCCTCTCTCACCAATGGACAGGTCAATCAAACAGAAACCTAACAGAGAAATTAGAGAATTAATGGAAGTAATGAAGCAATTGGACTTAACAGACATCTATAGATTATTCCACCCGAAGAGGAAAGAATATACCTTCTTCTCTGCAGCTCATGGAACCTTCTCGAAAATTGACCACATACTCGGTAACAAAGCTAACTTACACAGTTACAAAAAAATATTAGTAACCACCTGTGTCTTATCAGATTACCATGGATTAAAGTTAGAATTCAACAACAATGCTACCCCCAGAAAGCCTACAAACTCATGGAAACTGAACAGTCAACTTCTGAACCATACCTGGATTAAGGAAGAAATAAAGAAAGAAATTAAAGTCTTCCTTGAATTCAATGAAAATAAAGAAACAACATACTCGAACTTATGGGACACTATGAAAGCAGTGCTAAGAGGAAAGTTCATCGCACTAAGTGCCCACTTAAAGAAAACAGAGAAAGCACATATTGAAGACTTAACAGCCCACCTGAAAGCTCTAGAAAAAAAAGAAGCAGACTCACCTAGGAGGAGTAGAAGATTGGAAATAATCAAACTGAGGGCTGAAATCAACAAAATAGAAACACAGAAAACAATCCAAAGAATCAATGAAACAAAAAGCTGGTTCCTGGAGAAAATCAACAAGATTGATAAACCCCTATCCAAACTAATCAAACGGCAGAGAGAGAATACGCAAATTAATAAGATCAGAAATGAAAAGGGGGACATAACCACAGACACAGAGGAAATTCAGAGAATCATCAGATCATATTACAAAAGCCTGTATAACACAAAACTGGAAAATGTAAAAGAAATGGACACTTTTTTAGATAAATACCATATACCAAAGTTACACCAGGACCAGGTGAACAATCAAAACAGACCTGTTGGTCGCGAAGAATTAGAAGCTGTTATCAAAAACCACCCTACCAAAAAAAGTCCAGGACCAGATGGTTTCAATGCGGAATTCTACCAGAACTTCCAAGAAGAGCTAATACCCATACTCCTTAATGTATTCCACAATATAGAAACAGAAGGGTCATTACCTAATTCCTTTTATGAAGCTACAGTTACTCTGATACCAAAACCACACAAAGACTCAACCAGGAAAGAGAATTACAGGCCAATCTCACTCATGAACATCAACGCAAAAATCCTCAACAAAATACTGGCAAACCGAATCCAAGAACACATTAGGAAAATTATCCATTATGATCAAGTAGGCTTCATTCCTGAGATGCAGTTCTGGTTCAACATACGAAAATATATCAATGTAATCCAGCATATAAATAAACTGAAGGAAAATAACCATATGATCATCTCATTAGATGCTGAAAAAGCATTCGACAAAATTCAACATCCATTTATGTTAAAAGTCTTGGAGAGATTAGGGATACAAGGGTCATACCTAAATATAATAAAAGCTATATACAGCAAGCCGACAGCTAACATCAAATTAAACGGAGAGAAACTCAAAGCCATCCCGCTTAACTCAGGAACACAACAAGGATGTCCACTCTCTCCATACCTCTTCAATATAGTACTTGAAGTTCTAGCAATAGCAATAAGACAACATAATGGGATCAAGGGGATTCGAATTGGAAAGGAAGAAGTTAAACTTTCATTATTCGCAGATGATATGATAGTGTACTTAAGCGACCCCCAAAACTCCACCAAAGAACTTTTACAGCTGATAAACAGCTTTAGTAATGTGGCAGGATACAAGATCAACTCCAAAAAATCAGTCGCCCTCTTATACACAAAGGATAGGGAAGCAGAGAGGGAAATCAGAGAAGCTTCACCGTTCACGATAGCCACAAACAGCATTAAATATCTTGGGGTAAATCTAACCAAGGAAGTGAAAGATCTATTTGACAAGAACTTTAAGGCATTGAAGAAAGAAATTGAAGAGGATACCAAAAAATGGATGGATCTACCTTGCTCTTGGATTGGGAGGATCAACATAGTAAAAATGGCAATTCTACCTAAGGCAATTTATAGATTCAATGCAATCCCCATCAAGATCCCATCAAAATTCTTCACAGATCTGGAGAGAACAATAATCAACTTTATATGGAAAAACAAAACACCCAGGATAGCCAAAACAATCCTATACAATAAAGGATCTTCTGGAGGCATTACCATCCCTGACTTCAAACTCTATTACAGAGCTACAGTAATGAAAACAGCGTGGTACTGGCATAAAAACAGAGAAGTCGACCAATGGAATCGTATAGAAGACCCGGATTTTAACCCACAAACCTATGAACACCTCATTTTTGATAAAGGAGCTAAAAGTATACAATGGAAGAAAGAAAGCATCTTCAACAAATGGTGCTGGCACAACTGGATGTCAACCTGTAGAAGAATGAAAATAGACCCACATCTTTCACCGTGCACAAAACTCAAGTCCAAACGGATTAAAGACCTCAATATCAGCCTGAACACACTGAAAAGGATAGAAGAGAACGTGGGAAATACCCTACAACAGATGGGCACAGGAGATCGCTTCCTATGTATAACCCCAGAAGCACAGACATTAAGAGCAACATTGAATAAATGGGACCTACTAAAACTGAGAGGCTTCTGCAAAGCAAAGGACACTGTCACTAAGACACAAAGGCAACCTACTGACTGGGAGAAGATCTTCACCAACCCCGCAACAGACAAAGGTCTGATCTCCAAAATATATAGAGAACTCAAGAAACTAGACGTTAAAATGCTAATTAACCCAATTAAAAAATGGGGCACTGATCTGAACAGAGAATTCTCAACAGAAGAAGTTCAAATGGCCAAAAGACACATAAGGTCATGCTCAACTTCCTTAGCAATCAGGGAAATGCAAATCAAAACAACTTTGAGATATCATCTTACACCTGTCAGAATGGCTAAAGTCAAAAACACCAACGATAACCTTTGCTGGAGAGGTTGTGGAGGAAGGGGTACCCTCATCCATTGCTGGTGGGAATGCAATCTTGTGCAACCACTATGGAAGTCAGTGTTTCAGTTTCTTAGGAAATTCGGGATCAACCTACCCCTGGACCCAGAAATACCACTCTTGGGAATATACCCAAGAAATGCCCTATCATATGACAAAAGCATTTGTTCAACTATGTTCATAGCAGTATTATTTGTAATAGCCAGAACCTGGAAACAACCTAGATGCCCTTCAATGGAAGAATGGATGAAGAAAGTATGGAATATCTACACATTAGAGTACTACTCAGCAGTAAAAAACAATGACTTCTCGAATTTTGCATGCAAATGGATGGAAATAGAAAACACTATCCTGAGTGAGGTATCCCAGACCCAAAAAGATGAACATGGGATGTACTCACTCATAATTGGTTTCTAGCCATAAATAAGGGTCACGGAGTCTACAATAGGTGAATCTAAAGAAGCTAAGGAAGAAGGGGAACCCAAGGAAAAACATATAGTTATCCTCTTGGCTAAGAGAAGTAGACAAAATTGCCGGGGAGAAAATTGGGATCTTTGGGTGGGGTGGGTTGGGGGTAAGGGGAGATGGGGAGAGAAAAGTTAGAAGGGAAGGAGGTCGGGCCTTGGGAAAGCAGGAGGATTGGGATAAAGGAAGGTTGGACAGGGGAGCACGGAACCACAATTCTTAGTTAAGGGAACCACTTTAGGGTTGGCAAGAGACCTGACCCTAGAGGGGCTCCCAGGTGCCCAAGCTGAGGTCCCCAGTTAGTTCCTTGGGCAGTTGAGAATAGGGAACCTGAAATGACCCTATCCTTGAGCAATACTGACGAATATCTTGCATATCATCATAGAACCTTCATCTGGTGATGGATGGAGATAGAGACAGAGACCCACACTGGAGCACTGGACTGAGCTCCCAAAGTCCCAATGAGGAGCAGAAGGAGGGAGAACATGAGCAAAGAAGTTGGGACCACCAGGGATGCACCCTCCCACTGAGACAGTGGAGCTGATCTATTGAGAGCTCACCAAGACCAGCTGGACTGTGACTGAAAAAGCATGGGATAAAACTGGACTCTCTGAACATGGCAAACTATGAGGGCTGATGAGACGCAAAGGACAATGGCACGGGGGTTTGATCCTACGTAATGTGATGGCTTTGTGGGAGCCCAGCCAGTTTGGATGTTCACCTTCCTAGATATGGACGGAGGTGGGAGGTCCTAGGTCTTACCACAGGGCAGAAAACCCTGACTGCTCTTTGGACTGGAGAGGGAGGGGGAAGGGAGTGGGGGGAGGGGGAGAAGGGTGGGAGGAGGGGGCGTAGTGGGGGAGGAGGGGGAGGGAAATGCGAGGCTGGGAGGAGGTGGAAACTTGTTTTTTTTTCTCCTTTTCTCAATAAAAAAAAATTAAAAAAAAAACACAAAAGTGATTTAAGGGAAGTAATAAAACTTAACAGGACATGGGGGACACCTCATGTTGACTCAAGCAGGTTCGAGATGCCTGAGTTATCCTAAATCTGCTTGGAGAACCCTTCTAGCTCGAGAATACTTATGGTGAATGTGACAGTCTTGGATGAAATCTCTTTATGGTTCTTCCTAAACTTTAAATTTTGTAATGTCTTTTTGGCTCATTCAGAAATAAAACACTGTCTTTGGACCATGTTTTGAAAAACACTCCTATATTACACATAAGCCTCACCAAATTCTTAGCAGTGGAAAGATGGTGGAAGTAAGGTGATGGGAGGATTTATGGTTTTCAAAACAAAAAGAAAAGAAGAAGAAACTCATATATGCAGTTCATCTTTGGGAATCATATTATTAATACCCTTTAATTCCTTTTGTATATAGCACTGACTTTTCTATGTTTGAAGGTGTCATTGTTCCTTTTCCTTTTCTTTGGGTCTGCTATGATCTTGGGAGATGTAAGGAGTTGAAGGGACTCTAATTCCATATTGGAGGAGGCATGAAATGTAAAATTCCATGACTTTTCTCGCCACCAGCCTATTCTGAATGCGTTGAGAGATTACGAATGTGTCAGTGGCCAGAGCACAAGGTGTGCTTCTGGGGTAGTGCTAGAAGCTCTCTCTGTTCTAACACAGTTGATTTCTGCCAGGGACTTACTTCTGCAATCACTGACTATACACTCATCCACTTCATGGCAGCATATTCTCTCATCAGCTCTGATTTTATTTATCTGGTAGCAATTACTTTTTTAGCTTTCTTTATACTTATTTTTTATGTCTTTCACATCATGCATTTTGATCTCATTCATTTCCCTGTTTATTCATATCTGCCCTCTACCCTTACAACCAGCCCCCTAAATAAAATTTATAAGAAAAAAATAGAAAAGGAAAAAATTAATCTGTCGCAGAAGCTTTATTGTGACACAGTCATTCACGCAGTAAACCCTTTTACCCATGTGTTCACTGCAAAGTGTCATTGGTCTGGTTCGAGGCCTCGAGTTTCTGCTACACTATTGATTTTGGGCTCAACGGGGACTCCTTTTCAACATCCTTTTGTGTCCCTGTGTCCTGAAGGTCCTGCAGCTTTGGGTCTTCAGGATTGGTCCTTTCACATGCCCCTGCAGATCATAGGCAGGGTGGGTGTTGGTGGGGGGGCAGCTGAACCCTGGTTCTGGGCCTGGATAGTTACAGGGTTGATCAGCCCTCCAGCTCTCCCTTGTCCTCACCACCAGGGTGAGCTCTCCTGCATTGCCCTACATAGTTCATCCCTCATCCCCTGCAGCAATGAGGAAGTGATGTAGCCAGAGAGGAGCAGGGCCCACTTTGCTGAGTGCTTCAGCTGGTAAGAGAGGTCAGCTCCCTCATCTGATGCAGGCAGCAAGGGGCAAGGAGTTTCTTGGGGGCAACTCTTCCCCAACCACGCCTCTCCTGAGTGAGGCTGGCTCACTTACACCTCTGCCAACAGGGTGAGCTCTATCATGCTGCCCAGGCAAGATGCAGGACCTGCTCTCCTGAGTGCTGCAGCTGGTGAGGGGCAGGGGCAGCCCTCCTGCTCTTATGACCTCAGGGCCAGCTCTCCACCTGCCTCAGGAATGGGGAATGGGGAGGGGAATGGCTCCCCAGTTCATGTAGTCATATGGCAGATGAGAAGCGGGACCAGATCTCCTCCTCTCCCTTCTCTGACCTGCTCGCTCCCCTCTCACTCCACCCCTCCTTGTCAACAGGGTCTGTGCTGCCCAGGTGAAGCGCAGAGTGGGCTGCTAAGTTGCAGCTGGTAAAGGGAAGTGTAAGCTCCCTAGGCAACTGGAGGCAATAGGGGTGAGGGAGGTGGGCATCTTTCCCTCTGCTACACCACAGACAACAGAGGCTTTGCCAGCTATGTCTCTCTCCCAGCCTCAGGACTCACCTACTCCTGTTTAGAGCATCAGCTCTACTGTGGTGCCCAGAGGAGGCACAGGGCCTGTTCTTCCAAGTGCTGCACCTGGTAAGGGGCTGTGGCAGGTCCCCCACCTGCTGCAAGTGGCAAAGGACAAAGGGAGGTATCATCCCTCACCACATGGGAGGTACTCCCTGCTCTCCCATTCTCCCTCCCTCAGGGCCAGCTAGCCCCTGCTCCTGCGAAGAGGGTCGGCTCTATCATGCTACACACATAAGGTGTAGGGTCCTCTCTTCCGAGTGCTTCAGCAGGTGGGAGGCAGGACCACTGTGCTCCATAATGCAGCAGCCAATGAGGGGGCGGGGCCCACTCTGTACAGCCCTGTCTTTTCAGTCTTTGGTGGTATCAGGAGCCACAGAGATCAAAACAGACTATGGCTGCATGAGAGCCATGGACCCAGACATGAGCCCCAGCAGCAGCCTAGGTTCAGACATCACCATGGCCCTAGCTGGCAACGAAGTCACCCACGTCAGTCTGCTTCTCACCTCTTTTACCTCTCCATATCTGCCTCTGTCCACGGGACATGAACCACGTGTCCTGGCTCTCTCTCTCCAGTACCGCACCATACCTTTGCTCGCCGTAATAGCGCCCTGTCTGCCTGGTGCTACACGTGGGGCTCCTTATCCCTCTCAGTTCGTCACATCGCTGGGCAGGACCCTGCTTTCAGGAATTATAATATTGCCTGATTGCCTAGTGCCAGAGGCTCCAGGCTGGCTCATGAGTGAAATTCTTCACGCCCCAAATCTGGAGAACTGAGGCAGAACTGCCAGCAAGTACATTTAATTTTCCTAGTGCAAACATGTATTGAAAGTTTGATTGACAGGCTAATGACAGGCTCTTTGGAAAGAAAGATTAGTTGTTTCTGAAAAATCACTCTGTGCAGGTCAGGGAAAATGGGAAACGATGCTAAGATATGTTGTATCTTTTTCCTGGGACTGTGATGGTTTCTAGTAACTCCAGTTTTATTTTATATTCATTATAATGCTTATTGCTTATATTCATATAGATTACATAGTATATAAAAATATACTCAACAGTGAAGGTGTAAAACCCAGCGGGAAGCTCCAAAGCTTTACAATGGCTATTCTAAATATATGAAACTTTATTGAGATGTATAGATTTAAGTCTATTTAATTTCAGTGTGCAATGTCTTTATTTGTAAATCTTTTATAATAAATTTATGAAATTAAAATAACTACAATATATCTTTGTCCATGAAAAATATTCTTGTTTCTGAAAAGGCATCAAAAGTGCTCATGATTGAAGTGATCATTTTATTCCACATCTCTAAACCACTAACCATCCTAAAATGATCTTCATGTTCTTTCTTTTCTATTGTTTTTATTGAGCTATTATTTTCTCAACTCCCCTCCCTTCCTCCCCACTCCCCCTTTACCCTCTTCCCCATGTCCCCAGTTTACTCAGAAGAGCTTGTTTTTTTTTTCTAATTCCCATGCAGATTAGATCCATGTATGTCTCTCTTAGGGTCCTCTTTGTTGTCTAGGTTCTCTGGGGTTATGGCCTGTAGGCTGGTTTTTCTTTGCTTTATGTCTAAAAGCCACTTATGAGTGAGTACATATGATAATTGTCTTTCTGGATCTGGGTTACCTCACTCAATATGATGTGTTCTAGATCCACCCATTTGCCTGCAAATTTCAAGATGACAATAATTTTTTCCACTATGTAGATGTACCACATTTTCTTTACCCATTCTTTCTGTGTACTGTGTTATCTTTAATTTATATTATTTATTACCAGGGCCTTGAAAATCAGATGTATCCCAAATACATATCTTTTATCCAGGTTTCTTTTGAAAATTTTCTTTTTCTCTTTTTTAAAAAAATAGAACAAACTATCTTTTTTCATTATGCATACCAATCCAAGTTTCCACTCTCTCTCCTCCTCCCATTCCCTCTACTTTCTTCCCCACCTCACCCCCATCCAACCTTCAGAGAGGTAAAGCACATTGCTTTGGTAAGGTCCAAGGCCCTTCCTACTATATCTAGGCTGAGCAAAGTATCCATCCAAAAAGAATAGGTTTCCAAAAAGCCAGTAGAAGCAGTAGAAATAAACCCTGGTGTCACTGCCAGCGGCCTTTCAGTCTGCCCTAGCCATGCAACTGTCAACCACATTTGGAGGGACTAGTTTGGTCCTATGCTTGTAATTCTTCCCAGTGTGTTTGGAGTTGGTGATCTCCCATTAGCTCAGGTACACTGTTTCAGTGGGTGTACCCATCACGGTCTTGACCTCCGCTCATATTCTCACTCCTTCCACTCTTCAACTGGACTTTGGAAGCTCAGTCCAGTGCTCTGATGCAGGTCTCTGCCTCTGTTTCCATCAGTTGCTAGATGAAAGTTCTATGGTGAGATTTAAGATAATCATCAGTCTGACTACAGGGCAAAGCCAGTTTGGGAACCATCTCCTCTATTGTTTAACCTCTTAGCTGGGGTCACTCTTGTGGATTCCTTGGAATTTCTCTAGAGTCAGGTTTCTTGCTGGCCCTATAAGGGCACCCTCAATCAAGATATCTTTTCCCTTGCTCTCATCTTTGTCCTCCTCCATCCTGACTATCCCATTCCCTCAGGTTCTTTTTGCCCCTCTCCTTCTCCCCTCCTCTTTCCCTTGCATCCTCACTTCTCCCCACCCCACACCCATATGGTTCCAATTTTATCAGGTGATTCTGATTTTCCATTTGGATTTATATATGTTTTTCTTAGGACTGATCTCCAAAATATATAAAGAACTCAAGAAATTAGACATCAAAATTCCAAATAACCCTATTTTAAAATGGGGTACAGAATTAAATAGAGAATTCTCAACAGATGAATCTCAAATGGATGAAAGACACTTTAGGAAATGTTAAACATCCTTAGCCACAGGAAAGTGCAAATCAAAACAACTCTGAGATTTCATCTTACACCAGTCAGAATGGCTAAGATAAAATAAAAAAAAAAAACACAAACGGCGGGCGATGGTGGCGCACACCTTTAATCCCAGCACTCGGGAGGCAGAGGCAGGCGGATCTCTGTGAGTTCGAGACCAGCCTGGTCTACAGAGCTAGTTCCAGGACAGGCTCCAAAGCCACAGAGAAACCCTGTCTCAAAAAACAAAAACAAAAACAAAAAAAACCACCAATGATAGCTTTATGCTGGAGAGGATGTAGTGTAAGGGGAACACTCATCCATTGCTGGTGGGAATGCTAGCTTGTACAATCATTTTTAAAATGAGTATGGTGGTTTCTCATAAAAGTGGGAATCAGCCTACCTCAGGATCCAGCAGTACCACTCTTGGACTTATACCCAAAAGATGCTCAATCATATTACATAGGTTTCTTTAATGAACTCTAAAATAGACCAGCAAATTCCTTGTTTCACAAACCCTTGTATATATTCCACAAGCATAGTACATCCATCATGCTCAAATGCACACTCTTCTTGAAACCTGACCTTTAAGTATGCTCCTTTTTGCTGAAATGTGAAACAGCGGAGTTCCTCCACTTCCCTGTTGTAGCTCACAGATTAACAGCATGAATCTTTCTCCACTGAAGTTTGAATCTTATTCTGATTAGTCTTTGCTATTTCTCTATAAATCTTCACCTAAACAACATATACACATATGAAAGTCAAAAAACGTTAAAGGATCCTTTATTTATATTTTACCACATGAATATGAATAAAAATCTCTTTAAGTATGAGGCATTATTATTATTATTATTATTATTATTATTATTATTACTACAGTTTTTCCAGGCAGGGTTCTTCTGTAGCTTTGAAACCTGTCCTTGAACTCGCTCTGTAGACCAGTCTGGCCTCAAACTCACAGAGATCCACCTGCCTCTGCCTCCCTAGTGCTGGGATTAAAGGTGTGTTCCACTACTGCTGAGGAATTACTGATCACCAATTTCACTGCACATCACTGCACTTTAAGGTCATATTATCAGAATGATGGGGATTAGATACATTCCATCCTCTAAATGCCAGAGAATTAAGTCATAACATCTCAAGGCCAGCTTTACTTTGGCTTCTGTCTTTCCTTTCTTCCTACATCTTGTGTCCAACTCAAGCACTATATGGAATGACCTGACTGTGTTTGTGTGTGTGTATCACAGTGTGAGATGGTCAGTTAAAATGTTTTGCTTTTTTTTCTTATATATCAAAATCATTGTTGGAATTATCTCAGGAGTAAACATAAAGATAATGCATATTCTGCTTTTTGCCAGCCCCACTTAACCCACTATGAGGCAAGACAAAGGCTCATGAATCCATTACCATCTGGGAGTATAATCTGTAGCATGGTCCCAAGAGTGCGTGCTCCTCTTACTGGAAGAAGTTACTATGTATTGATACAGTTGGGTATTGCATCATCACCTGTCTGTTCTTTCCTCTAAACATCCATCCCCAAAGCCCATAGAAGCAAAAACAGCACTATGCTCTCCTGATACACATTAAATGTGAGCTTTAGGGATCATTGTCCCCTCAGGGACTCTTGGAGATAATCAGGGATGGCTTGGTGAAGATGAGCCCATCATAAAACCTACTTCACAGGTATTCTCATCACCCTGCAGGCTCCAGACCCTCCATGAGTTCTCATCCAGAGCATAGTGAGAATTCTTGTATGTGGGAAGTCTTTCTGCAGAAGTCACTAGAAAAGGTAAGATTCTCAAATCTGACTTTCGAATTATCTCTGACCTCAGTGCAGCTTTCTATAAACATGATCACCTTTATGATGCAAACCCAACCCTAGTACAGCAGTGAGTAAAGGGTCTTTTGCAAAGTGCAGCCGTTTAGTGAAGTGAAGCTTGGTCCAAGGGAAACAAATCAGTACAGTGAATGGGAAGCATGGGTTCAAATTCTCAGTGATGAGTGTTCTGTGCTTAAGGTGGAGTTGGCATTTGCAGATATTAAGTCATAAACTTCACCTTGAGAGTGATCCCTTGGTCATTTAATATTTGTGTATTGTATGGAATAGTCAATTCCTTCATTCCTGTAGCTCATATAGCAATATTTGTGGTGAGATGGAAACTAGAAGGAAAGTTGAAAAAATTGAATAATATGCAGTATATCCTTTTCATTTTATTCTTAATGCAATACAAATTCCATTCATGCCATCCATCCGTCCATCTACCCACTGAATTAGGTATTAAACTGTGTGGGTTACTGTTCCGGGAACAGCATCCTGAAAAAGCAGCTTTGAGAAGGAGTGAGATGATGTAGGAGTAAGAAAATCACATTGTTTAATCTTTGATTAAATAACCTCTTACCTTAACACTAGCTCAAGAACTACTTCTGCTGATGGTCACAGGAACAAGCACTGCTGGCCATGTTACCTATGCCATTCGTTCCTCATTCCTCCTAAGTGAATAGCCAGAGCTGGGGTACAACATCAAAAACAAAAGGAATATAAGCTTTATTTGCTGAAGCACTAAGACTAGTAAACGCAGAGTAAAACTCTCTCCGACATTGCATTTGTAATCACTTCTTAATTAACTCATTTGCATACTTACCTTTAGTCATGTCCATGTGCAAGGGACTCTGCGAATCCGTAAAGTAGGAAAGACATATTTGGGAATAGAGGAACAAAACATGAAAACTGAATATAAAGCAAAACGTATGCTATGTGGCTACAATCTCTTCTTTAAAAATGAAATAGCTAGTTTTTCTGAAAAACAAAAAGTCTGCCTGTCACGATGATGGTGAAAATGTGAATCTTGTGATCAAAAATAATCCACAAGGATGACCCCAGGTAATATTCTAAGCAATCGTAGAGAGGGTACCTAAAGTGGCCTTCCCATGTAATCAGACTGATGACTACCTTAATCATCACCTTAGAAACTTCATCTAGCAACTGATGGAAGCAGATGGAGAGATCTACCATTAGCACTGGGCCAAGCTACCAGAGTCTTGTCGGAGAAAGGGAGGGGTGATAGTATGAGTGGAGGGGTCAAGGCCACGATGGGGAAACCCATGAGACAGCTGACCCTAGCTAGTGGGAGCCCACTGATTCTGGACTGGCAGTGGGAGCAGAACTTATCGCTAGTGCTTGAACTGGCTTTGTGGAACCAATTCTCTTTGATGGCTAGCGTAGATATAGCGGGGAGGGCCTTGGTCCTACCTCAAAGTGATGTGCCAGACTTTGTTGACTCCCCATGGGAAGTCTCACCCTCTCTGAGGAATGGATGTGAGGGGCAGGAGAGGGGGAGGGAGAGGGAACTGGGATTAGTATGCAGAATGAGAAAAAAAATGTTTTAAAAAATAAATTTAAAAAATACCAAAAAAAACGTAGAAAGACAAAAATTATATGAAAGCTTGCAATCATGCATTACCGGTAATAGATTTTCATTCTATGTTACTATGGATTAAGCCTTTAACTTAACAACTCTGAAAATGATTGCTAATGAAAAGACACACAGTGTACATGATAAACCAACCCTCTACTTATGTAACAGCTAATCTACATTTGCCTTTGCTCCTCGGAGCACATTTCACTGCTGCCAGCAGAGACCAGCACAGGGACTGCCACAAGGGTATGATGGAGAACCAGACATGGGTCCCAGAGTTTATCCTGCAGGGATTCCAACTGAGCCCGAAGATGCAGATGCTTCTCTGTGGCCTCTTCTCCCTGTTCTACACTTTCACTCTGCTGGGAAATGGAGTCATTCTGGGGCTCATCTGGCTGGACTCTAGACTGCACACCCCCATGTACTTCTTTCTCTCCCATTTGGCCATCGTTGATATCTCATATGCTTCCAACAATGTCCCCAAGATGCTGGCAAACCTTCTTCATGAGAAAAAAACTATTTCTTTTGCCCCATGTCTAATGCAGACATTTTTATACATGGCTTTTGCTCACCCTGAGTGTCTCATCCTGGTAATGATGTCCTATGATCGGTATGTGGCTATCTGCCACCCCTTGCAATACTCTGTCATCATGAGCTGGAAAGTGTGTACTATCATGGCTGTTGTTTCCTGGGCATGTGGCTCTCTCCTAGCCCTGGTCCATGTAATTCTCATCCTGAGGCTTCCCTTCTGTGGGCCCCACAAAATCAATCACTTCTTCTGTGAAATCCTGTCTGTCCTCAAGCTGGCCTGTGCTGACACAACGCTCAACCAAATTGTCATTTTTGCTGCTTCCGTGTTCATCTTAGTGGGACCCTTATGCTTGGTGCTGGTCTCCTATGCACGCATCCTGATGGCCATCCTGAGGATTCAGTCAGGGGAGGGTCGCAGAAAGGCCTTCTCCACCGGCTCCTCCCACCTCTGTGTGGTCGGGCTCTTCTTTGGCAGTGCCATCGTCATGTACATGGCTCCCAAGTCTCAGAACCCAGAGACACAGCAGAAGATCCTTTCTCTGTTTTACAGCCTTTTCAACCCCATGCTGAACCCGCTAATCTACAGCCTGAGGAACGCTGAGGTCAAGGGTGCTGCCAACCGAGTGCTGTGGAACCAGAGATCAAGATGAATACCCAGGGGAGACTTGAAGATATCCAGTATACTTTCTATGAGATGGTGGGAAGGGAAATAAAAATGCCCCAGTCTGTGCCTTTCAACTGTGTCTTGAGATCTCGTTAGTATCGGTGATTAGGGATAAAACCAAATAAATATATGCTCATGACCTAAGAAATCTACAATACCAGACTAGAGGAGGCAACAAAGCACAGTAATAAGAGCCTATGAATGCTCTTGTCTCTTCAAGAATCAACTGATGTTGGAGGAGGGGCCGCTTGTTGGTTCCTGACTGCTCAGCCTGGAAATAACCACACAGATACTGTATTAATTAAATCACTGCTTGTCCCATTAGCTCTAGCTTCTTACTGGCTAACTCTTAAATATTAATTTAACCCATTTCTAGTAATCTGTGTATCACCATGTGACTGTGACTTACAGGATAATGTTTCATCCTGCTCCAACAGAGCTACGTGGCTTCTCTCTGATTCTGCCTCCTTTCTTCCAGCATTCTGTTTAGTTTTCCCTGCCTAATTCTGTTCTACTCTATCAGGCCAAGCCATTTTCTTTATTTATTAACCAATAAAAGCAACACATACACAAAATGACCTCCCATACCAACCTGAGATTTGATTTCTCATAATTCAAGGTGTAGTTCTCTGTGACTGACACAAGTCTATGTGTGTGTTGCTCCAGTATATACCTCTAGCAATGTAGAGTAAATACTCGTTGGTTTTTATTAAGCAACCCTGACTTAAGGGCTAGGGATTGAGGCAGTGCTTGGTGCATGACTTTATTGTGAAAATCAATGTGCAGATGAATCTAGTCCTATGGAAAGAAAAGTTCAATTGTATGGGATTTCTTTTTTTTTAATGAAAAACACAGAATAGTCAGTGTATTTGTTTAATTTCCTCCCATTCTACACCATTTAACTGAAACAGGTTTGCAGAGAAATTACGTTTAGAATAAACATAAAAGAAGGCCTTTGAGGAATCCAGATTACAAAGAGATGTGGGTTGCAGTTCACCATTATTGAATCTGCATAAAAACTGCATAAGAATGGGAGAAACGTGGGAAAGATGGAGAAGAGGAGAGAGGGGGATCTGGGACTGGTTTGTAAAATAAGGTTGTTTGAAAAATAAACAAGAATACTATAGAAAAAAATGAAAAATACTGCATAGGAAAACGACATCGAGGAAAACAGGTAGCTGCTTACATCCTGTAAATCACTGGACTAAAAGGTACAGTAAATACAACAGGACTTTTTTGAAATCTCAGCAAAATCCAAGTGCATGTACCCTAGGTGATGTGATGTAAGTAAACCATCCTGTCCTATGTAGTCCGAATATGAAAGAGGATCAGGACCTGAGCATCCAGCCTGGTGTAATAAAGTGATTGCTTTAACAGTGTGTTTCTAGAGTATCTTCTTATCTATGTGTCTAGTGTTGGTGACATTCAAGTGCATCATCCTTGCTTCTTTTTTATTGCCTGCTGATCACAGATCTTTCTCTTCCACTTCACCCCTTATTATTGTCTTCTGATGAGATAAAGCAGAAGAAGGAAATGTTTTCCTTCTACTTTCTCTTCTCAGGTATTATTCTGTTGGCTGGTCTGCATTTTTAATGTATCTGGGAAAAATATCTTACCTCTTGTTACAATAGACAGACTCTTCCAGCCATCAGAAATCTGCAACCTTTGCACCAAAACCTACAAGAGGAAAAAGTTGGATAGATCAATTTTGCTTTTTAATGTCACTGTAAAGTACAATAGAATCCTTGTAGTTTCATTATTGCTAGATAAAAATCAAGATTTTTTTCATCTATCTTGAACCATTTTTATACTCTTTAAATTGTCTACCATGTAATCCTTAAGGCTCATTGGAAGGGAAAAAAGGATATATTCACTCTCATATCAGTTCAAAAACTTCTAAAATATTAGACCAAAAAGATTAAACTTGTAGCGTAAAACAATCAAACTTGTAACTAGTATACATGAATTCCAAAGACTTGTCTTCTAGCTTATCAGAGAAACTCTGATAGAAATATATACCCACACATATGTGTGTGTGTAAAAAACCTAAGAAAAATCTGAGCATAGATTGCCATTGTCTCTATATTTAAGCTCACATTTCTTAATAAACACATTATTAGTGCCATGACCTATTTAGATATATTCATTCCACCTTAATCATAGCCTTCAAGGGGCTGAGGGAAAGTTAAAAGTTGCTTGGATTTATGCTTAAAATACTCCTCAGTGCTCCCTAAATGTCACCCCATTTTCCCCAACAACAGATGAGAAAAGCATTATTTCCCCAAATTAACAGATAAGGGAACATCATTTCAGAATGATTTAGTAGCCTGTCCTATGCTGCGCGGCCAGTAGCTGCACAGAATTGAGAGTTAAACCTGGACCTTGCTCTTTGCAAAGCCCTTGCCATTACTTTTTCCCCAAACAGCACACGATGACTCTCTGCAGGCACTGGGCTCAGCAGTCGAGGGAGTGGAATCTGTGGAGCTTACTTATTATGGTCACTGTTATCCTTGATTATATTAGACACTCTCACACAGTAGCCTGGTTGGCCTCCTACAATAGCTCCCAGCTCCTTACCTCTCAGTAAAAATCCACGAAGTTGTTCTCGTGGAGCTCTGACCGGAGCTCTGTGTGCACAGCACTGAAGCAGAGTTAGCATCTGCTACAGGCTAGGCTAAGATGCTTGCTCTGCTAGATTTGTGTTTCCGTTGTGTCGGGATTTCTAAGAACGGTTTAATTTCTGCAAGTTTGACTGTATCACAGGTCAGGCGGCATAGGTGATAATGTGCTCCTGGTCGCTTCACTTGACTTTTGCCAGTGCTAAATGACATTGTACATGTGAATCTGCTTTGGAGATAGATTTTTGACAAGGAATGTATATGGACAACAAATACAAAATAATCACATAGTAAGATTGAGTTATGCTAAAATTCATGAACATATAGCCACGGAACTATGTAATCTAGTTTTATTTAATGACTCATAAATTATTGCAGCGCTTACTAAATAATGACAATATCTCAAAGTCTTCAGCTATTTGAGCTTGTGAGGTCTTATGATCTTGTCTTTGTTTGGTTGTTAACTTAGGGAAAGATTTTTAACAAACGAGGTGGAAAGATCATGCACCACAGGTTTGGTATAAAATCATTTTTATTGTTCTTGATCACAGACAAAATTGTGAGAATAATCCCACATAAAATGTATTTTACCCACTCTGGCCACTTCTTGCATTGTTCACCATGTTCTCATAGGTATCCAGGATGCTAGAAAGGTCAGTGTAGAAGTATTCAGAAGACCCATCACTGAATGAGCAAATGTAGCAATTGTTGTAAATGACTGGAGGAGGGGGAAGCAAAAAGAAACAGAAGCTTAACTTAGTCTTGAGCTTGGGCAGAGCTTGTGGGTGTTGATACAGCAGGTGCAAGTTCTTAAGTTCAACTTCACTATTGACATAATTTCTTTATGGTCATACACTGCCTATAATTCTTATAATGCTTTTACCCCCTTTTCCACAATTCCTGAATATTGGGAGGAGGAAGTGTGATCTAGATGTGTCATTTAGCACTGAGCTTTCTGAAGTCTCAGCACTTTGAATACTTGTGGATATCAGTATTTTTTGCAAAATTTTTTGTGATGAGGGGTGGAAGACTCAATAATCTAAGTGCACAAGGATACATTCTTAAAAATCAGTTGAATACTACCTCCACGTAAATCCTGGCATAAAGAAAGGAGAAGGACATGAAAAGCCACCCCTAGCTGAAGGGTATTGACAGCTGCTAGGAGGAAGAGTCAGTTTTCTTTAACAGTGGGTGTTGCCCCTGGTAGGTTGTTCATGCTCCAGTGGATAAACAAAACAAAGTGTATATCGACAGAAAAATTGGACTTACTGGATTCTTTTTTCTTTCTTTTTGATTCTCGAGACAGGGTTTCTCTGTAGCTTTTGGTTCCTGTACTGGAACTAGCTCTTGTAGACCAGGCTGGTCTCGAATTCACAGAGATCCACCTGCCTCTGCCTCCCGAGTGCTGGGATTTAAAGGCATCCACCACCACCACCTGGCCTTACTGGATTCTTGATGGAGGAAGGTCATTGGTTAAATAAAAAGAAACTGCTTGGCCCTCATTGGTTAGAAGATAGGTGGGAGGAGTAAACAGAACAGAACGCTGGGAGGAAGAGGAAGTGAGCTCAGACTCCACAGCTCTCCTCTTGGGAGCAGATGCCTCAGAGAGACACCATGCTCCCGGCTCTTGGGCAGACGCACGTGATGAAACTCCCACCCAGGATGGACATAGGCTAGAATCTTCCCAGTAAGCACACCTAGGGGCGCTACACAAATGATTAGAAATGGGCTAAATGAATATGTGAGAATTAGCCTAGAAGAGGCTAGATAGAAATGGGCCAAGCAGTGATTAAATGAATACAGTTTGTGTGTTGTTATTTCGGGCATAAGCTAGCCAGGCAGCCGGGGTGCTGGGGACGCAGCCCCGCCGCCCTTATTACTACAGATTCTTAAACAAAGAGGGCACAATTTGGGAGGGTAGGGAAGGAGGGGCCAGTCTGGAAGAAGCTGAGGAATGGGAGTAAATATGATTAAAACACATTGCATGAACTTCTCGAGGAACTAATAAAAACCAATAAGAAACAGAGTAACCATCATCCTTCATTCCAAAGAGCATTGGATAAGAGGCAAAAGTAGCTGCTTATTGCCTTTCCAAAGGGAAAAAAATGAGCCAATAGGTAGGTTTATTAGAGAGGCAGAATTAAAATCAGTACAAGAAAATATGTTATGGCAATGTGAACTGCCTATCTGGGAGGAAACTTCAGTCCAAAGAAGGGAACTATTTAAGATGTCAAGAGGAAGATAGGGATAGTGAGGGCTTCATTCCAGGTACTAGGAAAGGTCTGATCAGCAAGAGATATAATGACAACAACAAAATTACAAGGATATGCAACACTTGTCTTGAGCTGCCTTCTTTACAACTCTGAAACCTGGACAATGAAATACTCCTCAGAACAGTGACTAAGTGTGTTTAAGATCGCATATCTCAGGAGGATTCTAGGCATCACAAGAAGAGATAGGCTATGCAATGATGACATTAAGAAACATCTCCAGCTATAGAAGGAAGTCAACACAAGATATGGCAACGGCGCTTGAGATACTTGGACCATGTTATGAGAATGAATGATGGAAGATACACAAAGATAGCACAGCTTGGAGGAGTGCAAGGGATAAGGCAAAGAGTAAGGCTCCCAAAAACGCTGGATAGACAACATAAAAGAAGTCTGTGGAACCTTGGGTATGACAATAACACAAGCATCTAAGACTGTCAAGGATAGGAACAACTGCAGAACTACCATAAACGGGCTGACCGTGCATGTTTAAGCATTGTTAAGGCACAGATGATGATGATGATGATGATGATGATGATGATGATGATGATGATGATGAACTGTCCAGAAAAGAGGTCTTGTCAATGGCTGTGGGAATGTGATGAATTCATATTGGAAAGCCATTTCAAGATTCTATCCAAGTTCTCTTCAATCTTTAGCATTTTATGATCTCACAACTTTTTTTTTTTTTTTTTGGTTTTTCGAGACAGGGTTTCTCTGTTGTTTTGGAGCCTGTCCTGGAACTAGCTCTTGTAGACCAGGCTGGTCTCGAACTCACAGAGATCCGCCTGCCTCTGCCTCCTGAGTGCTGGGATTAAAAGCGTGCATTAAAAGCGTGCGCCACCACCGCCCGGCTAACTTTTCATTTTTTTGAAGGTAAAAGAATTTAAGCTGATTTGAAACAACTTTATAATGACCCAAAGACATTTAAATGATATCTCTGAGAGAACACATAAAACCCTGCCTTGTTCTACTGAGGAATGAGCAGAGTCATCAGAAGAAAAACTCAAGCAGGACAACATAGCTGCAAATGATCCATATTTATAGTTCTCTTTAATCCCACACCATCACAAATATATTTTCAAATGCACATGCTTCCACATTTTGAAATATCAGTCCTATCTCCAGTGATAACAGCTCAATAATTTTCATTTTAAACAAAAAGCAGTGACAGATAAGTCAGAAATAGAGGAATTAAAAAATATGAAGTCAGCCTCTACTGTAACATAAATACGTCTGTGGGAGAGAAGCAGAGTACACATACAGCCCTGTGAGAGGTTCAAACACCATGGGGGTGCTGGGAGATCTACAAGTTGGCCTCAGTGGAAATTGTTTCTTAAGAACTAAAGAACTTAAACTGCTTCATATAATAATGATTCTATATAATGCTAGCTGGGGATACATATAAATAATATCTGTGAATTTTTATTTCTTTCTTCCTTTCTTTCTTCCTCCTCCCTCCCTCTTACCCTCCCTTCCTCTTTCTCTCTCTCTCTCTCTCTCTCTCTCTCTCTCTCTCTCTCTCTCTTTCTTTCACTTTTCAAGACAGTTTCCCTGTAGCTTTGGGACCTGTCCTGGAACTAGTTCTTGTGGACCAGGCTGGCCTCAAACTCACAGAGATCCACCTGCCTCTGCCTCCCAAGTGCTAGGATCTGCTCGACTCCTGTGATTTTTTTTCTTAAAAGTAGGAGATGGAGGAGGATGGGAAGTGGGGGAACTTCTGTTAAACAGTCTGCCACAGACTGCTTTGTTGACAGCAACCCTGTGAGAACTACAAAGTGAAGTCATGACACGGCATGAGCATTGTTCAGTCACTGCAGCCAACCACGGCTGCAGGCACAGAGCCTCAGTGTACTCTATCTTTGAAGGGAAATAATTCAAAATTATAACCATGAGATAAGCTGAAGAGGCAGGGAGAGTACTGGTTCTATACAATAACTATCAGTATGGTTTCTGAAACTGCCAAGAAAAGCAAGACAAATGTAAATTGGAATATGGAGTTCCATCTCATGGCAATTTTCTTGTGCGATCAGGAATGAGCTAACTCATAAACACTTCAAATTTGCATGTTTTAAACTTGTAAATGGGTTTTTAAATATATAACCATTACTTTAAATGGCTATATAAGAAATTACCAAGAAAGAAGGAAACAACAGATCACTAAAGGGCATATTACAAATCATGGAAATAAACCATATGCTCACTTAAATAAAACTAAACTTGCTCAGTTAGGAAGAAACTCACCAAATGTGCTCATTTCTAGGCTAACCACATAGAAGGAAAAATTTCTATCCATCATGCCCTGTGTTTTTATTAGTTGAAAGATACTTTAATTACTGCTTCTATCTCTTGGTTGTTGAGTCAACTTATTTACCTCACTATGATTCAACTTTGTTAGGTTGTGTGTATACATAAATTCAAGTTTAATCAAATATAGATGTTTAAAGTAGGTCCTTTTTTATCTAGTCATAGCCATTAATGTTTATACCAAAGATATAAGGAAGAAAATTTTTACAAGGTTTTGTAGACAAATATGTTCATTTTTCACTCTTAAGTGATAGTTTAGCAAGGTATAAAATTATAAAGTAGCTCTTTCCTTATCACCTTGAATATTGTTTCCTGGCATCTGTTTGACAAACGGAGTGTCTTCTAACAAAATATTATTATTTGAGCATGATGCCATGAATCTGCAACCCTAATACTGGGTAGAATTGGGATAGGTGGATCTCAGTGGACAGTAAAATTCCATACCCAGTTAAAGACCTAGTCTCAAATTTAAGGTGATTTTAATAAAGACATTTAAGCACAGTCTCTGGCTTCCATGTGCCTAGATATATGGGCAAGTTCATTGGCGCGCGCACACACACACACACACACACACACAGACAGCTGGGTCTATTATATGTTTCTTTTATGTTTGTATCTACAACTGTTTAGAACTGACCATTTGGTATTGGACTCATTTAGAATTGTCATCTTTGAAGACTAATTCTCTCTCTCTCAGGAGTTTTAATTCCCTATAGCTCTTCATCTAATAGTAGGTTCTTATAAGATTTCCTCCATCCTCATTGGAATGTCAACTGGTGATATTATTATCCAGGTCCTGGTTTGACATACTGTTGATGTGTCATGCCTAGAAGATACTATCCACAGCATGCAGCCTGGTCCTCCATCTCTTACAGACTTTCTGTCTCCTTTTCTGTGGTGATCTTTAAGCCTTAAGTTTAGGGTTTTTATTATAGAGGTACCAACTGGGGCTATCTAATCTCTCATTATGTTCAGTTTTGGATTTCTGTAATGACCTCTGCTGCAAAAACAGAATCTGCTTTGATGAAGGTTTAGAGATAGACTTATCTGTGGGTATAATAATAATATAATAATTAGAATACAATCTTGTTGGAGGAGGGCCCACTTTGTTGCAGGAGGTCCTTCTGCTCCTCCAGCCAATAGCTGCTGAGATACCAGCCCATTGGGGCATGATCTCTCTCCCTTTAAAAAAGGGGCCACTTCCCTTCTACCTCTCTCTTACTTCCTGCTCCACTTCCAGCAACTAGACTCCCTTCCTAATTGTGCAGAGGGCTGTTGTCGAGGACGGTGATCTGTAAGTTTTTTCCCCTTTAAATAAATAACCATTCTATTAATCATAATTCTAAACTGGTGTGGGATTGTTTTTGACTTACGCCTTCACCTTCATCTGCCCCACGTGGGGCTCGAACCCACAGCCCTGAGATTAAAAGTCTCATGCTCTACCAACTGAGCTACTTGGGAGGCAGACGGTGATTGACCTCTTTGACTTCAAGGTGTGGTAGCATACACCTTTAATCCCAATGCCTGGGAGCCAGAGACAGGCTGATCTCTGAGAGTTCAAGGACAGATTCCTGGAATAACTCTGGAATAACAAAGATATACAGAGAATCTGTCTCAAAAAGTAAAAATAAAAGGAATAGAGGTTAAAATAAAGCCGCACAAAGATGGAAAATACACAGAGAATCTTAATACTGTACGCTAATATGCTCTCTATGAATTGTTTGAATGCTGAGGAAAGAACAACAGCTACTAAAAGATATTCGTTTACTAATGCTGCTGAACTAATCCAATATAGATCTTTTAAAAATACCTTGATTTCAGAATTTGGATCTAAGGATATGATACTTTGGAAAAGAGATTCTTATTTTGTTTTCACAGAGGATGAAACCCTGTGGATTGCTTCTATCCCAATAAGGTATGATGGACCACGTCCCCTGAAAGGTTACTGTGAACACCCTCAAAAAATCACTTCACTCAATTGACGACCGAGATGAACTTAGCACACAGGTTATACCCTGAAATACCTGATTAACAGCACCCCCATTCAGCAGGAAGCAGTTTGGATAGAAATAACTGCGCCCATGTTCCCATATATTGTTTATAAATGTTCTTTTACATTTAAAAGGGGAGATGATATAGGTATAAATAATTTGCATTGATATGGATTTTGCTTTAGTGATTTAAATTTAAGGTCAATTTTGTTATATGTATATGTGTTTCTGATCTTGATTAAGGTATTGTGATTGTGTAGTTCATTTAAAAATGTAATGTATATAGGTTGTTAATAGATAATCATTAATAATAGTCAAGTTTGTAGTCATGTTAGTTAGATTTTCTAGATATATAGAGATATATTTCAGTTAGATCAGCATTCTTCATATCTTTCAAAGACTACGGAATATGATATTTAATGTTTTAATAACTTAGGGTTTTTCATGACAATGAGACATGTCTGCTCTTGGAAACACCAATCTACTTCAAGAAGAAGATGGGCATCGAAGAGTATCCTTATGGAGTTTGATAGCTATTTGGGCAAGAAGCTGTTCTAGCCTGGATTATTGTATAATCTCTGGACACAGAGAACCCACAGAGAGAAGACTACTGAGCTTGCCTAAAGGTGAGATGATCTTTCGGGGTTTCTGATTCATGAAGGAGTCTGCAAGACATTCTGCAGGACACAACAGATAGTGACTGAACTGACTTTGAAATTTACTGCTTCATGGAAATGTCTCTGGATACTATGGGCCTGTAGGCTGAAGATGGATGCCCCAACAGTACAGAGAAACTTTGGGTGACTGTCCAGGCAATGAGATGTCCCTGTCATTTCTTGAGGTTGGAAGTTGCTTATTTCTTGTTTGTTCAGGTAATATTATAACCTTCTGGAGTCTTTGATGGAGTTAAAGAATATATAGATAGTTATAGTTGGTTTCCTTTGTTATGATAAAAGATAAAATAGATGTAAATATTGTAACTGTAATTCTTGCTTGATAACTGTTTTGTTATATGTAATTTTGCTGTGTTAAAGTTAAAGCCTTCCTTTTTTTTGTTTAAACAGAAAAAAGGTTATTGGTTATTAATAAAGAAACCGCTTGGCCCTGATAGGTTAGAACATAGGTGAGTGGAGTAAACAGAACAGAATGCTGGGAGGAAGAGGAAGTGAGCCCAGATGCCATGCTCCCCTCTCCCAGGCAGACGCGATGAAGCTCCGACCCAGGATGGACGCAGGCTAGAATCTTCCAGGTAAGTGCACCTTGGTGCTACACACATTATTAGAAATGAGCTAGTCCAAGTGCGAATGTTAGCCAAGAAGAGGCTAGATATAATGGGCCAAGCAGTGTTTAAAAGAATACAATTTATGTGTTGTTATTTTGGGGCATAAGCTAGCCAGGCAACCAGGAGCTGGGGTGGCAGGAACACAGCCTGCAGCTCCTACAACACCACTTGTTCATTCCAGTCACTTGACTAGTTTAGCCCTGAAATAACCACACAAAAACTGTATTAATTAAATTGCTGCTTGGCCCATTAGCTCTAGCTTCTTATTGGCTTAGTCTTATATCTTAATTTAACCCATCTCCATTAATCTGTGCATCACCACGAGGTCATGGCCTACCAGCAAAGTTTCAGCATGTCTATCTCTGTTGGCCCCATGACATCCCCCTCTCTCCCTTCCTTCTCCCAGTATTCAATTCAGTTTTCCCTGCCTACCTAAGTTTTGCCCTATCAACAAGTCAAGGCAGTTTCTTTATTCATTAATGCTAATTACAGCAATAGAGGGAACCCCCACACAATCAGAAATTATATTTATCTAGGAAACTAGCAGTAGTGGTTTCTCCTTTAGGCCCAATAACCACAGTACTAGAATACAGTACCAGAAATTAATTTCCTTCTACTGAGTGGCCTTAATACGTCTGGAAATCTGTCAGACCATGTACAGGACAGGCAGGAGACAACACAAGAGGAGGCTAACATTAGATGAAATTCATGGATACCTGTTTTCCTCTAATTAAATCTAAGTTTCATATCAGTATCTCAAAGATAGACTTGGGGAGAGAAAGGCCTTCTTTATTTATTTCTTTTCCCAATATAGCTACTTTGAATAAATCTTTATCTTCTTTCCACTAGTACTTATCTCTTTAATTGATTGAATGAATTCATGTGGCCAAATTGCTCAAATCCAGCTCTTAGAACTTATAGGGTCTACCCTCTGAACCTAACAACTATGACAATAGTGTCAGTGATTAAACAAAGAACCGTCTACATCCTAGGTAAATGCTCTACCACTGAGTAAGCCTTACTGTTCCATAACTTGCCATGGGTCTGAGACACTCTTGATTTCATTTTGTTTTTATATTGTTTGCCATTGCCCAAATTAATTCTACTTCATGGAATTGGTTTAAGGACTTTGTTCGTTATAATAATCTACAAGTAAATTCTGCTTGACAGAATTGGTTTAAGGAGTTTGTTCATTATAATACTCTACTTTCTGGACAATTGTGTCCCTCTACTATTTTTTTTTGCTTTCTTTTTTTGTTTACTTATTTCAAGACAGAGTTTTTCTGTGTAACTGCTCTGGCCATCCTAGAACTCACTCTGTAGACCAGGCTGCCCTTGAACTAATCATGGAAAGGGACTGTAGAAGAAAAGCAATTGACTGAGCACACCTCAGTAACAAACCTAACCATAAAACTCTAAGTGCAGTAAATTAGATTAGTAATATTAAGGAGAAAATGTGGTTTCTGAGTTTGTATGTTAGTGTACTGGACAATAAACAATGTATGAGTTAGACTGACTGATAACTTCAGACATGCACCTAAATAAGTGCAGCTGAGCAGCTGAGGCTCTCACCACCAGCCAGCCTCCTACTGAGCATGGTTTATGGGCAGAAGCCCATTCTAAAGTCATCAGGGGTTACATTTTTGCCAATTAAATGTAATTAGGTTATTACTTCCTTAGTAGGTTGATATAAACAGTGAATTAACTAATATTGAATATATATACATGTAAATATATATAGTCTCTTCAGTTTTGACTATGAGAAAAAGAAACAAATCAAAGAATCAGAGAGTATTTCAGCCACAAAGACACTGTCAGTAGTCTCTGTTACAGTCCATGAAGTTATAATACAGGGTCAACTCAGCTGTAGTTCAAGCAGGAAAGAAAACAGTAATACTGATAACTCTGGAGGAATCTTAACCTTTTTCCCCCTCTGGGATCAAAATCTCTAGAAATTGAAGAAGAAAAATTGTCTCCTGGTGAAAATATTCCCTCTTTGTTTGTGCCCAGTCAAATTTACAGAAGAATATATAACAAGTCCCTTTGGGATATTATATCCACTTTCTTGACTCCTGAACATGTTCCCCACAGTGGCTGTTGGTCTTATTATCTGATCTTATTTTATGAATTATACCTCTTGTGGAGCCTTGTGCTACGCGCGCACACACACACACACACACACACACACACAGTTGTTTAAAGGAACAACATTAAGCAAGCATGGAGATGATTCCAACTTCCTTTAAATACTATTTAATCTATTTTGATAGCAGTGGGTAGGGATGTTTTGAAGATCTTAAAATGATAATAAACAAAGTGATTGCATTACATTGAAGACATCTTGACTTAGAAGTCGTTGTATTGATTCTTGGATATGGGATCACGGACGCCAGTGAGCGAGGACAACGTGAGTTCTCTCACATCTTGTCATAAACGTTTCTCGGGGGCAAACCACAGATAAGAACAGTGGCAGCCCCTTTTTAATGAAAGGGCCAAGCTCCGGTGTGTGTGGTGGTTGTCTTCTCCACCTCTTTCCAAGGTTTCAGCATATGTTAGAGGTGACTGAGCTACCAGGAAAATGAAGTCATCTCATTTGAGAGAAACTCCATCTTGAGGATTTGCTCAGAAGGAAAGAATTTCCACACTACCAGCTTCTTCTTTCTCTCACGCTTTATCAAACACATCTTCATTTTGAGGAAAGTTCCTTACATAATCTGAACTTTATTTATTATGCAATTTCAGATTGGGTGAAAATCACAACTAAAAAGGTAACTATTACTGTCGATTCTTTCTAAATCCTTGCTATTAATAGACTTAGCTACCAGGACAATCTGAAACTATCAACCCTTTAGATATACGTAATGTGGGTAATTTTCTTCAATGGTGCTGCACTTCTTATTAAAATTGTTAGAAAGATTAGCTCTTTGAGATATTTGCTCATAAAGATTTCCATTTCCTCATGAAATTACTGGAGCAATGAGTTAATGGCACAAAACAAAGGCACCCAGGAGGATTTATTTTTGAATGTGAAACTCCTTTTTGTGAGGGGAAGAAGCAGGAAGATTACTGGGTGTTTGTATCTTTCAACGAAAGGGTTATCTGTGCTGCAAGAAGGGTTATCTCGTACACCTGTCACCACAGCATGTAGCGGGTTGCAGTGCATGGTCAGCAAATATCAATGGGTTTTTACAGTTTGTGCTTCTGCCAATAATTAATTAGCATTGACTGTACTTTTTATGAGACTCTACAGTCATCATATGAAATTTTAGAAATATTTTACCATGAAGATAACTTACCAACTTACCAACATACTCTAAATTAAAATTAAAAGTAAAATTGTTTTGAACTTGAAAGTAACATTTTATCTTCATTGCTTCAAAGATTGTAGAAATATTGTATTGAAATAATCACTTTTCCATACCTTGGACTAATTGAATTCTTTAGTTGAATTAGCATCCTACTTCATCTTCTCCAGTGATGTAGGAATCTTTCTTGAATAAATGGTCAATGAATCTCTTATGTAAAAGACCAACTGGAATGAATTTTAATTTAAAAATCCCCTTTGTGGGAGATGATTCCAATAGTCACAAATATAATTCATGGACTTAGATAATATTGGCTCTCAATAATTTCTTGTAATTGGCTTAAAGCAAAACAAAAATGTATTCACTCTTGTTTATTAAACCTTTCAAATATTAAAATGTATCTGAGATATATTGAGAGGAACTAAGCTATAAATTTTTCTGATATTTTGCTTTAAATGTGAAATTCACATGAATTCTGGACTAAAGAATGGTATAGAGTTAAGCAAACAAACAGCAGCAATGGTTTAAAAGTTGCAGTTCAAAGCTTGTGATTTGCTCTCTTCTGTTGAAAGGGTTTTAAACATCTGAACAGCTGCAAAAGACAATACCACTTGGATCATAGAAAAATTTATTTACACAGCAGATTATTTAAATATGAATCTACAGTGAAAACCTAAGCTCTAATCTTTGATTCAGATCAACATTTTCATCTAAAACTTAAAAATATCATTAAATTATCTACATGGCATTTTTATGAATGAAACTGAATAGAATAGGCCAAAATAAAAGCAATTATGACACGTGAACTGAATGATATTAGGATCCAAGAAAATACATACATTTATATGTGTGCATTTTGAGCATTGCTACATAGACATTTCTTAAGCAGGATGTTGGGGGAGATGACAGAACTTTCTGAGTGTGAACAGGAAAGTTTATGTGCATAAGGTGAAGCATAGACTGTAACAGAAGCAAAGATAACTCTGTTCTGACCCCAGGCCATCTGTGTGGGCATAGAGGAAAAGACAGTGGTCCCTAACATAAACTTGGCTGGAGTTATAACAAACTTACAATCTCTCTACATCATTCGAGTTTGTACTATGAAGTCATTGCTGTAATACATGCCAGTAAAGATCAAAATTATAACATACTTTGCATGTGTAGAAAAGTTTGATGCTTCTGTCATTGGCATACATACCCCTCACCCTCATTCCATACACAGCATACATAGACACACCTGTCTGCTGCAATGGAACCATACATCCACCATCATAATGGGAACTTATTAACATGTTTTAATGAAAATTGCTTTGAACTTGAAAGTAATATTTGCTGGAAAATGTAATACAATATTAGCATTTAGCTTACAGAATGTATGTTTTTTTCTGATTCATTTGGAATATACAACAATTTTTAGCAGGTCAAAGATATCATGAAGGATTTTCTGAACAACACTCAACATGATATGCAAAGATCCATTGTTTAAATACCTACCTTGAACATTCACACTGTGTTCAAACTTGGTGAGTTTCCTTGTCTCTTTCACAGGGAAATGGGGAATCAGACTTCGGTTACACAGTTCATTCTTCTAGGATTTCTACTCAACCGAAGGTTGCAGAAGCTCCTCTTTACCCTCTTCTCCCTGTTCTATGCCTTCACCCTGCTTGGGAATGGGACAATTGTGGGGCTTATCTGCCTGGACTCGAGACTCCGTACTCCCATGTACTTCTTCCTGTCTCACTTGGCCATCGTTGACATTGCTTATGCCTGCAACACAGTGCCTCAGATGCTGGTGAATCTTCTAGATCCAACCAAACCTATCTCCTTTGCTGGATGCATGACACAGACCTTTCTCTTTTTGGCCTTTGCACACACAGAATGTCTCCTCCTCGTGGTGATGTCCTATGATCGGTATGTGGCCATCTGCCACCCCCTCAGATATACTGCCATCATGAGTTGGAGAATTTGTATTATCCTGGTGGCAACTTCCTGGATTCTAGGAGTTCTATTGGCCCTGGTACATCTCATATTACTATTACCATTGCCCTTCTGTAAAGCTCAAGAAGTAAATCACTTTTTCTGTGAAATTATAGCTGTTCTCAAACTTGCCTGTTCAGACACCCACATCAATGAGGTCATGGTTTTGGCTGGGGCTGTGTCTGTGCTTGTGGGACCATTTTCTTCCATTGTGGTCTCTTATGCTCATATTCTGTGTGCCATCCTGAAGATCCAGTCACGCCAGGGGCGCCAGAAAGCCTTCTCCACCTGTGCCTCCCATCTCTGTGTTGTCGGACTCTTTTATGGTACAGCCATTGCCATGTACATTGGCCCTCAACATGGGGATGCCAATGAGCAGGAGAAATATCTCTTGCTATTCCATAGCCTTTTCAATCCTATGCTCAATCCACTGATCTATAGTTTGAGGAACAAAGACGTCAAATGTGCTCTGAAGAGGATGCTCACGAAGGAGGATACTTCTCGAGAGCATTAAAGAATAAAGACCATGCAAAGATCTTAGAATTACTTCCATTAAGAATTAGACAGAACAATAAACTTGTTCAAAAGCTTCCTTTCCATTTTCTCACAGGAGACTTCTTGCACCTGTCAAGAACCTCCCTGTGTTTTATCTTCTCTAGCTTTGAGAATGGAGGAGCACAAGCAACCCAAACATCCACGTGCATGGCAGTGAACAGGCTTTTAATGTGGTTGAAAATGAGCATCAGTCTCACCCAGATACCAAACCTGCGAGTTGCAATAGCAACCAGCCTGAAAGATGTACCCACTGGTACAATAGTGGCACAAAACGCTGATTTGGTCCTGGCAAGAAATGTTGGCTAGGATCTGCTTAAAGATGAACACATGAAAATAGAATGGGCTGGGAGTGAAGTGGTAGACAAGATGGAAAACTAGGCACTATTTGGGGACCAAATAACTATAAAGAATCAATAGAGGGGAGAACTTTTATTTTGCTGAAGAAGCCTAAAGAATCTGTTTATCTCAGCAAAAGATCACAAGCCAGTAACTCACGTGAGCATTCTCAGAATAAGGTATAAAACATTTTACCACACCTTCTCCCAACCAGTGGGTCTCACCCTCTCTCACACACTGAGAAACTTTGACCTTGACTTCTAGTAGATTGTTTAAATGTTGTTCTTTCTTGGACTTGATACAAACAGGATATAGGCCCCTCGAAGTGTTCATTGTTTTAATATACCCTCTCAATCACTGTTCTGTTTGTAAGATTTTTCATAGTTTGTGGAGGCATAGTTTGTTCATCTCTATACACATTACAACATATTGATTATATTTGGGGGAGATACTGGAACTGCCTACCATGTAAGCTGTAATAAACAATTTGTAAATGTTGTTATACACATCTATCAGAAGGTATCCGTGATCACTGTTTTTAGATATACAGCCAAGGAAGTACTGGGTAATGAATGTCCCAGACTTGGATCTTCTTTACTATGAATGTTAGACTGTCTGGATATGAAATTACTGTCATTTACTCATGAACTGGAATACCCTCACATTAAACAGGAATCGGTAATGCAATAACGAGCTGAATGCTGCTTCTACCTAGCTAAGTTTGTAGTCTAATAAGGGTGCTACTTTGGTATTAATGCTCAAAGATATATTAGGGGCTCATAAGCTTATCCAAGTTTCTTCTGAGCAGAACAAACAAAAATAAATCAGGCATTTGTGGCTGATTTCATCTTCTCAATGAACAACAACAAAAATCTGGGGTGCCAGTAAAAATGAAATTTAAGTTATAGAATTGTATGCTGGAGTAATGGAAAATTTAAACATTGAGGTTAACAATATCTTAGCCTCTTTTGATATAATAATAATCCTGGAGAATAAACGTGGGCCTTTCATGCATCAGGCAAACACTCCACCACTGAGATAGGCTCCTAGCTATAAGCCTCTTTTTAGTCTAAGTATATTTCCAAAAATATATATTAGATTTGGGTGAGGTTTGAGTATTTTATGCTAACTTTGATATCTCTGAGCCTATTCTAGGACCTGCCTAGTCTTCTGTCGTGGAGCATGTAGCTCTGAAGGTATGTTCTTTGATTATACTTTGTCAATATCAACTGCTTCGCTGTTGTGTCAGTCCCACCACAACCCTAAGTGATGTGGTGTACCTCTGTCCTCACATACAAGGTTCTTCTATTCTAATTGCAAGCATAGCAATTTCCTCTGAAGGCACTGCCTTGCTTTTCTGGCATATGCCCTGACAGCTGCCATCTGGGAGCCCATACCAAATTTCCTTCCCCAAAACAAGGAGGAAGTGAGGAGCTTGGAAAGGCCCTTCAAGTGAACCAAAAGCATTCCCATGTGTCCCTGCTGAATTTATTATGAAATGACTTCCTTTCTTGATGGTCCCACTCCAGAAATATAACTAGGGAATGGAGGGAAACATTTCCCATGCTTTCATGTCTGTTGTTATTATTTGTAGCAATACTATGACATTTAAAAGCATGAGAAACCTAACATGTAGATGCACCTAGTGTTGGTGACCATGCTTCAACAAGGATACCAGTTATCAGGGTAGTGGCATGTGGATTAGAAAAATAAGTAAAGAGTGCAAAGATACGAGTGAAATAATAAGCATAGGATAGTATCAGGAAGGAATTTCAATGAATACTAAAATTCACCTGCATTTAATTTTCCATACACTTTTATACCCCAGTACAACAGGGGAAAGAAAACAAAAGACTGCTTTAAAATGATATAAAGAACAATCAGAACAGTTATTTGCTTCAACACTTTATGACATAAAGTCATTACCATTCTGTTTGTTTAAGCAATGAACCCACCCTAGACCAAGTATCCTGAAGGCAGCCACTCCCAACGTCAGACCTTCTATTACAAAAGAAGAAACAGAAGTAGTAGGTTGAATTCTCTGATCTTGGTCAAGGTGTGTGTGTGGGGGGGGGCATCCTCAGGACAAAAACACCAAGTAACCACAGCCTAGGTCAGGGTGTGTAGCCACACTTGTCAACAACATCGAACAAGAAAAAACTCTCTGATATCCAGACAAGGTGAAAATAGGCACACATTTTTGGGCCTCTACAACCTAGCCACCTATTTTTTTTAATCTGTGTTCCTTTCCCTTATACTTCAGTGGAACTGAGGGACAGACTTCCACTCTTCCCAAGAATCCTGACTTTTCTCTACCAGTTGTGTCTAGAAACTTCAGTGGATCTATTAGCCTAGATCTCACTCTCTAAGTCAAATCAAGCCAGATACGTAAAAGTTTCTACAACAAAATCGTATTAATAATGAGGAAAAACAGAAGTGGGGCAAAAGAGTGGAGGGACAAAGTTCAAGAGAGACTCACTGAAAATAACCATACTTAGTGTGAAAAATAAAAGATTGCTTCTTGCATGGAATTGTCTTTGGGAGATCTTGTCAAATGTTTAATGTAGGGCAGTCCACTCAGACAGAACTAGAGAGAATAATTTCATTGCTGGTTGTTATTGTCCATTCACCAAAGATATGCCTGACTCCATTGGGTATTAATTATCATACACTGGAGGTAGCATATGCATTGCCATCATGGCCAACAGCTAGTATAAGACTCATGCCCAGGGGCCAAAAGAGATCCACAGATCAGACAGCAATATAAATGCTAGGTAATTGGAGGCAAGGTTCTGTTGGGTGATATTTGACTATGAACAACAGAACAATGGAGTGTAGAATAACTCTTTTTACTTATGAAACTGATTAAATTATTCCAAATTGAACTTTGTATTGTAGGGCTTATTTGTGAACAAGAGTATACTTATGTAGCTTCATGCCATGGTCACTTAGATTTAGCATCCTACCCTCTATGTATAGGAATGCATAAAGTTTAGAAAAGTCTGTTCTATTTCCCTGATTACCTGTTTACCTGTTTCTTTTCATTGTTTTCCACAAGTGTTGGAATGTTAATTCTCTAATATGCCAGTAAAAACCATGTCAAGCAAAGCACCTTCTTAAGATAAAATATTAGGAGCGCAAACTTTGGAAATCAGCATGGCGGTATCTCAGAAAATTGGAAATCAATCTACCTCAACACCCAGCAATACCATTTTTGTTCATATTCCCAAAGGATGGTCAACCATACCACAAGAATACTTGCTCAACTATGTTCATAGCAGCATTATTTGTAATAACCAGAACCTACAAACAACCTAGATGCCCCTCACCTGAAGAATGGATAAAGAAAATGTGGTACATGTACACAATGGAGTATTACTCAGGAGTAAAAAACAAGGACATTATGAAATTTGCAGGCAAATGGGTGGCACTAGAAAAAAACATCCTGAATGAGGTAACCTAGACTCAGAAAGACAAACATGGTATGAACTCACTCATAAGTGGACATTAGATGTAAAGCAAAGGATAACCAGACTACAATCCACATCACCAGAGAAGCTAGGTAACAAGGAAGACCCTAAGAGGAACACATGGGTTTCTCTGGGAGGGGAATTAGATGAGGTCTCTTGGGTAAACTGTGGGTGCGAGGCAGTAAAAGGAAAGGAGAACACAAAGACTGGGATGGTAGAAGTGCGAGATAGATGGAGTAGGGGAGCAATGAAAAAGGGATCTTGATAGAGAGGGTAATTATGGGGTTAGGGAAAGCCTGGTGCTAAGAAAACAACCAAGTATCCACAAGGATAACCCCAGCTAAGACTCCTCGCAATAGTGGAGACGTTGTCCTAAATGACCTTCTTCTATAATCAGATTGATGAATACCCCAACTATCATCATAGAGCCATCATCCAGTAACTGATGGAACAAACTCCAGAGATCCACAACCAAGCACCAGGCCTAGCTCCTAGAATCCAGTCAAAGAGAGCGAGGGGGTAATGTATGATCAAGGGAGGTCAAGATCATCATGGAGAAATCTACAGAGACAGCTGAACCAAGCTCATGGAAATTCATAAATCCTACACCAACATCTATGGAGCCTCCACGGGACCAAACTAGGCCCTCCATATGTGGAAGACAGCGATGAAGCTTGTACTATCTAAGGGGCCCCTGTCAGTAGGACCAGGATCTATCCCTGGTGTAGAAGCTAGCTTGTTAAAGCCCATTTCCGATGATGGGATGCCGTAATCAGCCTTAATAAAAGGGGAGTGGCTTAGTCCTTCCCCAAATTTATGTGCCAACCTTTTTTGACTCCCCATGGGAGCTCTTACTCATTGGGAGGAGTGGATAGGGGGATGGGCTGGAGGGGAACTTGGGATAAGGGGTAGGAGGGACAACTATGGTTGAAATGTAAAATAAAAAAATAAAAAATATGATATATATCTCATATAAAAATATTACCTATATAATTAAGCAAATGAATGTCATTGTAAGTGCATAATAATTTTAAAGCCAAGCAAGCTATGCTAAAAAAAAAAAAAAACAACTGTGCTTTCTTTTTGTGTCTTTACCAATTCTCAGCAATCACTGGTTGTGATGCCAGATACCATTGTTACAAAACTTTCAATATGTGAAGAGTGAAATCAATCCAATATCCTTCACATGACAAGGATCTACATCCTTAGACAACAAGAAGTTTGTCTCACATTTGATTATGACTAAGGAATTCAGAAGACAGTAAAAATATGCTATAAAAGAATTAGCTGACAGTAGGAATATTATTTAAAATAATATTTAAGATGAAACAAAGGAGTTTTAAGACTTAAAAGTGAAAAGAGAATGGGTGGAAAGAAGAAGGAGAATGAAAGAGTATGAGGTAAAAGAAAACAAAACACAAAATTAAAAGAGCTACAACTTCATAACTTGTTTTTTTCTGATGCTATTTATATGTATGTTTTCTTATGTTTAAACCAAAGTTTTTGATTTTCATTTTTTGTTTTTTTCTCTTTTTTTCTTTTTCTTTGCCAAGTCTAAGTCTCTTACCAACCCTAAAATGATTCCCTTAACGAAGATATCTTCTTCCCTGTTCCTCTGTCTGCCCTTCCTCCATCACAACCCTCCCACTCCCCCAAGCTCTCCCCAATCCTTCCCTTCTCCCTTCTTTCTCCCCCTCTCCCCTTCCCCCCATCCCAACCCCAATCCCATCCCCCCAACTTTTGCCCAGCGATCTTGTCTGCTTTCAATTTCCAGGAGGATCTATACATGTTTTTCTTTGGGTTCACCTTATTATTTGGTTTCTCTAGGCTTGTGAAATATAGGCTCAATGTCCTTTGTTTATAGCTAGAGTCCACTAATGAGTGAGCACATACCATATTCATCTCAACTTCTTAACTTGTAATCCAGAAAACATTAAAACAAGTTCCATCTAGCTGAAGGAGAGCTCCCTGATGGGCATGTGCAGCTATAATGTACTCATGACAGAACCATGTTTGTTTTCTTTTCTGTTGTCTTGCTTGTGATTTGTGGAGACTTAGGAATATAGTAAGAGTTACTCTATCATAGTGTTAGATTCACAGACAAAACCCTACTTTACCTGTTTTGATTTTTTTTTTATTCCTCTTAAGCATTTGTTAGACTTTTGTAACCAAACCATGTGCACTTCAAAGGCATCCCCATGATTTTGCTCTTACTCTTTTGTTTGGACCTTTTCTATTGGTAGTTTTTGACTTAGTAAACATAATTTCTGGAGACTGTGTTCTGCCTTTAAATCAATCAATGTTTATTAAATTCAAATTTCATTTGGTAAGTAAAATGAATGAAAAATAGAAAAGTTGAAAAAGGTATGTAATGTTTTCATAAAGTCTTAGTGTTTATAAAATAATTAAATGGTTCTATAAGACAGCAACACATGAGATGAAAGTCTCACTATAATTTTCATTCGCATTTCTTTAATGGATAGAGAGGTTGGATATTTTTTTATGTCTGTTGACCATTTGTACTTTATCTTTTGAGAATTATCTGCTCATTTCATTAGCAGTTCATTCATTGACTGAGCTGTTTTATTTCCTGATAATTCCTTGAAGTTTTTATATATTCTAATTATTCATCTTCTCTCAGATGTGCAGTGAGCAAAGATTTTCTTCCAGTCTATGTTTGTACCCACTTGATTACCCATTTCCATGTATTGCAGAAGTCTCTTTGTTTTCTCCAGTATCATTTACCAGTTGTAGGTGTTTGTAGAATGATTAGAGTCCTCTTCAAAAAATACTTGTCTATATCTGCATGTTAGACTAATTTCCATATTTTTCCTTTAACAGTATCAAAGTTTGATGTCTTATCCTAAGGTCTTTCATTCATTTAGAACTATTTTGTATAAGTTGAAATATTGGATGATATCTAGTTTCCCCAGAATCATCTAGAGAGGTTGTGCTTTCTTTATATTTCTTTGGAAATTTTGTCAAAAATCAAATGTGGTTGTAGTTGCATTCATATCTGGGCCCTCTCCGATTTCATTGCTCTACATGACACACCCTTTTGAATTAGTACCATGTTGTTTTTGTTACAGTGGCTCTGTAGGATAATGAAATCAAGTATGTTGATAGCTCATGCATTGTGCTGTTGTTGTTGTTAAATATTTCTTTGGCTGGCTGTGGATTTTTATGCTTCTATAATAATATATGATTTTTGGCATTATTGTGAAGAATGTTATCAGAACATTGATGTGGATTGTATTAAATCCTCAGATTACTATTAAAAATGGGAAGATTTTCTTCATTTCCTTCTCAGAATGTTTGCTATTAGTTAATAAAAAAGCTATTCATTTTTGTATGCTAATTTTGTATCCTGCCACTTTGTTAAAAGATCTTATCAATTTCGAGAGTATTTTGTGAATTCAGTAAAATCTTGTGTGCAGAACCAAAACATCCACAAATATGGATAGTTCTACTGCTTACCTTCCTATTTATGTCACTTTCTCACACTGAGATCAACAATTAATAAAGGAGACCTCCTGAAACGGAGGATCTTCTGTAAAGTAAAGGAGACAGTAAATAAGACAAAATGGCAGCCTTCAGAATGGGAAATGATCGTCACCAACCCCACATCAGACAGAGGACTGATTTCCAAAATAAATAAATAACTCAAGAAACTAGACATCAGAATACCAAATATTCCAATTTAAAAATGGAGTACAGACCTAAACAGAGAATTCTCAATAAAAGAATTAAAAATGCTTAAAAGAGAGTTATAGAATTGCTCAACATTCTTAGTCATCAGGAAAATGCAACTCAAATTAACTCTAATATACCACTTTATACCTTTTAGAATGACTAAGATCAAAAACAGTGATGACAGTTTGTGTAGGAGAGGATGTGGAGTAACATATAAACAATAATACTGGCCAACCAAAAAAAAAATAAAAGGAGTAGAGAATGCAAAAGAAGAATAAAGAAAAGGTCTGGTAGAAATAAAAATAATAAAATAAATACATTTTACAAAAAACAAATGAATAATTTTTTTAAAATAAGAATATATGCATATATCTATCCCCACTATTGTATTGCAATTATATAACTAAGATAATTTAACAAGAACAAGAAGTAAAAGACATCAAAGTTGGAAATTGGATAATTGATACTATCTTTGTTGAAAAATATCTTAACAAATAAACAGACAATTACAGATACAAGTGAATGTGAAATAAAAGAACAAAACATAAAATTAACTATATATCTTAACATTATCAATGAAGTATATTTGCAGATATAAAGTAATTTTTTAATTATTATTATTAATTATTATGTACGTGCACAGACACACACACCTATCAGACAGAGCAGATTTGCATTTTCATGCTATTTAAATTAAGAAGGATATGTGTAGAAGGAGCTGCAGGCTGAAATAATTATATGGAAACTATATTCTTTTAAACACTGCTTGTTTCATTAGTTCCAGCCTCTTACTGGCTAATTCTCACATCTTGATTAACCCATTTCTAATAATCTGTGTAGCACCACGAGGTAGTGGCTTACCAGGAAGGATCTTAACCTGCGTCCATGTTGGAGAGGAGAGCTATAGCATCTGCCTCACTTCCCTTCCTCCCAGCATTCTGTTCGGTCTACTCCACATATCTAAGTTCTGACCTATCAGGCCAATCAGTTTTCTTTATTAATTAGCCAATAAGAGCAACAGATAGATAGAGACAATCCCAATCATTTCCCTTTTTTCTGTTTAAACAAAAAGGAAGGTTTTAAAATTAACATAGTAAAATTACATATAACAAAACAGTTATCAAGCAAGAATAACAGTTACAATATTTATGTCTATTTTATCTTTTATTGTAATTAAGGAAAACTATAACTATCTATTTATTCTTCAACTCCATCAAAGACTCCAGAAGGATATAATATTACCTAAGTAAACAAGGACTAAGCAACTTCCAGACTCTAGAAATGACAGAGGCATCTCGCTGCCTGGACAGTCATCCAAAGTTCTTTTGTACTGTTGGGGTATCCATCTTCATCCTACAGGCCTGTAGTTTCCAGCAGACATTTCCACAAAGTAGGAAATTTCAAAGGCAGTTCAGTCACTTTCTGCTGTATCCTGCAGAATGTTTCACAGACTCTTTCATGAATCAAGAACCCCGAAAGACCATCTCATCTTTAGGCAAGTTCAGCAGTCCTTTCTCTGTGAGTTATTTGTGTCCAGTTTATGCATAAGTCCAGGCAAGAGCAGTTTCTTGCCCAAATGGCTAACGAGCTCCATAAGGAGCCTCTTCAATGCCCATCTTTCTCATGAAGTAGCATACGTGTCTCATTGTCATGAAAAGCCCTAAGTTATTAAAACATTAAATTCCATATTCTGTAGTCTTTGAAAGATATAAAGAATGCCTATCTATCTGAAATATATTTCTATATATTTAGAAAATTTAACTAACATAACTACAAGCTTGGCCAGGCGATGGTGGCGCACGCCTTTAATCCCAGCACTCGGGAGGCAGAGGCAGGCGGATCTCTGTGAGTTCGAGACCAGCCTGGTCTACAGAGCTAGTTCCAGGACAGGCTCCAAAGCCACAGAGAAACCCTGTCTCGAAAAACCAAAAAAAAAAAACTACAAGCTTGAATATTATTGATGATTATCCATTAACAACTTATATTTCCTAATTATACATTACATTTTTAAATGAACTGCACAATCACAATACTTTAATCAATATCAGAAATACATATACATATAACAAAATTGACCTTAAATTTATATCAATAGAGGAAATTTATACCAGTGTAAACTATTCATATCCATTTCATTTCCCTCTTTAAATGTAAAAGAACACTTATAAACAGTATTTGGGAATATAGACGTAGTTATTTCTCTCCAAACTGCTTTGTGCTGAATGGGAGTGCTGTTAATCAGATCTTTCATGGTGTAACCTGTGTGCCAGGTTCATCTCAGTCGGCAGTTGAGCAAAGTAATTTTTGAGGGCGTTCACAGCAACCTTTCAGGAGGGCATGGTCTATCATACCATATTGGAATAGAAGCAATCTATAGGGTCTCATCCTCGGTGAAAACTAAAGAAGACCCTCTTGATGGAGGAAGGTCATTGGTTAAATAAAAAGAAACTGCTTGGCCCTCATTGGTTAGAAGATAGGTGGGAGGAGTAAACAGAACAGAATGCTGGGAGGAAGAGGAAGTGAGCTCAGACTCGACAGCTCTCCTCTCGGGAGCAGATGCCTCAGAGAGACGCCATGCTCCCCTCGCCAGGCCAGACGCATGCAATGAAGCTCCGACCCAGGATGGACATAGGCTAGAATCTTCCCAGTAAGCGCACCTAGGGGTGCTACACAGATGATCAGAAATGGGCTAGTCCAGGTGCGAGAATTAGCCTAGAAGAGGCTAGATAGAAATGGGCCAAGCGGTGTTTAAAAGAATACAGTGTCCGTGTAATTATTTCGGGGCATAAGCTAGCTGAGCAGGCGGCCGGGGTGCCAGGGAGGCAGCCCTGCCGCTCCTCTTATTACTACAAATGGCGCCCACATGGACAACTGCTTCCACATAAAGCCTGAGACAGCTTGGGAAGTAATTCTAGAACAAAATGAAAGCATTGTGCCTGGTTTCTTGGTAGCAGCAATTTCTCGGTTCTACTATGCTTGCTAAAGGCAAGCAAGCGCTCTCATCTAAGAGAGGCTTCCTGACTCAGCTTCAGCTGCAAAACCCTGCAGCTCAGCCGGGCGGTGGTGGCGCACGCCTTTAATCCCAGCACTTGGGAGGCAGAGGCAGGCGGATCTCTGTGAGTTCGAAACCAGCCTGGTCTACAAGAGCTAGTTCCAGGACAGGCTCCAAAACCACAGAGAAACCCTGTCTCGAAAAAAACCAAAAAAAAAAAAAAAACCCTGCAGCTCATTAAGAGGTCCTGCCACAAAACACTTAAATGGTGTTGACAAAAAGCTGAACTCATGCTTTTCGGTTTTCAGCCAGAGCAGGAAAAAAGCTGCGCCGTTTAAAAATTCCGGCTTTCTGGGCCATCCTGCCAGGGCAAACTCTGACTGTTTGAGGCAGGAGGGCCGGCTACAGAGAGAGGACTTGAGTGCTGTCTGTTGTAGCTCGCTGGCTGGCAGGGACCTTGAAACGCCATAGAGTTGTGGCTATAAACATGGCTACAGCCAGTACCTCAGCCATGAGGCTGGAAAGCTAAGGAATGGGCTACATCTAGCCAGCAAAGCCACGGCTTTAGTCCTACTGAGATTGCTTGGTAAATTAAAGACTCATGTGGTCAGCAAAAGAGAGATATACAGTAAAGAGCGATTCAAAGACAAAGAAAATTTCTAAATGGTTTGAAGTGTGTTAAAAATATATGCAGACTAAAATTTAAAGTTCTTAAAGTAACAAACAAAAAAAAGGAAGAGAGTTGTTGTGTGTGGTACACACCTTTAATCCCAGCACTTGGGAGGCAGAGACAGGCGGATCTCTGTGAGTTCGAGGCCAGCCTGGTCTACAGAGCTAGTTCCAGGACAGGCTCCAAAGCCACAGAGAAACCCTGTCTCGAAAAAACCAAAAAAAAAAAAAAAGACAAAAGTACACAAATTTGGGTGGATAGAGAAGGGAGATTAATCTGGGAGAAGTATAGAGTGTGGGAAAATATGATAAAAGTGAATCATAAGAAATTCTCAAAAAAACTAATAAAAATGAGACTTTTGCAGTGAAATAATTTTCATATATATGATATAGTAAAAATGGCAAAGAACTAAAAGCACATTCTTTCTCCCTCCTTGACTTGGTCCTATTTCAGAAGAGAAGCTATTTCCCAGAAAAACTCCCTCTTGGCATAGGTTTCCTTTTATTCTTTTGCCTGAGTGAATGAAATGACAGTCCCTCACCCTAAATCACTTACCAAATGCTTGGAATGGCTCCATCATATCTGAAAACCCTTACTTGTGGCTCAGAGGGAGGCATTTCTCAGACTACTGCCTCACCCCTTCGGAAAATCAGTAGAGGGTCAGTGAGAAAGTGGATGACCAGACTACGGACAAGTTGTTCATCTACCTGTTGGTCCAAATAAGTCTTATTAAATCTTGAAAGGAGACAGGACATTTAATGAACAAGCTTTCCCACTCCTCAGTGGTAGAGACTGAATCAATAGTTTTAGACAAAGCACAAATGGAACTGGAGAGATGGCTATACTCTTAAAATTTGCTCGATGCTTCAAAACTCACACTGCTCTTTCAGAAAACCAGAGTTCAGATCCGGCACCCAAGTCAGGTAGCTCACAGTTGCCTGTAACTCTAGCTCACTCACCAATGGGTGCTTCTTTGGTCTTCACAGGTACCTGAATTCAGGGGCACAGACACAGACAAATGTGTATTTTGAAATCATTAAAAATAGCTAAGTCACAGAGACAGATGAGCATGGGGCTCACCCTTATAACTGGGAAGTTGAGTAAAGAAAGATTACCACAAATTTGAGACCAGCCTGGACTGCAAAAGAAACCCTGTTGAAAAAAATAACAACAGCAAAAAGAGACACACAATTTTTAGAGCTGTAATGGCCATATTTTTAATTTAATAAAAGAAATCTTAAATTGGGGGTATTTCTTTAAAAATTTACTTAGAGTTTAAAATAGATTATGGATTTGAAATTTTCAGGTATTGTAAATATTCTTTTTCTGTTTTATTTATATGCAAACATGTTTTCAAAATAGTGTGATTATCAAATTATTCTTTTTAAATAAAACATAAACTATCATTTAAGGCTGCTAGTTTGATATTTATGGAATTTCATAGAAATATTTGAAATTCAATTAGCTAAATACAAGTGTGATCCAGTTGTATTTTGCTGAATTGTCTAATTTATTTCCAAATGTGGAAAATAAGTCTTATTTACCACAAAGTGAAAATGTTTTCTTAGAATATTGTAGGATGGCATTTCTTTTGTCTGACTATACTATTAAGTTTCTATTTGGAGCTATCAGGGATATCAATCATGATGTTCATTTCTAAGTGCTGGGATCTAAAAATATTTTAGGTATTTTGCTCTACTCATGATGCTCAATTTTGACTGTCAACTTTCCTGGATAGAAAGAAGCACACCTCTTAAGGTGACAATTAGATCATAAGGGTCTAACCCTTACAATGGTTTGATCCCTTGAAATAACCACAGGATGACATGACTTGGAGTGATAAAGGTAAGGACATAGGGCATAGCTAAAGGATGTAGGTCACTTTTGAGATGAATTTTGAAGATTGTATCTGTTGTTGGTCCCTATCCATGTCTGATTCCTAGCTCCATATAAAACCTCCCTCCCACCATCCCTGTATTGACACATGGACCTTAAATAAATCCTCTCACCTTTGCTGTAGAACATTTGGTCACAGCGATACAAAAGTAGCTGCTGCAATACCTTCCAGAATTCTCTAATGTGTACTCGTTAGGAGGCTATTAAAATTAGGCTCTTTTTCCGAAATTTGGGTAAGTGGGAAAAATGTAATAAAGGAGAGCTGAGACTTGAGAAAGAAATAACAAGGAGCATAGACCTTCTGGTCAGCGTAGTCTATGAACAAAGGGATACAATATTCCTCTGTCCATTTCTCCCTAGATCATCCTTAATGTAAACTATGTCTGAACTTTCCTGGTCTGTGAGAAACCTGACAGAGATTTTACAGAACCAGTGTAACAACCCAACAATGCAGCAATGCAAGGCTACACTGTGACCTAATTACAAATCCCAGATAGGTAAACTCTGGAGAAGGTTGGTGATGTAGGAAGTCACATGCCCTTGACATCTTTCAGCATATAGCAGATAAACCCTGGAAACCACGTTCAGAGAATATTCTAGCCACAGCTACAGTTTCAATCTGAAAGGTTCTATATTTGTATTTTGAATACTTGTTCCCAAGCTGGTCACATTACTTAGGTAGACTGTAGAAACTTTAGGAATTAGGACCACATGATGGAAGTAGATCATGGAGGACAGGTATTTGAAAGTCCCTGGTCAAAGCGTACTTTGTTTCAGGGTTGACCATGACATGGACAGCTATTGCTGAAAACCTGTACGCTTGATTGAACTGCCAATTCCATTTGTCTCCTGTCAACATGTTTTCTTACTGCTCCATTGTGATAGAGAACATCTTACAATAACTTCATCGGGTTAGAAGGATAAATCAAAATAGAAGCGTAGGTAAGAAAGTCAGTCCTCTACATTTCAGTGTCCCTATGGTTGTTTATATTGCTTTACTGTCTTTAAATAGCCCACTGAAATTACCTGTGATAAGTGCACACAAAAAGAAAAGAAAAATGGGGAAATGACTCAAGGCCTACAAAGCAATTACTTTTGTGTCATAGACAACCAAAGCTAAAAGCAAGTGTAAACCTAGCTATAAGTGTAGTAATTAATGATAGTCAGAAAACATTTTGACTTCAAAACTGACCTTCACTTCAAAACCTTGTCACAATTAATAGAATTATTTGTATTTTGGAATATTTATTCTCACTAAAATATAAAATATTAATACAAACCTTCAGACCCCGAAAGTCTGAAACTTCTCCCAGTAACTCTAATCATTTCAAAGATTGAAAATAAAAGTGGATTTAATATTCAAAGGAAGTTGTGCCAAGTATCACTTAATTTCTCAACAAGAGAAATGCAATTGTGCTAGTCATTACTATCTGTAATAATAAAAATAAATTATCCTTGGCTTTGTCCATGTATTAGTGAGTACGTGTACTCTTCTTGAATGCTTTTACATGTAGGTTAAAGAAACAATAAAAATACTGAAAATAAGGAATAGCTTAAGCAAGACAGGCAGTGGTGACACACGCTTTAATCCCAGCACTCGGGAGGCAGAGGCAGGCAGATCTCTGTAAATTCGTGACCAGCCTGGTCTACAAGACCTAGTTCCAGGACAGGTTCTAAAGCTACAGAGAAACCCTGTCTTGAAAAAACAACAATAGCTAAGGAAAACTCTAAAACATACCTACTGTACAGGCTTTGGTCCAAGGGTAGAGCTCTTTGGGTTGGAATTATTGAGGAAGCCTGTATGGGTTTGAAGGCTTTGAAAAATTGGTACTGTCTTTAAGTCAAACAGTAAAGGCAAAGTAAAACTTATCTGAAACCATGTACAAGAATTTAAGTTTAGCAGTTATCTGAAATGGTACACAAAGAAAAACTGAGTTATATCTGGGAACAAAACAAGACAAGTGGAAAGAGGGGCTGCCAGTCTCATAGAGGACATGGAGAGAGAAATAAATCCTGCTAGTCTCCTCTTGATATTCATTCTGTAGATCAAGAAGTAAGAATGAAAACTAAGAACAGGAATTTAAAAATGAGTTAGAAGTATTTAAAATTATCAAAAATCATTAAATAAGTAACACACGCAGAAAGAGAGACTCATTATTAATGGTAGGTCCTTGCTTGGATTGTGGAAATAGAAATGAAGAAAGCTAACAGATCTGAATGGGAATAAGAAAGCATTGTGTGTGTGTGTGTGTGTGTGTGTGTGTGTGTATATATATATATATATATATACTTAAAATGTGCAGTATGAAGTGATTGCTCTCCAATATGATCGTCTCCCCTTGGATGATCCTATTTCTCTGTAAACAGCATCCATTTGGTTTGTTTCTCTTTAATCCCTGCACTGGGAGAACAGAGACAGTTGGATCTCTGTGAGTTTAAGGCCAACCTGGCCTCCATAGGGAAAAACCTGTCTCAAATTAAATAAATACATAAATAAAAGAAAAGAAAGAAGGAAGGAAGTGAAGGAAGGATGGAGGGAGGAAGGGAGGGTGGGAGGAAGGGAGGAAGGGAGGAAGGGTACTAGTGACTCTCAAAATTACATGTGAGTTGTATATAGTTCACACCTATCTGTTGGAAATGTTAAGAATTCTATTTATTCCCTTATTTTCTGGCTTTTAGGCTATTTATTCTGGTCTACTACTTTCTTTCAGAAGTTTATACTTCAAAATCACATGCAAAATTACATGATGCCAGATGCATTTGTTATTAACTTGATTAGTCAAACAATTCATGCCATTCGGCAATGCCATTTGGCTAAAGGAATATGTTCACATTCCATTGAGATGCTGAGGATTCTGAGGTGATACTATCCTGGGTCCCCACACTTTACAGAAGCTTAGAGAATATCCTACAGGTAAGAGCCACACGGGTTTTACATCTCGCAGCTCAGGACTCAACTGTGTTCACTGATTAGTCTCCTTCTCTCTGCCCTTGATCTTTAAGCTCAAAGCTCAGCTCCCATCTGGCATGTGTCCTTTGTATCATGAAAATTACTATCTCTATCCCAAAAGTTGTCTACATAGTTCCCCGTGTCTTTGTTTCCTAAGGAGATAAACTGAAAGTGTTGTAAAGATGAGCATTAGCACACATCCTGTTTGGCAATGTTTCATTAATTTGTACAGCAGCAACACTGCTCAGGTGTGTGTCCACAGGTTGGTGGATGTCACCATAAGTTTAAACCTTGATTTAAGATGCATGTTACTTTTGTCCAATGCATAATCTAAGTCATTTTTAAACTGAAGTATCTGAGGGAAAAGATTTATTTTTATAGAGAGAAATGGTATTGAGTTTTTAATTTTTGCTCAACTCTTAGTGGTTGGTTATTTACTATTTCATAAGAGCATCATCATTCCTTTGGAAGATCCGAAGACATCTGCCCAGATCAAATAGTTCTACTAAAGCTTGCTGAGTAAATGAGCAAAAAAGTGCAATTTAAATTATATCTTACATTGTGTCTATCTCCCAGATGGAAACAGTTTTATCTCTTCTAAAATTTCTTATAGGCTGTTTATTAAAACAGCAAAATAAGCAACAGAATAATGGGAAACTTTATTCAGGATACAAGCCTGCCCCTTTTGTAAAGATTAGCAGTGGAAATCATCCTGTAATTAGTTTTCTCGACTTTCCAAAGTGTGTGTGTGTGTGTGTGTGTGTGTGTGTGTGTGTGTGTAGCCAGACAAAAAAAATGCCATGCATATAAATGTTCATATTTTAAAATACAAATTATAACATGTTATACACAAATCATCCATGTAGTATAATAAAGATTGAACTGATCCCTATTACTAGCTGCATGATATATTTCTGTAATTTCAAAAGACCTTAGTATATTAAATACATCAACAATTAATGTGAAGGATATGTCAAAGGGATGTGAATACATTCCCTTAGAGAAATGACTAGAACTATTTGACTAATAGAAGGTCATAATAAGTGAACTTGGGTCTCATGTAGGTTTTCATATAATTTTTAAAAAGAAATTTTTAAAAATGTGCAAGTTGACAAGAATAAATAAAACACCTTAAAAACCAATACCACTGTATTAGTAAAAAATGAGAATAGAATACAAGAGCCAGTACAAGTTACATGGTTTTGCTAACTGATGAACTAACTGTATTGTCATTTCAAGTTTTTAAATTTGTATTCATGACTTATAGAGAGATAATACATACACAATATAACATACATATGTGTGCATGGTTATAATGAATACACGCAATGTCTTGCACACTATGTTAGAGTCACACTGAATTCATTTCCACCTTTCCATAACCCAATGTGCCTCCACCACATTCCTGCCCAAAGACTTTGTTTTTCTCCATTCTCTACCACCCCAGTTCTGTGAACCAGTCTCTGGGAGCTCTGGTTAGGGCTGAAACATTTTCATCACTTCAAAGACACATGTATCTCTTCTTGAAAGATGCTACCTGTTCATCTTGCCTTGTGAAACTCCTTGACTAAAGTAACTTTATGCCATTTCACCTTGTTTGTTAGATTAATAATTACTCTGACCCTCAGTTCTTACTTGTTTATTCCTTAACAGAAACAATAACTGACACAGCCACTCTTGATTTCTTTGCCTGTTTCACAAATTATATAAATTTGGGGTAGGCACATTCCTGGGCTACAGAGGCATTATTCCTGAATGCAATGTAAGGTGTGAAATGTCACTGCCTCTGGGATAATCACTTCATTAGCCACAGTTTTTCCTCCAAAGTCCAGAACAGAGTGGGAGAAGGTCCTCCACTCAAGGGCATGAGTTAATGTTTTGATGAAATACAAATTTCATGACTTTGTTTACAGTTCAAATAAGCAAAGATCATAACTAAAAATACTTCCCACTGATGGTCCTGTAACAAGGAGCCATGGTATTCACACAATCAGTAAACCTATAAAATTTATATTTCTAAAACATTATGAAATTTATGTTTTCTGGAAAGCAATAGGCTACAGATAATTTTGAGAAGCTTATATTTTAGCACCTGCAATTTCATTTTAGAGTACACCCTCAGGAAATCATCAACTGGAGAAACATCTATGTATGCAATAAACATGAGAGAAAAATAAACCAAGAATTTCTGAAAATGTCAAGTAAGTTGTGAAATAAAATGTACCACCTTCATGCACTTATACTGTTAGATACAATTTAATATTCCTTTCTGTGTGTATTTTATTTATATATATTTTTAATAAATGAAAATTTTACTCTGCTAAGTGAAAGTGATAGCAAAAATGTTTATATATTTCTGTTATATTTCCACTCTAGGGTTTATACATATCTGAGTGTGTATATCTATATTTTTCTATAAACATTTAGATAATTTTAAAAAATCATTAGATTTTTTAATTAATTTAAAATTTAAATTAGCATAATCATGAAAATAGCCAATAAGGGACAAGAGAAGTCATGACTTTGTTAAGTATCTTTGCTATCTATCCCTTTCATGTCCCTTGTTTCACACTGATGGCTAAACAAGCCTCAGAACTTCCACAGAGAGCTCTCAAGAAACATCAACCACCAGTTCCATTTTATCCCCCTCTGATCTTCTTAGGATGCTTTGAACCTGCACAAAATTGTTGACACAGCAACAGCTGAAGAGAAAGAAAGTAATCCGGAAATCTCATGATACTCTTATGCTGTCAAAGCTGTTATAATGTCATTTTCCTCTAAATTTATATATTTACTATGCGTATGTAACAGTGTGTACATGCACGCATGTGTGGATGTGTAATGGTGCAAGTTTGGATCAGAATGAAAATGTGAGTTGGGTTCTCTACTTCCACCATGTGGTCCCTGGGCATGGAACTCAGACTTCAGGCTTGGTGGAAAGTGCTTTTAGCCACTGAGCCATCTCACAGACTCCAGCAATATCTTATGAACAAAAAAAAAAAATCTGTTGTAATGGAAATTAAGCTCAGCTCTGAGACTTACCACTACATAGCACAATAAAATGGGTGAATCAGAATGCAGTCATAAAAGATCAATAATATTTACTGCAAGCTCTGGCAATTCATTTCCTTTTTAAGTTTCTTATTTGTAAACATTGTCGAAATCTCATGTTAAATGACGCTTGAGATAGTTGCCTGGGTCCACACATGTAATCAAGGAATTCTGTGAGTTATACACAAAGCTCAGTATCGAGCACAGAAGAGATAAAGGAAATCATTAGATCTAGAGCCAGTAGACTATCCACAGTTGCCAGAGAGTCCTCTCTGGGAGCGCTAGCAAACTACTGGAAAGACAGGTCATACCTGATTTTGATAAAACTAGAAAAATAATAATTTGCTTTAAAATTTCATATCTGAATTGCATGAGTAGAAAACATGAGAGAGGGGGATTGTTTTTGTGGGCATGCCCATGAAGAACCAAGGGTAAGAATCACTTGGAACACTGCCTAAAAATGCAACCTAACAATGGAACCCTAATCACCTTACTCTTCAAGCTATATAAATGACCAAAACAGTCAGGAAAGGGAGTGAGAACACAGGAATCCTCCAAAATAGCACATGTGTACATATATGCATATGTGTCATCTAATACAAGATACATTAAAATAGAACCTATTGGGTTAACACTTGGTTACACATAGGACATGTGTATGTATGTTTTCCTATTATTCCATCAGCACATCAATATTTGTAGTCAAACTACATTACGTCTTGCAAAGTATCAGAAGATAAATCTTAGGAAATCCCTCTTCAGTGGTACATTTTTTAATTTGCTCCCTGTATGTCATTAACTATGTTGTAACTTTGCTTCACAGTTCTTACCTTTTTATCTTGAACAAGTCTTGTCTTTGCCAAGAGAGGATGGGAGGCAATGAGACATGGATCACAGAGGTTACCCTGCTGGGATTCCAAGTTGATCCCACTTTGGATTACTTCCTCTTTGGGATTTTTTCAGGCTTTTATACCTTCACCCTGTTGCGAAATGGGATCATTCTTGTAATAATATCTGTGGCCCCAAGGCTGCACACACCCATGTATTTCTTCCTCTCACACCTTGCCATCCTTGACATGTCCTGTGCTTCTAACAATGTCCCCAAGATGCCAGCTAACCTTGTGACCCAGAAAAAAAACATCTCCTTTGTTCCATGTATCATGCAGACATTCTTGTATTTGGCCTTTGCAGCAACAGAGTGCTTGATTTTGGTGGCAATGTCTTATGACCGGTTTGTGGCCATCTGCCACCCTTTGCACTACACTGTCATCATGAGCTGGAGAGTGTGCACTGCCCTGGCTGCTGCTTCCTGGGGCTTTAGTTTACTGCTGGATATGGTTCATTTAGTTCTCCTGCTGAGGCTTCCCTTCTGTGGACCTCATGAAATCAATCACTTCTTCTGTGAAATCCTGTCTGTCCTCAAGCTGGCCTGTGCTGACACAATGCTCAACCAAGTCGTCATCTTTGCCACTTGTGTGTTCATCTTAGTGGGACCCTTATGCTTAGTGCTGGTCTCCTACACATGCATCCTGATGACCATTCTAAGAATCCAGTCAGGGGAGGGTCACAGAAAGGCCTTCTCCACCTGCTCCTCCCACCTCTGTGTGGTCGGGCTCTTCTTTGGCAGTGCCATCGTCATGTACATGGCCCCCATGTCTCAGAACCCAGAGACACAACAGAAGATCCTTTCTCTGTTTTACAGCCTTTTCAACCCCATGCAGAACCCCCTGATCTACAGCCTGAGGAACATTGATGTCAAGGGTGCTCTGCAAAGGATTCTGTGGAAGATGAGGCATGTGTGAGAAACATCCTGGAGATGTCAAGTTTGGTACCTGACATTTTCTTTGCCCTTGCTAGAATACATGTTATTTTACAATGGAATATTATGTACTTTCATTTAAAACCAAGAACATGTAAAACTAAAGACAGTGGAAAAGTAGATGAATGCCTTCATTCCTTACTACAAATCCAGCCACAGAAAAAGCACAGAATACAATCATGTCAAATAATGACTACTTTTTTAATATTAGACTTCTTTAAAATTACAAATACATCATCAAGAAATGGAACATGAGGCTATAGACCAAATGGTAAGTTTCATACCAATTTTTGTCTGTTTTTGAAACAGAATGGAGCTATGTAGAGCAAGCTGACACTTCCAGTCATCATCCTACCTCTGCCTCTACAGTGAGGAGCTAAGATTTCAACACCCTGCCCATCATATACTACCTAGTATACTAAAAGCTTTCAGATGAATAATAATAAAAAATTAACTTACAAAAGCAGAGCAATAAAATTGAATTGAATTCTCAATATAAACATGGTAGTTGATAACAGAAGGATTGGTGTTCATCATCACTAGTCAACAAGAAAAGTATGAATTACATCACCATGATAAACCATTTCATACCCAGCAAAGTGTTTACACATGTTAGTGGTTTATTCATCATGAGAACTATCAGAAACATAACTTCAATAGCTGGAAAGTGATCCCTACTAATAGATAATAAATACTGAAAATGAGTTAACCTATTAAATACACAAAAGCACATTTTGACCTTAAACCGTGCGTCACAACTCCACCTGGAGACATTCAACTGAATGTGTGGCTGAAAAGAAATTGGCAGCAATAGGAGGTTTTTGCATCACTGAAGCTGAACACACAGAGTGTGCGTATGCCACCACATCAAACAATTCCAGTAAAAGCTCCCTGAATTCTCAGATCTGAGATTACAGTACATCATGAGCTCCAGCGTTTCCACCTTACAATAGTTTCAGTTCTTACAGAAATTATCATCTAAATAGAGAAAACAAAGACTTCTAATACTTTTCTTCTCTCATCACTCAGTATCAAATTAGTATAACTTTTAATTTTATTATGTTAGGTTAATGGTGCTTAAAAGTTGCTATTTGAGTTGCTGGCTTGTGTTTTATAAAAAAAAATAGTTACACAAATTTTGACTTGAAATTAGAAAAGAGTTTCTAACTGTTAATGGGATGGCTCTAAACATATTTCTGCCAGTATTTTTCATATTAATGCAAAGCTACATTCTCACTAAGGCCAACTGTAAAAGCAAAATACTGTTCAACTTTTGAAAATGTTGAAGAGTTCTGTGTCCTGTGGGATCAAATACCCCAAGATTCAATTCTTTACGTAAAAAGAGAATTTATATTATTAGTTGCCAATTTTAGTTCTGACTTTAATAAAATTATCAGGCAATGGTGGTACATGCCTTTAATCCCAGTACTCGGGAGGCAGAGGCAGGTGTATCTCTGTGAGTTCGAGGCCAACCTGGTCTACAAAACTAATTCCATGACAGCCTGTTACACAGAGAAACCTTGTCTCAAAAAAAAAGGTAAAATCATATGTTTCCCTCAAAATTGTTTTCAAATAAATTTCTTTATGATTGCTTCTAAGTGCATGTTTAGTTTCTGAAGCTGTTTTATAGACCTATTCATCTGGGGTCACAGAAAATTTCTTGAAATGAAGGATCACAGTGGGAAAAGTTTAAGGATCCTAGCTCTAGACCAATTCAAGTTTTCTATAAGTAGACAAGGAAAATATTTGAGCTTGAGGATGATACTCTGGTTTCTCTTTAGATCGTATACATCTTTTGCCTTTTACTTGAGTTTGAGAGTGGTTTTACTTGTCATCATCCACCTCTGGCAGAGGCATCCATAGATAGCATGTGTGTGGATGGGTAAGCATAAATTCTAATAAAACCTTGTTTACAAAGCAAATAGCTGATCTAGTGGGTCACAGGGATAAACTTCAGTGAACCCCTGGTTTTAGAATCTAGTCTAGTCCCTCTTAGTACATGTGACAGTGCATCGCTTGGGAGGAAAAGAGGAAATCAGGGTCATTAAGAGTGGATAAAGGCTCAGCTATCACTTGGAAGTCACTCTGAACTCACAGTTCTTTCCTCCAGACAACCTCTAAAACTTACAAGGATTCAATGGCCTATGGAGCTATAAATGTCCATTGTTGATCCATTGAATTCAACTATTAATTATCTAACCAAATAAATGTACAGCTAATACAATTTAAGTTTTAAATAACAAAGTTGACAGAATTTTATACTTTATCTATTTTGTAATGTTAAAGCTTTGCAATGTTTTTCTTACTAATCTTTTTGAGACTCGTTAAATTTAACCAGGGTCATCTCTATGACCATGAGCAGGTAACTATACCAATGGGGATATATATGGCAATGCTGACTACTCTTCCCCTATAACCTTTCAGTAGCCAATATTTCAACAGGGATAGATAGGTCCTCATGAGCCCCTCCCCCATCTATAACTGGCTCCTGACAGGTCTGATCTTGCCCAGGCTCAGCACAGGGAACTACAGCTGTTGTGACTTCATGACTGCAATGGCTGTACCATGCCCAGAACACAGAATTTCATCTCTCTCCTCCCTATATTCCAGCTCTTACACTTTTTACAATCCTTTTTCTGTAATATTCCTTGAGCCTTAAGAAGACAGTATGTCTCTTTTTCTCAGTACCTTAAGCAGCCAAGGATTTCTGCATTCATAACTTAATGTAAAAACGAAAGTTTTTCTGATTGTGAGTGAAGGAAACTTTTTGTCTATAGGTATAAAAATGGATGCCAGAATAACTAAACATATGGTAGTAAATTCTCTTTTAAGGCCTATGACCTTGACAGTCACTGTTTTTTGACCAAGTTTTCAGTACCAGGCTTAAGGCATCTCCTGCAGATCAGACCACATCTAATCAGAAACGAGGTGGTTGTCTCATAGCAGTCCTGTCACTCTGCATGAGAAGGCATATCTTTCCTGGTAGGTTGGTATTACGGTTCATGAAGTTCACATTAGATCATTGAAGTCTTTTCTCCAATGCAAAACTAGAACTATATTATAACACCTTTTGTGTCCACAGTAGGCTGCTCAAGGTAATTATAGAGTTCTCAAAAGAAGACTTGACATTTTGTTAATTCCATTTACTTTATTTGATAAAGGCACAAAATACTATATTTTTTCTGAGAGATAATAAGTCAATTTTTAAAAATTCATTATAGGAAAGTGTCTTAGGGTTTTGTTACTGTGAAGAGACACTGTGACCATGGTAACTTATAAAAGAAAGCATTTAACTGGGGCTGACTTACAGTTCAGAGGCTTAGTCTATTGTCACTGTGGCTGTAAGAATGATGGCATGCAGTCAGACAAGCTGCTAGAGAATGTTCTGAGAATTCTACATCTTGATCCACAGGCAGCAGGATATGAATGTCACACTAGAAATGACTTGAGCATTTGAAACCTCAAAGCCCATGCCCTTAGTGATGTACTGTAGGAGGAGGGTGCTTGTTCATCCCGGCCGCCCAGAACCAAAATAATCAAACAGAAACTATGTTAATTAAAACACTACTTGGCCCATTAGGTCTAACTTCTCATCGGCTAACTTTTATATCTTTTTTTATAACCCATTTTTATTAATCTGTATATCACCATAAGGTTGTGACCTACCAAAACAGTTTTAGCACATCTACCACCAACTGCGGATCCATGGTGTCTTCTGATTCTGCTCTTCTTCCTCCCTGCATTCAGTCCAATCCTCTCCACCTACCTATCAGGCCAAGGCAGTTTCTTTATTCATTAACCAATACAAGCAACATATAGACAAAAAGACCTCCTACAACAATGTACTTCCTTCAACAAAACTATACCTACTCCAACAAAGCCCCATCTCCTAATAGTACCACTCCCTATGAGCCTATAGGGCACATTTTCTTTCAAGCCACCACAGAAAAAGTAACAAGAAAAAAATTGAAAATTAAAAAACAAAAATGTGCCAGTCTTGCTAGGGCTGCACCGTGAAACACTAGAGAAAATCACTAAGCACAGTCTTGAATCTTACTAACTTAATTCTAGCAAGCTAGAGTCCAGTAAGAGCAGAGGCCATTGCAAATGGCTTTGTAAGTGTGATGAACAATTAAGACTTTAATTTTGTGCATGATTGTGTTTTGCTTGAATGTATGTCTGTACCTACTGTATATTCCTGGTGCCCATAGAGGCCAGAAGAAGATCTCAGATTCTCTGTAACTGGAGTTACAGGAAGTTGAGTATCAGCATGTAGGTTCTTGGGACTGAACCTAGGTCCTCTGGAAGAGCAACAAGTATTCTTAACTGTGGAGACATCACTATAGCCCATGGATTGGAATTTTGAAGTCAGGGCATTATCAAGGTTAAGAGTGGGAGTGTTTTTATTGCTGTTGTTTTATTTGAAGACTGGAGAAGTATTTTCTTTTCTGAAAACCGTAAGTTTGAGTCTAGTGTATTCTTTGTTTAAATACATTTATTTATTTATTTATTTATTTTACAGCCCGACTGAAGTTCCCCCCCCCTCTTTTCTTCAAAGTCCCTTACCCCATTCCCCTTCTTTTCCCTCCTCCCAATCTATTCCTCCACCCTTTCTGTTTAGGAAAGGGCCGGTCTCCCATGAGCATCAACAAAACATAGCATATCAAGTTGCAGAAAGACTAAGCACCTCCTCAAGTACTAAGGCTGGGCAAGGTGACCCAGTAAGAGGAGTAGTCCCAAATGCCTGTAAGAGTAGGAGATGGCCCCTGTTCCCAAGAGTGGGAGTTTTATGGAGGAAACCTGGAAGAAGATGAGAGTGATTTCAACAAGATCGGAGACCAGATACAGTATTAGTTACACTGATTGATTGTAGTCAGAAATAACCCATTGTCTTCCCATGAAATACTTTATCCATGCACTGCAAAAGATGATAGATACAATGTTTATTTCAAGTTGCTCCTCATTCACAGTTTAAGAACGAAATTATGGGTATATGTGTCAAGGTTAAGAACTAGAAATTTTTTTATAAACTTTTGACTTTACTTCTTAATGGGTAGATGAGGTGGTTAGAATAAAAATTGTCCCATAGGCTCATATGTCTGAATGCTTCATCATCAGAGAGTGGTACTATTTGAAAGGATTAGAAGGCTTGAGAGGTGTGGCTTTGTTGAAGGAAATATGTCACTGCGGTTGGGTTTTGAGGTTCAAAAGCTCTTGCCAAGCCCAGAGTATTGTTATTTGCCTATAGATGAGGATGTAAAAAAAAAATTCTCAGCTACTTCTCCAACACCTGACTGCAGACCACCATGCTTCCAGGCATTATGGTAATAGACTAAACCTCTGAAACTGTAAGCAATTATCATTTAAAAGCTCTCTTCTCTAAGAGATGACTTGGTCATGATGTATCTTCACAGCAATATAACAGTGACTAAGACAGTGGGCAAGACTCATTTTTATCCACAGATTCTATCTCAAGATTGGAATGAATTCAGAGCTGTTCTGAATGTCAGACACATCCAGATAATAAAAAAAGAGGCAGGTGAGGTAATGTAAGTATCAAATTAAAGTGGGCTTGAGATTTGAGAAGTGTGGGATAGATATTTTGTAATATCTCTTCCACTTTGAGAAATCTATTTCTCTACTGGCATCTTACCAGGCTCCATAATAAGACTGTCATCAACCCAGTTGGCACCAGAGGGGGAGCCACTGATAAAATATGTACTAACAGTTATTAACTCATGGCAAGATTTGCTTTTTTTCTTCTGAACCAGAATCTAGATTCTGACTAATCCCCATTGCCATCTGATCTCAGGCAACCGCGTATAACCTGCCCTGGGGGAATAAAAAACAAAAAGGCATGGGAAATGATGGCATTGGTCCCCAGGCGGCATATTCTTCTCTTCTCTCTGGAGTGTGGTGGCTGCATCAGCATCGCAAGGCTCCATTCCCTGGATCATTAATTTTTGTCTGTTGAAGGATCTGGATTCAAAGGGTGATAAGCAAAATCTTCACTTGCAGAAGCAAGTTCATCACAATAGTCAGAGCTCTGAGCCTTGGTTTCTGCTGACAAGGCTCCTTTAGAAAGAAAGAGCTCACCCAAGTCCTATCTTCCTTTCCGGCTTTCCTATTTGGGATTTCTTCTAAGCTTCTGACTACAGTTGAGGAAAAGATTGCAGCTTATGCCACTGTAAGTGAATGTGTTTTAGATTTTTTTATTGTTTTGTTTGGGCTTTTGTTTGTTTTTGTTGTTCATTGTTTGGGTTTTGGAGTTTTTGGGGTTTTTTGTTTGTTTTTGTTGTTTATTGTTTGGGTTTTGGAGTTTTTGGTTTTTTTGTTTGTTTTTGTTGTTTATTGTTTGGGTTTTGGAGTTTTTGGTTTTCGGATTTTTTTCTTTATTTATTTGTTCATTTGTTGGGGTTTTGTTGCCTGAGAATGAGTGAGAGAAGAGAGGTGGGGTAGAGGTCAGCAAAATACTTGGCTTGAGGTCATAGTGAGGTACCTAGTCCTAGCCGGGGTATGACATTACACACTTGTATTAAAATGTTCTTTGGAAGCTTAGGACTCTCTACAATGAATATATGCCAATAAAAAGATACATGGAAAACTCTAATGCAGGTTAATCTAATAGTGAACTTGATGAGTCAAACAATGTTATTAGATTGAAAGCTTGCATTTGACTTATGAGCTAAGTGGCTGTGCTTGACGTAACAGGGACTCAGTTACATCCCAGATAATGAACCTTGCAGTCATCAAATGGCTGTGCCTCTGGAAGGCTCAGGAAGGTCTTATTGGGCTCTTTCAGCTTGACTCAGCAGGACAGTACCACAATATTACTGCTGTGTGTCTAAAACATTTCCATCCTGCATTCTGTCAGGTTAAACAGATTTACATCTTATGTATCTTCCAAGTAGAACCTAAATATCAATATGTGCTCTCTGTATTCTGCTCATACAAGTCCAGCCACAAATAAACCTGTATGAAGCCAAATGAGTATCAATCTGTTGAAATAAAATCGACTCACTATATGTGACCGACTGCCGGCTATATTGAACAAATTCTTGTTCTGTTCATTGGAGTTCTAACTAAACACCTACACAAGACTTTGGGAGTGAACTCAAGATGACTACCACCTTTTAAAAAAGTGATCAAAGTTGTATCAGCACAGAAACTCAAGTTCATAAAGAGAACTAAAGTCCCTTTCACAAGCAACGCCACTGTAGTGAGATCAAATGAGACCATTATCAGGCACATTGGTCAACTTCAGAAACAAAGGCAAGGGGAAATCACAGAGGCAAAACTGCCCCAGGTCTACAGCAGTGTCTAGACAAAGAAGAGGACTTCACAAACAGACCTGGTGTTCAGGATTCTAGGCTTTTCCAAAGAACACAGACTCCAAAAGTTATGAAAGTGACAGTCTCTGTTGCTCCAGATTTTGTATCTCATCCACTCTTTTTGCTCCTGTTTCTGGTATTTTGTTTTTTAACTGGAAAATCTTGGAAGCCACATACCAGATAGGGAACATAAAATGCATAGGATTGTACATCTTCGATTGACAAAGATCAGGCTTTTTGACATACGCCAGTTCAGGTCTGTTTTACACTGCTGCCTTCATCAATCATCACTGGGTGTTGCAATCATGCCCAACTCTGCAGGTGGTGGCACACACCTTTAATCCCAGAACTTGGGAGGCAGAGGCAAGTGGATATCTGTGAGTTTGAGGTCATCCTGGTCTATCAGAGCTAGTTCCAGAACACGCACCAAAGCTACACAAGGAAACCCTGTCTCAAAGAAAACAAAAATAAAAAGATAAAAAAATCATGTCCAATCCAATTTAAGATCCATTTCTACTGCCAGTCAATGGAAAATATTGACCATTGTATCTACCAGCATAACTCAGAAAAAACTTTATTCACTTTTAGAAAAGTAAATACCGTTAAAATTTCCTGTCCATTTTTTCTTCATAAGGGCTAACATTTCCATAATATAGACTTCTTTTTCTCTACTTGAAGCTATCAGTAAATCTCAGATGAGACACTCTCATTAGTTAGTGAGAGTTCCTTCTAAAATGAGCTTGAATAATGTGAAACTTTATTTTCACAGTATGCTTTAGATTTTTCCAAAATAGAAATGCTCAATTTTACAGACTAATATTGCAGGTTTATTAGGAAAAAGGGAAAACAACTTATTTAAAAGGCAAGTCCCTATACAATCTTACTCTGTGGAGATAATCAATATAAACAAATGCACATTTTGCTTACAGTGTTGTTTATGGTTTGAAATAAGGTCAAAGGATGAATATAAATGTGCTGGTATTTTAAACTATATGTCACATCATAGGCACCCACATAACAACTATGTGTGGACAATTATATTTCTCTACATTTCCAGGTTTATAATTGGGTCAGAAAGATTGTTCTGTGGTTAATACATATTTCTCTTGCAAAGGACCTAAGTTTGATTATCAGAACTTAAATTAGGTGATAGACAACTGCTTGTAACTTTAGTTCCAGGGAAGGCAACACAGTCTAACCTCCGTGGGCACCTACACACATGAGTAACAGGTTAACTCATACAGACGCACACGTACATAAATAAAATACACAGTTTCTGAGTTTTACTTATCTTTTAATAGCTGTGTATTTCTAGTCAAATAAATGTAATCTACACCCAATTGATGAACATTTTATGTCAATTCCATTTAAAAGAAATAATCGTATACTACAATTAATACCTATAATCTCTTGTCCATGCTGGGCCAGGCACACTGAATTCTTTTTCTTTCTGGAACCCTACAAGTACTTCCTGTTCAGGGAATTTGCCTTCACTGTTCTCTACTGCCCTCAGTGTAGTACATGGTGTGCCTATGTTTCTGAGCAGACTATTGAAACTTCCCTTCATTTAAGTTCCACTTAAACCTTATTTGAGGAAGAAATTTTCTCATCTCACCTAAAAACTGCCATCTATAGACAAACTTGGTAGCATCCACTTGAGTCCCAGCTGCTCGGGGGGCTGAGGTAGGAGCAAGCATCACTTCAACCCAGGAGTTGGAGTCAGTCTGTGCAACTTAGTGAGCCCAGTTCTTAAAAACAGACCTCTTTAAACAGTATAGATTTCTTTGTTTCATCCTACTTGATTTCTTCTTAGTTCTCTTTACACTTGATTATCTTGACAACTTGTTTTTTCTTGGTGATGTGAGAATGGTAATGTACCAGGACTGAACTCCATTTAAATTTGGTGGGGGGAACATATCAAGAGATAGAGGGATCAGGTAGAAATCAACATAAATGTTCTTCTAGTGAGGCTTATTGGAAAACATATCTTTAACAAATATTTTATCCAAATTAAAATGACAACAAATAACCCAACTTCAGCCAAAAATAAGCAAAAATGATCTAGAAATGCTTAGGAGACAAAAATAACTAATGATAATGTTCTTGTTATCTTTTCTTGTTTCATAAATCATATAAATTGGCAGATAAAGATGGAGAGCTGGAGGTATATCTCAAAGCAATCTCACCCAGTGGTACTGAAGATTTCATCACTATATGGAAGTCTGAGGGACCAGAACTGCACTAACAGTAATTCTTCATCTCCTCCAATTTAGAATATATCTTCCCATGCTCAGTTATTCCTTCAGACCCAATACAAAGTGGGAGCAGATCTGTACTTGGGGACATTTATTAAGTGATTGATGATACACAAATGTAAACTATACAAATGTATCCACTTGTTAAATTATCAAAGACTATTGGTTTTTCTTGTTTGATGCTCAGAGTGTTAAGTACTGAACCTGGGGCTTGCACCTGGTAAGTAAACACACTACCAATGAGCTGGATCTGTAGTTATAAAATAGCACAGATTTGACTATAATGTCCTGTGGAAAAGAAACATGGTGCACACCATCAGCAAGAACTGAAACTGCTTTCATCTTCCACAGAGAATGCAGCCATATGAGATGTTAGGAAAAGAGGCATGTTAAAGTTGCCAACATATCCTAAGGAAGTACTCATGAGTACAGGCAAAACTTGAAAATATAAGAATATTCACCTCAAGAATAGTAGAAAGAAGAAAAATGGAAAAAAATTCCAAATTGTTAGAAAATAAATTGTTCTTGTTTAAATAACAAGCATGCAATATAATTTTATATCATGAAATTGTTTCTTTTATTAAGTGAAAAATTACTTTATTAGTATAATCCAACTTGTAATAAATAGCTTGAGGCTCTAAATAGTTTAAATTGTAAAAAACACCATTTGAGTTTAAAATATTGATGTGATTTAATAGAGCTAAGGTTATTTCTCTGGGGTGGTGATGTGGGTAAAGTGCCATGTGACAGCACATACCCAGTAGACTTTGTAAGTGGCATTTTCTCCCATCCCTTTTATCACCTGCCTCCATCTTCTGGCTAGATAGACCCAAATCCCTCTATGAAAAATCTTTCTAAAGTGAACTAACCACTAATTCCAACTCAGCACCCTTGTGAGTGTCCCAGAATGAATCTGAACTGCATCAGGTACTGGTGGTGAGGAAGAGCTTGTGAAAGGCTTTGTTGGTCGTCTGACTTACCAAACTGCAAAGATACCGAGGACAAAAGATGATGACCAGAACATAAGTTAGGCACTGTCTCTATTTTATTTTATTAAAGAAAAGAACCAAACAAAATATAATTAAAATGAAATTATCATTTTACTGTTAATGTAAGCTGCTTTCCCCCTTTGAGTGTTTTGTCTAAAGAGAATCAGAAGGGCACATGTTGACTTGTGCAGTCATCTATTATTTAATGGGAGGCACTGCCTACGAAATCTACATTGGATGATTCTGTCATTATGTGAGCACCACTGAGTGTACATCACAGACAAAAATGCAGTGACTTCATTAGGTGAGATAATTTTATGGGACTACATATATACATCAGTGTATGGTACATGGCCATACATACTTAAGGCATATATCTGTGCCCATTGCACATGCCTAAATTATTCTTTAAATTATGACTAAAGTGTGTATTGAATATTAGTGAAAAAATACACAAAACTCAAAATAAAGTAACAAACACTGAAAGATGGGTGCAAATAAGCCCAGAATACTTCTGATAAGGAAACTCTTAAGTTTTCAAGAAAGTACAACACTGAGGTTATTCAGATATGGATATGAAGCATATGAGCACCTGTGCCGGCTTAAGGGGAAGGTACATGAAGAACAAAGGCCATTGATCATGTCAGAACTGTACAGAGAAGAAAGGAAAGCCCAGGAATTGAAGGGAAAATACCTAGTCCATTTTGTCGAGACTATCTGTCTTCAAACCACGTGAGTGGTCAAGACTCTCATAACTAAAATGGAACCAGAAAACCTGAATTCTCCAACACAGCACATGTGTGTATATTTGAATGTGAATCCTCTTACGTAGGACACACTGAAACACATTGTTCTGTGGTATCACATTTTATTTTATATACTGATATGGACATGTACACACTTATTTTTAAACACATTGATTGACTGATTGTGGTGCACATGTGTTTACATACAGGTGGTTGTGACTGCAGAGCATAGGTGGAAGTCAATGGACAACGTGTACAGTTGGCTCTTTCTGTTCGCCATGTGGGTCCAGGAGACTGAATTTAGATTTATCCACTGAGCCATGTCACTCACTGCTCTTTTCTCTTAATATCATAAGCATATAGCTGGACATTTCCCTCATTTTTATAACTACAGAGAAGTTTATTTTGTAATGTATCTGACAAAACCCAATACTCCGTCCTGGATGATGTTTCAAAATGTTTTCTCTATCATAATCATTAAGTACTTTGTATCATTGATTATTCCACAGCCCTGATGTTTTGCGTCTGAACAAGCTCTTTGCCACAGGAGAATGAGAGGCAACCAGACATGGATCACAGAGGTTACTCTACTTGGATTCCAAGCTGATTTCTCTGTAGAGTGTTTTCTTTTTGGGTTTTTCTTTCTCTTTTATTTCTTTACTCTTCTTGGGAATGGGGTCATCCTTGGAATAATATGCCTGGACCACAGACTGCACACACCTATGTACTTCTTCCTCTCACATCTGGCCATTGTTGACATGTCTTATGCTGCCAACAACGTCCCCAAGATGCTGGCAAATCTTGTGTCTAAAAGAACCATCTCCTTCATTCCATGCATAATGCAGACATTCTTGTATTTGGCTTTTGCTCACATAGAGTGCCTGATTTTGGTGGTGATGTCCTATGACAGGTTTGTGGCCATCTGTCATCCCCTACACTACACTGTTATCATGAACTGGAGAGTATGTACTATCCTGGGTGCTGCTTCCTGGATATTAAGCTTCCTCCTGGCTCTGGTCCATTTAGTCCTCATCCTGAGACTGCCCTTCTGTGGACCCCATGAAATCAATCACTTCTTCTGTGAAATCCTGTCTGTCCTCAAGCTGGCCTGTGCTGACACAGCACTCAATCAAATTGTCATCTTTGCAGCTTGTGTGTTCATCTTAGTGGGACCCTTATGCTTAGTGCTGGTCTCCTCCACACGCATCCTGATGACCATTCTAAGAATCCAGTCAGGGGAGGGTCGCAGAAAGGCCTTCTCCACCTGCTCCTCCCACCTCTGTGTGGTCGGGCTCTTCTTTGGCAGTGCCATAATTATGTACATGGCTCCCAAGTCTCAGAACCCAGAGACACAGCAGAAGATACTTTCCCTGTTTTACAGCCTTTTCAACCCAATGCTGAACCCCCTGATCTACAGCCTGAGGAATGCTGAGGTAAAAACTGCCCTGAGAAGGGCACTGTGGAAGGAAAGATCAGCATGAGAGATATCAGAGAATAACCTGGAGAGATGGTTTTGTTTTCTGTCAGACACAGTAGTTGGCATCCCTTTGCCCTTTCTGTTATAAACGATCCCTTAAAACAGACTATTATAGACTGATAGGCATATACCAAAGATATAATACATTGAGAAAAACCATATGTCTACCTATCGTCTTAAGCCCCTGGCTTCTCTAGTTTGGGATAATAGGCCTATACCTCTTAGACTGAGGAGACAGAAATCACTGGATCCATAATATAGGTCTTAAGCACCCAGAGGTCAAGAATGTGACGTTGGAAAAGCCTCCTCATCCCTATGCACATTGCTTATCAGAGTAGAACTAGTTGGTTAATAAGAAAACGACCTATAAGTCCAGATGGAAGTGTGAATGACACTAAAAGTGAACTCCTTACAATAACAGCAAAGTAAAACACCAGCACAGCTGTGTAAAGTTAACAACGCAGGTAACAGTCAGTTGTGAAAAAAATACACATACCTGACAAACATGCAAAGTTCTATTTCTTACCATTAGTCAATAAGAAGTGAGAAGTTAAAGCTAATGTGGGATATTACTGAAATGAGTAAAATTACAAGAAATAATCACTGGAATTTGGGTACATACAATATCAATCATTGGAGAACAGTCAAAATTGGCAGTTGTTATACAGCATAGTCAAGTCAGATTGCACTAAAAAACACATGGCATACATTCCTTAGACTCATTGTTAGTCACTTTTTCTTTGAAAAGAAGGAAATAAGAACTTACAACTTGAAAAGAAAGCTTTTCTGTCCCAGTAATCCAATTCTGACAAAAGTACCTACAGGTGACATATGGTCGTATTCCACGGAACTTCCTATATAAAAACAGGTGACTGGCCAAATAGTTCCTAGATACTTACAGACCCTGTCATCTCGATGTACACCTAGTGCATGTCTGTGGAATTCAAAGTCAGAGGCCCTCACTGTGAGTTGGGAAACCAGGATGTAAGGAGCAATTTAAAGCAAGACGATGGAGCCAATCTTGACTGAGGCCTTTCCTCCTCTACCAGTATCTAAGGCATCGATCACTATCAGCAAGTAGCCAATGGACCATAAATGTCCGTGATTTCACTGATATATTCTGAAACTCAGGCAGATCCTCATGCTGTCAGTCACAAATTTTAACCTGAAAACAAGGGCACAAAAGCTTCAAAGTCATACCAGCTATTTCATGTCAAAATGACCAAAATATCTAATTAAAATAATTAAGGGAGGAAAGGTTGTTTTTATTTTTATTTTCCGTATGTATTTATGCATGTATACATGTGTGTATGTATGTATGTATGTATGTATTTATACAATTATGCATGTATGTATCGATATATATGCTATGTGAATCCCACATCATATACATAGAGGTCAGAAGACAGCATGTAGGAGTTTTGTAGTAATAAGAGCGGCGGGGCTGCGTCCCCAGCACCCCAGCTACCTGGCTAGCTTATGCCCAAAATAACAACACACAAACTGCATTCATTTAATCACTGCTTGGCCCATTTCTATCTAGCCTCTTCTAGGCTAATTCTCACATATTAATTTAGCCCATTTCTAATCATCTGTGTAGCACCCCTAGGTGTGCTTACCGGGAAGATTCTAGCCTATGTCCATCCTGGGTCAGAGCTTCATCGCGTGTGTCTGCCTGGGAGCTGGGAGCATGGCATCTCTCTGACGCGTCTGCTCCCGAGAAGAGAGCTGTGGAGTCTGAGCTCACTTCCTCTTCCTCCCAGCGTTCTGTTCTGTTTACTCCTCCCACCTATCTTCGAACCAATGAGGGCCAAGCAGTTTCTTTTTATTTAACCAATGACCTTCCTCCATCAGAGTTTGTACTCTCCTTCCACCATGTATATCCCAGGAATCATATTCACTCTGTCAGTCTTGGCAATAGCTACCTTTATTCAGTAACTTCTCTTGACAGCTTGGAAATGTTTATTTTGGCTTCTAGTTCAGTCCATCAAGGCAAAAAGGGCATGATGGATGCAGTTCAGTTTACAGAAATGGGACTGTGCAGTGGAAGTCAGTTATTCACATCATGGCATACCTAGGAGCAGAGAGAAGACAGACCTAGAGGTCAAGATATCACCTTCCAAAGCCCTATGACCAACTTCTCACAACTAGACACCTTCTACAACCTGTCAATCTCCTCAAAACAGTACTCCCTGCTCGGCGTAAGTGCTCAGAACGTGAGTCTCTGATGACACTTCAAACTCAAAGGGCAATACAACTGAAGAATTGGAGAATGGTAATCCAACCAAAAAGCAGCAAGTACTGTAAAACAGAATGTTTGATCAAAAATGAAACTACCTTATTTAGCTTCTCTAAGCAGATGAGGGAGGGGACTTGATCGGGGGAGGGGGAGGGAAATGGGAAGCGGTTGTGGGGACGAGGCAGAAATCCTTAATAAATAAATAAATTTAAAAAATAAAAATTAAAATTAAAAAAAAATGAAACTACCAAGCCATTTTAGGGTTGGCAAGAGCCTTGACTCTAGAGGAGTTCCCAGGGTTCCAGAGAGATGTCCCTAACTAGGTCCTTGGGCAGCTGAAATGGCCCTATCCTATAGCCATACTAATGAATATCTTGCATATCACCATAGAACCTTCATCTGGCGATGGATGGAGATAGAGACAGAGACCCACATTGGAGCACTGGACTGAGCTCCCAAGGTCCAAATGAGGAGCAGAAGGAGGGAAAACATGAGCAAGGAAGTCAAGACCATGAGGTGGGGGCACCCACCCACTGAGACAGTGGGGCTGATCTATTGGGAGCTCACCAAGGCCAGCTGGATTGAGACTGAAAAAGCATGTGATCAAACCGGACTCTCTGAATATGGTGGACAATGAGGGCTGCTGAGAAGCCAAGGACAATGGCACTGGGTTTTGATCCTACTGCATGTACTGGCTTTGTGGGAGCCTAGGCTGTTTGGATGCACACCTTCCTAGACCTGGATGGAGGCGGGAGGACCTTGGACTGCCCATAGGGCAGGGAACCCTGACTGCTCTTTGGACTGTAGAGGGAGGGCGAGGAGGTGTGGGGAGTGGGGGGAGGGGGAGGGAAAAGGGAGGCCGGGAGGAGGAGGAAATTTTTAATAAAATAAAAAATAAAACTGGGACATTTGAGTCTAAAAAAAATGTAACTACCAGGATTTATCTTTTTTCATCTGCTTTTATTTTTAAACTTTAAGCATTTTTTAAGAGAAAGAAGCCCTTCATATCTATTTTTGGGAAGATGAGTTCAAGACAGGGTTTCTCTGAAGCTTTGGGGATGTCCTGGAACTAGCTCTTGTAGACCAGGCTGGCCTCAAACTCACAGAGATCTGCCTGCCCCTGCCTCCTGAGTGCTGGGATTAAAGGCACTTGCCACCACTGTCCAGTTGCACTTCATATATTTAGGTTAAGATTGTCTTAATAAATACATATTCTGTAAGTTGCTCTCATTCTAACCTTGGTTACAGGTTATGTAATTCTTGGCTTTCACCAGCTACATATGTCATAATAATTTTTTACAAAGGAAAATATTGAGCGAAAATAGGTAGGAGGAACAACCAGGACAAGGCGGATTCTTATGGTAAGGAAATTGTGTGGACAGGGGAGTCTAAATGTGAGGGTTATTATGACATTCAGATTCTCAATTATCTTCCTTTCAATGTTTTAAGTCTATCTGTTTTTTTTTAATCATGCGTGTTTGTGTGTGCATGTGTGTATGTGGGGGGAGCAGCAACAGAGACAAAGACAGACAGACAGATGGGGTGAGGGATGGAAGAAGAGAATTACTTTTTGGTTGATATGATTAATACAGCCCATAGGAAAAACAATGTAAGTGATAAATGGAGTATTATGACCTACACTAGGGTAGATATATTCATTATGGCAGAGAAGGTCGGGAGGGAAGGCCTCTGGCAGAGACAAGAGTCTGGTTACATTACATCCTCACTTCAAATAGGAAGTGTGACAGATTATAACGCCTCAAGGTCCACCTCCATGACCCGTTTTCTCCAGTCATCCTCCACCTTATAGATGTTCCTCAACCTACTCAAACAGTACCACTGAGTGGGCACCAAGCATTCAAGTATGTAAATCTGTAGGGAACATTAAAATTTATATCACAATAGTATGTAATATGCTATTCTCCTTCTTAGGGTTCCTTGTTCAATGTTCAAATCAATGTGGCAATTTTTAGACTTTGTACAACAGCACACAGATTTCCTCTCAGTATTTACCATCTTGGGAAACAAAAACTTCCATGATTAATTGTATTATATCATTTAATTTGAAATATCTTTTTGTTATCTCTTCAAAGGGCAGGACGTTTCTAACTACCATTTGTCTTGCTCAAAATGTGCATTTAAAAAGAAATATAAGAACTGTGAGTGCAGCTCAGTAAAAAAAAAAAAAATGCTCCATAGTGTTGCACAAGGAAGGTGGCCCTTTGTTTGTCCTGGCCACCCAAATGGCCACACAGAAATGGTATTAATTAAATTAATGCCTGGCCCATTATCTCTAGTCTTTTATTGGCTAACTCTCACATCTTTATTTAACCCATTTCTATTAATCTGTATATCACCACAAGGTCATGGCTTACCAGGAAAGATTCAGCATGTCTGATTCTGGTGGCTCCATGGCGGTTCTCTCACTCTGCTTTCTTTCTCCCAGAATCCAGTTCTGTCTTCTCCACCTACCTAAGTTCTACCCTATCAACTAGGCCAAGGCAGTTTTTTATTCATTATCAAATGAAAGCAACATACAAACAGAAGGAACTCCTACACCACCATATGGATTCCTCATTCTAAGCACATTGATCTTCATGTATATTTTTAGCTCTCCAACAGCCCTGCATACTGAGCCTGACTCTGAAATGCTTCATGATGGAAGTAAAGCATATGTCTCTCAACGTTTTCTAAAGGATTGACTTCATTTGCTGCATATCATGAAGAACTTCAAGTCAAGTGGTAACAAAAAATAGTAAAGGTGATTGTAGAAGATAGTTAAGAAGAGATTGGAACATGAATTGGGAATGCAGGCAGAACTTTAGGTTGCCTAGTTTGGAAGAACAAACTAGAGATAAACAGCCTGGAGGAGAAGCCTTCAGATGAAAGAATCCCTAACTGACTTTAGGACTGTTTTCTCAAAGGAGCCCAGTTTGACTGGTTCATGTCCTAGAACACTGTTTGAATCCATATGGCAATCAGCCCACAGCTAGTGGAGTTGGCTGATAAGATGTGGTCAAGAAAGTAAGCTGACAAAAATCCCTGCCCCAGTTTTGCATCCAGAATGACAGCAGGTGCATCCAAGGCTGTGCACCTTGAAGAACAATGCCCTCTGATGCAATGATTGAAATAGGAGGCAAGGGTTCTACAGTTCACAGAAACAGTCATGTACAAGTCCCCAAATAAAGATCAATAACACAAAGTCTTAGATTAGTGGCAGGGAGATCATCACCTCTGTCATATTCTCTTATTGATGGTATCCATTGACTCACAGAAGCTTTTCAGCTTCATGGAGTCCTATTTTGATGGTTGTTTTTTAGTGCCTGTGCTATCTGTGCTCTGTTTGGGAAGCTGTCTTCTGTGCCAGTGAGTTCAATGTTATTCCCCACTTTCTCTCGATTAGTTCCAGTGTATCTGCTTTTATGTCAATGTCTTTGATCCACTTGGACTTGAGTTTTATGCAGGGTGACAGACATTAATATAGCTTCATTCTTCTGTATTCTGGCATCCCATTAAACCAGCACCATTTGTTGAAGAAATATTTGTTTCTCCATTTTGCATCTCTGGCCTCTTTATCAAAAATCAGGAGTCCATAGGTGTGTGGATTTGCTCTGGGTCTTCAATTTGATTCTATTGATCAACCTATCTGTTTTTAAGTTATAACATGTGTTTTTTAAGTTACTCTAGCTCTGTAGTAGACCTTGAAATCAGACTTGGTAATACCTCCAGAAATTCTTTTATTATGCAGAATTGGTTTAGCTATTTTGGATTTTTGTTTCTTCATATGAAGTTGACTATTGTCCTTTACCAACTTCACTTCCTGCTAGCACAGCTTGACATTCTTTTCTGTGATGTCAGCCAAGATCACAGACACACCTGAGTAAAGCTCTTCAGGAGAGAATGCCTTGGAATACTTGCTGTCTGAACGCTTCCAGGATTCGAACAGCATAGTGGCTGAACTTAGCATGCCTCCCAAATGTGGGAATCTGAATTTAAAATGGTAAAATAATATAATAAATAAAACAAATTAATAAACAATACATTGCTGCTTCCAGAAATACTTTAATCATGTGGTATGATAATAAAACACACCAGACATTGCTGATTGAATAGGAGAGTACTAATAAACCTCTAACTGGGATTCTTGTTTTTCAGAGTACATACATTACAAATAGAGTCATTTAGGGAGAAATTCCATGGAATTTGGCCATACCAGCTGATACACAGTTCTCAGTTGAATCATCACTCTCTACTTCTCACCTTGACGATGAGATGATCAATGCTCAGAAAGGTCCTTGCTTACAGACAAGAATATTTCATCTGTGTTATGGAAAACCATCCAATGCTGTGCTGTATACTATCCTTGTTGCGTTGAACACTATGACAAAGAGCAGGTGTCGTCTGGTGGCCATGAATTCCCCAGAAAAGGCTTTACCTTGAGACCGAGTTACAGGGGATCCTATTGCATAATCAGACTCAGCTGTGTCTTGGCAGGATGCCACTTATCAAACTGGAATAAAGGAACACAATATTTGCTGGAAACTTACCTACATCCTAATTGTACTTGGGCCATTAGTTTGTAATGACAATAAGAAACTGATTGTCCCTCAAGACAGATAAAAGGATGCTGGGGGAGACAGGAACCTACTGAGGCATCATGAGACAAGCTGAATTTACTTTTAATGAAGAGTGGGACTCAAAGGGACAAATTGTCAATTAAAATTAGCAAATTATAATAATTGTCTCCTGGAGGGAGAGAATGGGACTTAGCCTAAATATGAGGATGCTTTAGTGAAATGTGCCATGCAAGTCAAGAAATAATTTTATTCATTGATGAGGCTTAGAGGGGGGTCTTGTATCCTGACCCAACAGAGTTTCTTGACTACCTTGACGCACACGTAGAAGCCAATATTACCACAGGAAATTTGATAAACCTGTTTGCATAAGCAAAAGGGAAACACGTGGGGGACTTTGCAGTTGATTGAAGTTTTCTAGGCCCTACTTATTTTAATTGAGGAACTGTGATGCCCATATCTTGAGAATGTGTCAGTATAAGACATAACTTAAAATGTAGCTGGGAAACCATTCTGAATTACACCATACCCCCACCATAGGACAAATGTGGTCCCTGAATACAATCGAAGCTAGTGGACTTTGTTCCCAAACTATGTAAAATGCAGATAAAAATATGCCATTCCAAAATACAATGATTTCTTTATTTAACAGCAGTCTAACTTATGCCCAGTCATATTTGCCGGAAAAACAAAGCTGCTATTTCTCTAATTACACTAACTAATAATAAGACTGATTGTGCACTAGTCATACTGTAATATGGTGTCATCCTGGTATTGTTCACAATGTGTCTATAAAACATGTAACAATATTGAAAGTTAGAATTAAATTTATTGTGAGAACATAACAGCAGCAACAAGGTAATTGTCATTATAAATTGTTTATCACATGGTAAAAAGGAAAGATGAGGGTTGTGGGATCAAGTTACAAGACTGATGCAAACATATGAAAATGTATCATGACCTTATAAGGTGGATTAATGGTTTCCTCAGGTCCATCTTTGACCCACACTTATTTTTCCATCTTTGGAGCCTGGCATGCTGACCCTCACTGTGTGTGTTCCATGAGCATACCTTTCAATGAAAATTGTCACTATAATATACAAAATAAAGTCTTGAAAAAAAGGGATGGTTAATAGAATGTACAATGAATGTCAACTCAGTAACAATTCTATAAATCTGGAATCCAAAGTAATTTTGCTATGTTCTACTAACCATTATCACAGAGTAAAACATAGAAATTTAAATGGTTATCTTCCTAATTTAAGTTTTAAGTCATTATTATTATATTATTACTGCTTTCATAACATCAACACATCAATAGCTTGTGGATGGTGATATCAAAAGCTCTAATCTGGATACTGGATGAGGAAGTTGGCAGAGGTTCTCCTGGAATAAGCAGGTCAGCCTTGTAACTGTTGGATGTTTTTGTTATCAGGTGGAAGAGGAAGAAGTCAGAGAGATCTGATCTATATGACAACCTCAGTAAACTATTGCTTGGTTTGCACGTGGAAAGGCATAATGCTTGAACCTTGAAGGTACCCTGCACGCTCATATTTTGAAAAGTCAGTCCTCAGCTCAGAGCGCTTTTATGACTGCTGTGGAATCTGTAGGAGGTGGGCCTGTCTAGAAGAGTTAGCTCTGGGTGGGAGAGGTTGTGCAAGTGACCACCACTATTGGTTCTAGCCTAGTTCTTTCTGCTTCCCCTGCCACACACTCATGAACTCAGTCATGCCTTCCCTGCCATAATAGACTGTGTTCTCTCAAATCATGGGTCAAAATGAACCTTTTGTCTCTTAAGTTGCTCCTGTCGGGTATGTAGTCATAGCAACATAAAAGTAATTAACCTAAGTGGAGTAATATATACAGAGAGGGTGACTCCAAGTTGCTCAGATCCGTCTCAGACAGACTTCAACCCTATAATCACAAGGCTTACAGTTTCCTCCAAAATCATTGAGTTTGGAGCCAGACCACTACCCTCCAGTGACTACACAGATCTAACAAGATTCTGAGTTAATCTTGAAGGCCTGAGCATAGTATCCATCTGGCTAATACCAAACCTTGTGACCAATGAAACTATGAAATAAACAGAGGTGTTATGTTGTCAGTTTCTTTCAAACATAAAGCATAAAAGGAATATGCTTTATTGTTTTGTTTTTGAGATGGGATTTCATGCACTCCTCTATGGCCTTAAGGTCTCTATGTAGCTGGAAGATGACTTTGAATCTCTTATTCTCCTGCCTCTACCTCCTGAATGCTATGATTACAGACTTGTGCCACCACTTCAGATTGTATTCGGTGCTGGGAATTCAACTCAGAGCTCTATGCATGATAGGCAATCATTGTACCAACTGGGAAATCACCCTAACCTTGTTTCTGAAAATAACCGAAGTTCAAATGTTTCTAACTCTAATCTTTACTGAAATGGTGATTTATCATTTACTGAAGTTATTTTTCAATGTTTTGGTCTCAGAAAATCTTTATACTCTTAAAAGTTACTGAGGACCTAATGGTATTTGTAGGTAGGTACAGGGATTGATATTTATAATCGAAATTAAAACAGAACATATTGGAAATTACTTTTAATTGATCTTTAATAACACATGCCAAAAGCATTTATTGAGTATTTGTTTTGGACCCCATAGACTGTGAGGTGTGTTGCAGGCTGAATACAGAATGTAGAAAAGGTCTTTAGTTTTGAAAGACTCCCCTAACAAGTTAGTACAAATGCTGTCTTTTATGAAAAATTTCATTTTATTGAAAGCTTCGAAAATTGCAATACTTCACAATTTTGTAAATTTTGGTACTTGGCTTAATAGTTGAAAGTTCCACTTCATATCTTTTGCCCCCCGTGTGTTGTAACAGCCACATATAGATAACATGCAAAAAATGCAGTGTGTATGCGTAAGAGAATGAAAGAGAAAAAGGACCAAACTTGTCAAAATATCATTGTGGAAATGGTTTTGATTGCGTTGTTCTTTTGAAAGATTCCCAGTCATCCTCAGTATCCTTGAACCACACCGAGAAAACAGCTGTCAATGTCATCTTCATGCTATGAACTGAGAGGAATGAGATTAAGGTACTGAGACCTCATAAAGAGCCTGGTACATTGTCTGAAATACAATGGGGATTCAATGCTGTTGCTTATGGCTGCAGGCATTAATCTTTCACATACACAGTAAATGGAGATACACTTGGCATTGGGAGTGTTCTATTGTCTGAGGAAGAACAGATTGTAGTGATGCTCGGAGCCATAAAGCCGTAACTGCAAAAGATTGGATATTGTGTTTTGTTTTGCCTCAGTTTCATTACTCTCTAGAGATGTGAAGGCTTGTGCAAACGAAACTGGCCTGCCCACTGCCTAGAAGTTCGCCTTCAAGCTCAGCAGGTATAATATTTTATGTCTTCTAAACAGAAAAGGCTGCCCTAGCTGCCCCTCAGGGAGAAGGTACATTGGTGTGATGTTGTATGGTATCTCTGGGAATTTGACTCTCTCACTAGAGACTCTGAAGTGTTTGTCCTCTGGTTGTAAAATAAGAGCTGTGCTCCTGGGGTTCTTTGGAAACATTTCAGTGAGTCCTTTAATCCTCCTATTGCTGATTCCATCTGATGAAGGCTGTCAGGAGAAGTAGGATTCTACAAATCTTTTAGAGGTACGACTCTCTTCTCTGCGGGGTTCACTCTAACTCAAAGTATCTTCCTCAGAGAAAATCCAGGACTAATATCTCTTTATACTAAAGAGATTCATTTGAACCTGATAGTGGCTTTTGGTATGGGTAGTTGAAACAGAACAGTGCAACAGTAGAAATCACCATAGCAGTGTCAAAAGGATGTCATTCCTGAGTGATCTTCCACCCAGGCTCAGAATTCATGGCAAGTAGTGAGAAAACACACCAGTGCCCCCTTATTGTCATGGCTCCTCTTCATGCTGTGCAGTAGATAGATAACTCCCAAACTCCCAAACTCTGGTAGCCTTCTCCCATCTTCACCCAGTGGCAGTGAAAACCAGAATGTCACTGTGTTAAAAGCAAGGAGTCTTGGGACCCCCAGAAGCTGAAATAGCCAAACTAATGAGAATTTGATTTTAACTGCCTAAATAAAGATACTAATATCCAGGACACCTATTTTAAAGGAAAATTGAATACCTGTTTGCGTCATGTGTTTTCTGAAGCAGTTTGATAAATTAATTTGTCATACAATTATCTAATTTTTAAATATTTAAATTTAACAGACTAAGATATAAGTATTAGACATAAGGTACTTTTTAAAAGTGTCTCTGGCAGCTAAGGAAAGAGAGAGACAGAGACAAAGAAGATAAAGACAGAGCCACACAGAGAGAAAATGAACCATCAGCCAACCCTACAGAAAGAGAAATCAAACTCCAAGCTAGATAAAAAGATGACAACAGAGCCACACAGAAAGAAAATGAACCATCAGCCAACCCTACAGAAAGAGAAATCAAACTCCAAGCTAGGTAAACGATCTCGGTGGTAGAACTGTCTAGTGCAGCTGTTCTCAGCCTTCCTAATGCTACGACTCTTTAATATAGTTCCTCATGTTGTGGTGACCCTCAGAACAAAATTATTTTCATTGCTACTTCATAACTGTCAATTTGCTACTGTTATGAATCTTAATGTAAATATCATTGTTTTTCGATGATCCTTCAGTAGTTGTGAACCACAGGTTAAGAACCACTGGTCTAGGAGGAAAATTACTCAAAACAACCATGAAAACCTTTTGTTTTGTTAACTGCTGTGGTTTTATTCACTCTGTTGCAAATATAAAAACTTAAGCTCCAATTCTATAGCATTTTCTTCTCTATTCCCATCATGGAAGTTTCCTTCAAAATTTTAATTTAACTTAATTTTTATACCATCTCCATTTTTATGACTTAAAAGCAAGCTGGAAATGATAACTAAGATATAAAGATTTATTAATTCAGGCACAAATCTATAAAGACTAAAGAATCAAAACAAAACGGATCTTGTGAAATAGCAATAGGTTAAATTACTTTCAACAGTATTGTTTTCTTTAATGCTAAGAAATTAAATGTAAGTCTTTAATTATCAGCAAATTCAGTACAGATGTCACTATTCACTGCTTAGAATAATATAGGGATATTAGTTTATTGTACCAAAAATAATTTTACACACACTTCTCTATAGCCTTCCTCAATAAATTCAATATATTTCTAAAACTTAAAGAATCTATTATTTCATGTCTCTACCTCGTTAAGGTTTTCTTTCTTAAAGTAATTCATGGAACTGATCCCTTTCCAGAACTCAGCGATTGGAGAAGTTTGCAATCCTATAATACATGTATATATTCAAGTCTCCCAAGCACATAATTGTAAAGCCTTTCCTCCAAAGCTCTTCCTGTGAAACTGTCTTCTCAAAGTCAATTCAAAGCAGATATAAGATGTTGTTTAACCTCTATAAAGTTTATATTTTTAAGTAGCAGAAATCACATCTGCAAAGATGCTCTACTAAAATAAAATGTGAATATAGCCTTCAGAATTTATCATTCCAACCATAGCAGATGTCAAAATATTTAAATATATTCTTAATTGAATATGCAATATAATACACTTCACTGATCCATGTAATACATTACATACAAGATTTAATTCATAATAGGAAATGCCTTGTCTGCTTTACAGTATCCATGTTGAAAGCCATGTATGATAAAGATGTAATTATATCCATTCAGAGTTTCAGATGTTAAAAATGTTATTTTATAAATGATTATTTTAAGATATTATTAATTTATAGCTCCCATATTGGTACAGACTCTCTTTTCTGTTAAATGTGAGTGAGGAATCACATTGTAACAAATTTTATTGTTCCTTGAAGTAGAATTTTTTTAAAGTCAGAAACTGGAATGGAAAAAAAAACATAGATTAGATATGGCATAATATATATATATATATAATCTTGTTCTTACTAATAAAGGTAGAATGACATCTAGGAAGGAAATGTAAAGAGATAGTTCTTTCACATGTAATCACATGGAACCTGTAGACTAAGAAGCCCAAAAGTCACATAAATGTGTCACTACCCTTGACTTAGAAAGTGAGTTGAAGGTGGAACAGGTGAGCATTTATTCTGGTAACCGATGACTTCACATCACAAACCAGGTTGCCATTAAGCTTTGTAAACCATGATGCTCCAGGATGGGTGGTAGGTGGTGCACGCCTTCAATCCCAGCTCTAGGCGGGGGGCAGGCAGAGACAGTCAAATCTCCGTGAGCTAAAAATTCTTTTTCTTAGCATCTATATCATGCTACGTTAGAATGATCCTAAGAAGGTTGATTTTAGGCAAATTTTATCTAAGTATAAAGAACTACTGCCTCTGGGATTCACTATAAAAATGAGACAATAATCTATCATTACAGGAAAATGGCCACTAGATTAAACACCCTCTGGGCTGGCTTTTTATTGTGATAATCTGAATGTGCCTAGATATTTTGCTGTTCTGACTTTTTGATGATTTTAGATAGATGCTTTCATGTCTAGGTAAATAGACTCAGTTGATTGAGCGCTTAAAACCCTCTGAATTTGCAGTAGAATTTTGTGAAAGAACACAGTCCCACTACTGTGTGTGTGTGTGTGTGTGTTTGTGTGTGTGAACTATTACACTAAATTGCACACAGTCTAGTGGTGAGATGATATATGAAATAAGTAACAATCTTTAAAGAACAGCAGGTTCAGGTCTATGTGTGTTACAGGCATACATTTTGGCATGGGAAATGGTTCACTGTATATTTACAAATGGTAGAAATAATTGAGCAATACTGTGTTACGATTTTAAAATCCATAATATAAACAGACAGTAGAAAGTAAAAACCATCAACAATGATCGCTTTTGTTTTTGAAATTAATCTCTAAATCTAAATAGTTTATGTGATGTTGAGGATCAAACTCTTGGTTACACGAAGCAAGGAGGCAACCAAGTGACCTACATCTCCATTGTAATAATGACCTGAAATTTTAGGGAAGCAAGCTCTAATAAAACCAGAATTGAATCAGCTGAAGCATAACCTTTTCTCAGAAGAAAAAGTTGGCATTTTTTTAAGCAGTTTCAGTATGTAGAATGAAAAACAATCCTGTCTGCTCAGCCTCTTGAGTATTGAGAGTAACAGGTGTGTAACATAACTCCATGCCTGCCCAACTAATATATGTGCAAATCTCTATGGCCAAATAGAGTAACATTTTTAGATTTTAGGAATTACAATGTAGGATGACTTTGAGGGTTCATTGTTCAGATTCCCACAAATTGAAATAAATACAAGTACTAACAATGTAGTATATAAGAAGGCATTGTAAATCAATGGTGGTAAAAATCTTTTATTAAATGGTGTTAGAATAGCTGCATAGCTAGTCTTTTGTTGTTGTTGTTGTTGTTACTACTGTAACATGCCCTCAGACCTTAGCACATCTGATACCACACTAGAAGTACCATTTAGGCCTAGGAAACCAGAACATGGCATTCCAGCATGGGGTTGGAATTTCCATTGTGAGTTCAAGACTAGCCTGGCCTATCTCAAAAATAAAGAAAACAAAACAAACAACAACAACAAAAACCCACAATATTCTATTGATGTGGCTTTATTTACGCAGCTTGTAAAGGATAGAGGACCATAAGCAGACAGGAAACAAATTTTGTTGCAAATCCTAGGAAAAAGGACAGCACGTCCTTCAACCCAGAATTGCTCCATAAATACTCAATTTCACAGTGGAGTTTGGGCAGAGATGTCAGTATGAAGTATGAGTCGCTTTAGTTTTTTATTGAGAGACAAGTTTTGCCATGTAGTCTAGGCTAGCCTCAAACTTAACATGCTACTTCTACCTTTCAAGGACTGAGATTGTAGGCGTGTATCACCATGCCTACCTACTTAGGTATTTTGTGGGTTTACATGGCTAGGAATATGGATCACTGGACCTTAAACTTTGCTATAAAAAACAATTTAAAAAACCACACTCCATCTATACATAGTGCAGTGAGGATACTTTTTGCAGAAAATAAATAATCTGAATCAAAACAATGGAAACATACCTAGTGTATTTTCAAGTTGAAGGACATCCTACTATTTAGTATTTACTCTTCAATATACCATTTACTCCTCAGAATGTCAGTGTTTGAGAAAACACATAAGGACCAAAGATACTAAGAAAAGGTTATTTTAAATACAATATGAAATCTTAGATTAGGTCCTGAGTGTGTGGAGATATTGAAGATCATGTAAGTATCTTGATTTTTATAATTACAATGGGGCGATGGCTTTAAATGGTTCAAAACATTAAGTGTACAGAGACAAAGAGTATAAGATAAGAAAGACATCAATGCACACTGAATCTGAGTGAAGGAACAAAAGGGCTCTTTGCACAGTTCTGGATATACATTTTATTGTTTGAATTTACTTCATAGTAAAGGTTCAGAGACACAGACGGCTGTCAGGAAGTGAAATAAGAGGAAACACTCAACTGTGTCCTGCTCATTTTCTGAGATAAATAAATACAGCTTTCATTGATTGTCCAGCTCTGGCCTTACCACCTCATGTCACTGATACCCTGACTGTCATAAAGGAATGGGAGGCAACCAGACATGGGTCACTGACTTCATCCTAGTGGGACTCCAGCTCAGCACAAAGATGGAGACATTCTTCTTCTGGATCTTCTTCCTGCTCTACATATTCAGCCTACTGGCAAATGGCATAATCTTGGTGCTCATTTACCTGAACCCTAGCCTGCACACCCCAATGTACTTCTTCCTTTCACATCTGGCCATCCTTGACATCTCCTATGCTTCCAACAATGTCCCCAAGATGTTAGTCAACCTTGTGACCCAGAAAAAAACCATCTCCTTTGTTCCATGCATCACACAGACATTCTTGTATTTGGCCTTAGCTGCCTCAGAGTGCTTGATATTGGCAGCAATGTCCTATGATCGGTTTGTAGCCATCTGCCACCCACTACGCTACACTATCATCATGAGTTGGAAAGCTTGTGTAGCCCTGGCTGCCACTTCCTGGTCATGTGGATTTATCCTCTCTGTGGCTCATACAATTCTTCTACTAAGGCTGCCCTTCTGTGGGCCCCGGGAGGTGAACCACCTCTTCTGTGAAATCCTGGCTGTTCTCAAGCTGGCTTGTGCTGACACCTTTATCAACCAACTTGTTATCCTTGCTGCATGCATTTTTGTCCTAGTTGGGCCTCTTTGCTCAATGCTTGTCTCTTACACGCACATCCTTAGGACAATCCTAAAAATGCAGTCGAAGGAGAGCCGCAGGAAGGCCTTCTCTACCTGTTCCTCCCACCTTTGCGTGGTAGGGCTCTTCTTCGGGATAGCCATGTTGGTGTATATGGTCCCTGACTCTGAGCAACGAGAGGAGCAAGAGAAAATTATGTCCCTGTTCCACAGTCTCTTTAACCCAATGCTGAATCCCCTCATCTACAGCCTGAGGAATGCCCAGGTGAAAGAAGCCTTCCACAGAGCACTGCAGAAGAGATTTGTGTGAGATGCACATAGAATGTGAGTTGAATAAGGCTGTGCTCCTGAAACATGTGGTTAGATGAAGCAAAATTCAGGGAAGTTTCCCAATAGAAATCTGATTCTATTTGTTTATTTGCTTATCTATCTATCTATCTATCTATCTATCTATCTATCTATCTATCTATCTATTTGTGAGATAGAGTATTACCTTGTGGCTCTGGCTGTCCTGGAAGTCACTATGTCGACCAGGCTGGACTCCAACTTCAAAGGTTCACCTGCTTTTGCCTCCCAAATGCTAGGATTAAAAGTGTGTGCCACCACACATGGCTAAAAGTTTGATTTTAAAAACTATAATTGCTCAAATTCCAGCTCTGGAAGTGGGACAAAATGACAAAAGAAATGATACATTCATTATTAACTCTATGAACCCAATTTCTGTATTGAATTCCAATGAACCTAAGTTCTGGATTAAATTCCAATTTTGAGAACCTTTCCTCCTTTTGAGAACCTTTCCCAAATGGAACACTATTTCTCACTCATGTTCTTATCAATATTTACATTGTTATCACCAATCATGTATTTTAAAGGAAAGCTAATTAAATACCAGAGCAAGCAGAAGAAATTATAGATTAGAAGATATATATATATTATATTAAAAACAGAGAAAAATAAATGAAATTAATGGTTATTAATATATTTTTTCTATTAAAAATTTGACAAAATTATTAAACTTCAGCAGAGGAGAGTGGTGAAGAGATAGGAAATAGTCCTGCCTCTAAGAGCATTTGATGCACAATCCTGAGAACCAGGGTTTGAACTCTCACCACAGATGTAAGAAACTGGGTGTGGCTGCACACACTCCTGCACCCCAGAGCTGTAGGGCTCAGAAACAGGCAGTTTGCTAAAGTCTGATGGCTGACAGCATAGCTCCCGTTTCAGTAAGGGACTGCGTCAAGAGAATTAAGCAGAGAATGATAAAACAGAACAACTGATGTCCACCTCAACAGCCACTATATGCACTCACACAGAAGCTTACACACACATACACAAGGGGAAAATACTCAGATAACTAAATTTAGCACTGTAAAGGAACATCATCACCAGTTTAGCAGATATTTAAGAACTGTGGGAGAATTCTGTGAACAACTGTATTATAATTAGGATTTGTTTCTATAAATACTGAATCTACCATCTCATTAAAATGATCTAAGCAGATTCATAGTATATAAAAATTTAGTAAATTTGAAGCTTACCAAAGACAGTTATGGACTATATTGCTATCTTAGTAAACTGCGTCAGAGTTTAAAAGGAAGAATTAACATTATTTCTTCATAAAGATTCTTAGGAATAGTAACAAAGAGATCATTTCCTAAGTTCTTCTATGAGTTCAGTGTCATTGATATAAAAGATATCACAGGAAATACAAACTACAGACCATTCTCCTTCCGTATATAAGTGTATTGTCTTAATCAATCCCAAAACAAGATCTTGTAAACTAGCAGCACAAATACTATGACCAAAGGAGATTTATTTCAGAAGTACAGTAGTAAGAATATACAAAACTCAATCAATGTACTGTATCATGTCAAATAAATAAAGGAAAATATAATCTCTCCTTACATTTATTTAAAGCAATTGACAAACAAGTCTCACACTTTTTTATGAGAAAAACACATTTAACAATTTAGAAACACAAGATAACCCCTTTAATCAGAAAGGAATTCATGGCAACACCATAGCTACAATAACAATGAACTGTTAATAGCCAGATGCTTCCCCCTCAACTTAAAAGGAACAAATTCAAGTGTATCATCCTTTATTTCTTTTATTAATCACATAGAAAAAAGACAATTAAATTATAACATGAAAACCAAACTATATTAAGATGCCATCCTACTCCACGTAGAATGTCAGTCATTAAAAATATCACTGGTGCCGGGCAGTGGTGGCGCACGCCTTTAATCCCAGCACTCGGGAGGCAGAGACAGGTGGATCTCTGTGAGTTCTAGGCCAGCCTGGTCTACAGAGCTAGTGCCAGGACAGGCTCCAAAGCTACAGAGAAACCCTGTCTCGAAAAACTAAAAAAAAAAAAGGCAAGAAATGCTGCCAAAGAAATAGACACAGGGAATCCATGAACTCCACTGATAGAAACATAAACCAGTCTGGGTACTGTGAAAGTTTCTCAAAAACAAGCAATCAGTGTGGCAGTTTCTCAAAATTTAGCAATATAAATGTTCCATCTATTGCTCGGCACCCATTTGTATCAACCCTTCTCAGCGAATATCTAGAAGAGAGGCAGAAAGAAAGTAAGAGCTGAAGAATGGTGTGGGGGGGAGGGTGCTGTAAAACGCTGTCCACTAGACACAACATGGTAGTCGCATACATGAACACACAAAAGCTTTGTTACCTTTTACAGGATCAAGACACTTAAAAACTCCAGCATGATTTTATAAACCTATGACAGCATCAAAAAATCATGAAAGGGATGTGAGTAGAGGAGTAACAATAGCTCCCATAATTTAACTCCAGATCCCTCACTGAGTGAAACTGAAGATGGTCTTGCAAAAACACAGGTGGCAAAAGAAGATAGCAGAGACAAGAGAAGCAATAACGGAGACGTGTACAAGTAGTCAGATTCTCGGTCATCTGAAAAGAAAACCTAGCACAATTTGCTGATGAGTTAGGTAGATGTAAACTAGCCCAGCTACTATGGATTTTTTTCAAAGGTCTACCATAAGTGTGTTCGTGGAAGACTCCAGCATATCAGAGACAGTATCACATCGTTGTTTATTGTATACCTATTCCTGGTAGCTAAGTGATAGAACTAACCTAAGTCTTGAGTAATAAGAAAAGAGTGCATATATAAACGAGGGGATTTGTTTCAAACTTAAACAAGAATAAAGTTAATGCCATTTATAAGGAAAAATGTGCAACTTGAGATAATCATATTAAGTGAGTTTGGCCAGTCACAGAAAGACAAATATCATATGCTTTCTCTTGTTTGTGGTTTTTAGATTTTCTTTAGTCATGTTAAATCATAAATTCATCTATAAAATGGCATTAGAACTGAATAAAGGGAAAATAAATTAAGGAAAAAAGAAGACAAATGGAAGAGGGGAAGAGGGGTAACAAAATGGAGGCAAGTGGAAGAAGGAACAGGGCAGTGGAGGATATGCTTACCATACAAAGTATATCCATAAAATATATTATATGAATAAATAAATTTTAAAAATTCAGCATGAAGAGGTAAGGAGATCCCAAGGTCCCACCTTTGACTGAGGAGATTTTGACACTTGATAACTGCTGAGGATATAAGAGTCATTTTCTGCTCATGCCCCATGATGGTCACAGGCCCATGCACACATGGACAACACTGCACTAAGAGGGTAAAAAATAAATTAAGCCATGAAGGTGGAAGGGAGATGTGATGAAGGGTACAGAAGGGACCTGGGGAAGAGAACAGAGGGTGGATATCATTAAGGTATATTGTATACATATCTGAAGTTGTAAAAGATTAAATAGGAAATATTAGTTTTAAGAGGCGTATTTAAGAAATAGGTAGAGGGAATAGAATCTTGACCTAAAACTTTCTAACTGTATTTCATTGTTTTCCAAATAAGTGGGGAGAGGCACATGCACTAATAAATCATGTTTTTAATTTGTTAATCAATAAGTACATCTACAGTATGACCCAGCTATACTATTCCTACATATTTACCCAAAGACTCAAAGTCAACATATCATAGAGATAATCGCACACCAATGTTTATTGCAGTATTGTTCCCAGCAGTAGCTAGGTTAGGAGACCAACCTGGTGTCCAATAACACATGAATCAACAAGTCCCAGAGCTTCTACATCCCTAAGATGACTCCCATCTCCAGGCCCATGCTTAGGGTTGAAAGGTCTGGGTTTCTAGAAAATATCAGATAATTTAGACCTTGTCATTCAAGTTCATTTTTTTACTGTCTTTTGAGTAACTGGAAAATCAGACTAAAGAATGTTTGGCTAAAGAAATTAATTTCAAGATTTTATCCATAGTTAATAACCAGAAACAATATATTCATCTGCCACTATATCTCTTGTTTGTTTGAAGACTGAAACAAAATGAAAATTCATAAAGCTACAACTATCTGTATATTGATGTAGCTATGGCTCCATGTGTGACTTTGTGTCAGCATGTACTACTGCTTCTGAAAGTACTAACTCTTCTTCCTTAACATCTGAAGATCTCATTATGTGTATGGCTTCCTCGGGCACAAAAATGGAGAAAGACTCAAACCTCTGTGGGATAGAATCACAGTGGGTGGATTCTTCCTGTCCCTATAGGAACCATGATGGTGCAAAGAGACCTATTTTCCATGCACTACACAAGGCTCTCGTGACAATTGAAAGGGTGACCCATGGAGGTGACAAACTGATAAAGGATTCTCATCAAAAAGGCAACTTGAAAAGCCAACTTTTTCTCTGTCAGTTCTGAGACCATCCCCAAGGCTTCCAACAGCATCACAGAATTGCAGAAATGTTTACATTTTTTGAATGAAGGTTTACCAGAGTCCTTGTACAGCAGCTTTCTCTGGACACTCAGTCTTCCTTATTTTTTTTTTTGGTAAGTTCTGATGAAACATACTGCTATTTCCATTGTCTGTTTGCTTCTACTGTCACTAAATTACAGTTCTACTTTCTTAGAGTTCAAATTCTGCCTGTCGACAGTTACAACAATAAGATAAACTGAGTAAGATGTACAATTGTTTATTGGTTTATTATACATTATTATGTTGAAGCATAACTTTAATCAATGTACTAGGGGTTAGTTTTAGCAAGTAGATTGTTTTTTATGAAATAGAGACATATTTATGCAAAAAATTCCTGAAAAAATATTATGAACAAATTAAACTTAAACTTTTTAAAAATGGGCTTAAATTATCATGTATATAAACCTGCCAAATAAGTATACAAATATATATTTATTGTGCACAACCTTACTTGTATGCCATACAAAGTCAGAGCAATGAGGAGGTAATAATTTAATTACAAACACCTCTACACTAAGAATAAAGTTGTACAAATTACGGGAAATGAATAAACACCTGCATATGGTTTATTTTCTCCTGCCTCAACATGAAACTTATTTCTCTGATAGTATAATGAGATCTGACATAAAATTAATATTTTGACAATGAGATCATTCAATGTTAGATATAGAATTTCATGATTTTTTTAAATAAAGGATTATTACTCATTCCTGTTCACCCACATAAGTGGAATTCACATAAAAACAAGAGGATAAAATTATACAGCAGGGGGAATTATGTTTGTATTTATATTTTCACTATAGAATTATAGACTTAGGGAGGTGATGTGAGTCAGTCGGTCAATAGCAACAGCAACCGTCTCTGCAACATTTCCCACAGAAAGTGAGCCACTGCAAGCCACCTGCAGAGATGGTACCTAAAACTGTGTTTAGAGCATCTGTCAACACTGAGCCAAAAGACAAGGCTACTAATCCTACTGTCATGCCTGACAAACAGCACAATTCAAATCTGGTCAGTCACAAAAATTGTTTATCTAAGTGTTAGTGTAAAGAACTAAATGGCAAAAAGATTCTTGACTGAATCTAAGTCTTTATGCTTAGAAAAAAAATTGTGAGGCATTTACTGTAAAGGGGAAAATGTCTGTGGAAAGGATGATGGGTAGTGATTTTTTTTTATATTTAGACTTGCTACACCCTACTGAGCCCTTTCAACACTGAATGCAATACAGTTTTGAAATGTTGGACCATCATTTATGGTTCATTGTTTATAATTAGAAATAATTAGGGAATAACTCTAATGTTAGCCAAGACAAGTAGAATTTATTTGAAAACTACAGTGTAACCTGTAGAATCAAATTTTGACTTGTATTAAAATGGGTATATTTATTATCAAATTTTTGATCCATCAAAAAAATGATACAATCATCAAGTCAACACGATGTCTCAGCAGGGTATGAGGAGAGACAAAACTCTGCAAAGTTCTCCACGTGTACATATTCCCAAGGGCAGTCACACAAACACACTGTACACATGCACAGTAGTAATAGTTAAAGATACCTTCAATGTTAAGGGAAATAGATTTGTGCATGTAACATAAGAAAAAAATCTTAACTATATACTTAAAACAAAAATGAATTTTAGCTACCCTTACTTTGCTAACATACAAAGGGTATGTATGAATCTAGTACAAATCTATACTTCAATTCTACTCTTGAAACGATCATTAACTCAGATTCCTCCGTCGTAGGGACATGGGAAACAACATGACGTTGATCACAGAGTTCATCCTCCTGGGATTTCCACTCAACCCAAGGTTGCAGATGCTCCTCTTTACTCTCTTCTCCCTGTTCTATGCCTTCACCCTGCTGGGGAATGGGACCATCGTGGGGCTTATCTGCCTGGAGTCCAGACTCCACACTCCCATGTACTTCTTCCTGTCCCACCTGGCTGTCGTTGACATTGCCTATGCCTGCAACACGGTGCCCCAGATGTTGGTAAATCTTCTAGATCCAGCCAAGCCCATCTCCTTCGCTGGATGCATGACACAGACCTTTCTCTTTTTGACATTTGCTATTACAGAATGCCTCCTCCTAGTGGTGATGTCCTATGATCGGTATGTGGCCATCTGCCACCCCCTCAGATACACTGCCATCATGAGTTGGAAGATCTGTAGCACTATGGCTGTGACTTCTTGGATCATTGGGATTCTCCTATCCTTGGTTCATCTGGTGTTACTTTTGCCTTTACCCTTCTGCATGTCTCAGAAAGTGAATCACTTTTTCTGTGAAATCACAGCTATTCTCAAACTTGCCTGTGCAGACACATACCTCAATGAGACCATGGTCCTGGCTGGGGCAGTGTCTGTGCTTGTGGGGCCATTCTCCTCAATTGTGGTCTCTTATGCCTGTATTGTTAGTGCTATCCTGAAAATCCAGTCAGGAGAGGGTCAAAGAAAAGCCTTTTCCACTTGTTCCTCCCACCTCTGTGTGGTTGGATTATTTTATGGCACAGCCATTGTCATGTATGTTGGACCCAGACAGGGAAACCCGATGGAACAAAAGAAATACCTCTTACTGTTTCACAGCCTTTTTAACCCCATGCTCAATCCCCTGATATACAGTCTCAGGAACTCTGATGTGAAGAATACTTTGAAGAGAGTACTGAAGAGAGTTTTGTGACAAGTTTGCAGCATCATGTTTAACAGCTGACAGGAGAATTCATCCTCTCAAGAGGGTCCTAGCCATCCAGAACATACGCATTCCCTTTATTGAGCTTTGCTGTCTTGTGCCCTCCATTGGATGACTGACTCATCAGCTGAGGGAGGAATTCTAGAAATCTGTAATTTCAAATGCTGACATTAACAGATTGTATTGCAGTTAGTCCCCACCAGAGCCAAGATTTCAAAGCCACAGTTCTAAATGAGTGCTTCTCAGAGAGCCAGCTAGTCGTGATGCGGTGTTCTATCTCCCCCAAATACTCTCTGTTCAAACCATAAGCCTTCCAGTGGACTTTCAAAAAGCCTTCTGTGATGGAAGAAGATTGTGCTTGACTCCATGGTATATTTCTCGGTAACGCATCTTTAGTATAGTGAAAGCTATAAATTTTCTTTTGTTTGAAAAAAGAATTCTATTGCACTTTATAAAGCTTTGGCTTTCACCAATGTTAATTGTTGTTGTGCCATATTTTCAGACACTTAAGTCATCTGGAACTTGATTGACCATTTGAGGACACATTCTGAAAATTTCTTCTAAGACAAATACATTTTTTTCTTTATCCTGCAAGGAAGTCTCTACCAAGTATGTCGGTTTGAGGACAGTAACCCACGTCAGTGAATATCAGACTCTATTTGGTTATGGAAAGTGAGGGTCTATGACTTCTATTGTTCAAAATGATCCTTTGGAGACAATGACTCCTCCAAGCATCTCTTGCTTCTTGGTCCAGCACGCCATTATTAACCTTGGGGAATAAGCTTATTCAATCTCACAATCTTCCAAACTTGGCATGAAACCATGTGTGAGTGTGTATAATGAATCTAACTGTGTGGAGAGGGGCTGGGGATGTGACTCAATAAAGTGGTGCTTACTTAGCATGGTAAGCCCTAGGTTCAATCTCTAGCTTCTAAAAAAGAGAGAGAGACAGAGAAAGAGAGAGAGACAGAGAAAGAGAGAGAATGTGTAAGATAAGAAGAAAGAGCAGAGACAGAGAGAGATGAAAAGTTATATTTGGAATGAAATAAAAATATAGTTTGGCTTCAGAGTTTTAAAATATAACTGATTTTCTTACAGAAATCTGAAAAATGTCAAAATCCACAGTTAAAAACTGTGTCCACCTACTATGATACAAAAAAACTTATTTTTCGAGTGATTCCCTTTCTTAGCTTAAATTTCTTGAAATATACATGTACATTTAGTTTCTCATCCTCTTCAGATATTTTACTTTTGTACCTTAGCATTACTTTGCAGTGACCAAATATCCTTGGATGTTGGACCGCGTCCTCAAATAAATGTTTCCCCAAATGAATCATTTTGTTAATGCCTCTTTTCTTTTCAGTGTTAATTTCTTGATGGCCACAGTTTGCAGAAGCCCTGAAACATAACAGAAAGAGGTTGTATTATTTATGAATGGCCTGGAAAGCACCAAGGTTTCCCTGTAACCAGAGGCTCGAATGTGCTTGCCGTCGCAGGAGGAGCAGAACTGGAACACGGACTGACACGCACTCAAAGGCAGACAGTCACGACAAATCGCCCCGCAAGAACACGCTATATGGAGCCAGTTTGTAAATTCAGTGATTGATTGACATGAAATCCTTTAAAATAACACTCTGACAGCTCTATATTCAGTAAAAATAATGAAATATTTTATGAAGGCTATGACAGTGTCTTAGAGAGTATTTTAAGAACTTTCCATAGATAAAAGGTACTTTTCCAGGGGAAGTGTCATTGAGGGGGTCTTTTCCTTCCTCTTTTGAGGGACTGAACTCAGATCTTTACAATTAATTCACAGCCAGTTATCTCTATGGGAGTCTTGTGCCCTAAAAGAAAATCCCCAAAGGCAGGTTCCCAAAGACCCCACTGGGATACCTTGGTTCCTTCTTGGACTACTAATGTCTTCCTTACCAGCTCACACAGCACCTTCTCACCTTGAAATGTATCTTGGCTCTTGTCTTCCAAATTTTACTACATCCCAGGGGACCCAGGCTCCACTGAGAAGAAGCTAAGCTTCACAGTGGATTCTGGTAACTCAGCAACTGGTCCTACCACTTGGCAGGTTTACCAGAGACATCCACAGATTGGGGACAGTGTGATTCTGGGAACCTTGAGGACTGAAAACGCCAAGTGTCTGAGAACTGTAATGAGACTTAGAGCCTCGTGGGTGTGCTGAATATTTCCTAATTTTGTGCCCTGCTAGGGATGAGAAGAGAGATCAAAACACAATTGTTCATATCTGCTTCCCAGCAAAGGTGGTTGAGCATGAAGCCCCATGACCCTGTGCCTCCTCTGAGCCCTCAAGAGCTGTCAACTACACTGAGCCCTCAGAGAATAAAGCCAACTTCCCTGAGGATTCTGTCATATTACAGAAAGGGGCAACAGTGAGGATTAAGCACATACACAGAAGCTCTAAGAAGACAGGACCTATGACAGCCTACCACTGCTTCAGCTTCTGAGACTCTTGGGTCCTTATGTGGAAGCTGTCAAGGTTACCTGGATTTATTCTATCTTTAATTCCTACAAGACAAGTTGTAGCATCTAGATTTTATTCAGCTGTCATGCTCATTACCATTCCTTCTGTATCCAGCAGAGAAACAAAGTCATTGTACGATGTGTGGGTATGTGTGTGTATACAACGTGTGCATACATTCTCATCATTTCACATTCTGTATTAACAGTTAGGAATCTCCACTTTATGGGTTTAAATGAAATACATGGAATAATTTTCCTACTTAATAGAAATTATAGTACAATAATTTATTAAATGATGCTCTGCTCCAGTGAAGTTAATATATTTGGTTGTTTTTAAATGTTGCATCTAATTCTTGTCAGCACTGTCAAAAAATGCACTGTTTATGATGATATATTTACTGCAATGAAATATAAAGCACAATGATTGCTAAGTGTATGTATGTTTTATACTGACCTTCCATATTCAACAAAATACTCTGCAAATAAGTAGATTTTCTGTAGCAATGAGGCTGAGTCTTTGGGATAGAGATAGAAAGAAAATGGAAAACATACTGTGTGTCCGAGGTAACACAGCCAGTGAGAGAAGGATGAGCTGGCCGACTACACCTAAATCTTCTTTTCAGAAGAATTTTAGATCCAATAATCATATCTAAAGTATCCTTTTTTTCTTTCCCTCTCCCCTTCCTCCTAAAGCACACTTTCACAATGCAATCTTCCCTGTCTCAGACCTATCATCCAGTTACACACTGTACTCCCATAATACATGGTACATGGAAGTACTCCACAGATTACCAGCCTTCAAAAAATTATGGGATGGCTCATAATCACACGAGAGTGACTTTCTAGCTCTTGCTCATCCAGGATAGTCTCTATCCCTAGAGAAAGCATTTGCTGCATCAATTCTCACTCCTTAAGATAATTTGTCAAAGTCTATGTTTATAATTATGAAAGCAAGAAATGCAATATTTTTCAGTTCTTCCTTATTATTTACAAATAAGAAGTCAACATTTGAGCTGAACAACTGACTAACAATGTGGGACTGATTCATGAATTCTGCTTTACCCAATGCCTAGCACTGTAAGAAAGGGACTGACTGTTCATTCAAACTTAGAGATTTAATTGTTTTATTAAGTAAACTTGTTTTTGACAAAATTATAACTATCTCTAATACATTCTGATTGCTCTCCCCTCCCACCCTCTGCCATCCCCTGCTCATCTCCATTGAGTTTCTTCCTCCTCTCTATCAGTCCTTATCCCTGATTCCCGACTCTGAGTTTGTTTTGTGACCATTTCAGCTCATCCAGGATCACTCTGTGAGCACTGGATTGTAACTGACCATGGGAGCCTGGTGAGCTCACCAGTGGATGCACAGCTGAAGGCAATGACTTCCCCTCTCCCTAAATCTACCATTAGCAAATAGCCCAGCAGAGAGGCATGGGCCCCTGAGCTCCTCAACCCATGGTGACTTCTAACAGTCCCACAGGGTTGAATCCCTGCAAACTGCAAGAAAATGAATCTGTTTGGCTTCCATCCGTTTTTATACAGCTATCAAAAGAAAAAGATAAAAGAGAAGTGTGTTCCTGATTCAAGTGTCGAACAGTCTGTGAATCCTTCTACTGCCCTTATCTAATTTTAAAGGTCTTCCTTTAATACAGATCACAGGAATGAAGAGTTTCAAAATTCTAGGACTCACTTTCTGCAGAAGGTGGGCCTGAGCTAAGTACAAGTCTAGCAGACATCACTTTCAGTGGACCAATCCCATCATGCAGTAGTTGCTTGTTCTTCTTTAACTTCACATCTAACAAATGTGTATGGAATGTCAGAGTTCACCACTCAACGGCTTTCTCAAATTGGATGCAGAGGAGCTTCTTGACTGAAGAAGACCATCACACATCTGACCTTTTCATTTCGTCTTTTACTTTAGCTTCCAAATTTTGTGTATTCTAACAACAGCGAGGGATCAATGAGATAGCTCAGCTGGCAAAGGAGTCTGCCACCAGCCTGGCCATCTGAGTTTCATCCCTGAGACCCACAGGATGGAGAAAGAGGACAAATACCTGCAGTTGTTTTTTGACAGCCACATGCAAGCAGTGACATGCACATGACCCCTATGCACACTAAATAAATACATAAAATATAATAGATTTTATTAAACAAAAAATTAGATACTTTAGCAACCACAAAAAAATATTCTTTCTACCCTGTCTTGAAATTAGTCTATCATGCATTTAAAAGAAATAAAGAAAAATATTATTTAGATTATTTTCATATCAGTGAAATAAAGCCATTTCTTTCCTCAAATAAATCAGAGATATTTTCTGTTGTTTGAAAGGAAAGCATATTTTATTCCAAAGCTTGCTTAAAGGGGATTTTATTTGTCAAGATCTGATCGATACACTTTAGACCCAGCTTTAGAAGTGTTCTTTGGGGGTCAAAATCTTGTCATGCCAAAATGCAAAGTCAAGGAACAAGCTATAGTATTTAAAAACAGGTCATTTAAAATTCAAAGCACAATTTTTTTCTAATAATATTTTGCTTTCCTGTAGAAATATCTGTTCATGAGAAGGAGTTATTACCTGATGGTTGAAGAACACGAAATTACAGCAAGAAGACCTAATCAGAGATCATTATTGGTAAAGCTATTGATAATCAATCACCAAACCCATCTCTGCATCCTGCAGACATCCATCCACCAAGTAGCTAGCATCCTTGTGTTACCTGGTCCCTCAGTTCCCTTCTGGAAGTCATTTTACATACGCTGCTGAACGCTGCCTTCAGGCCTGATGTTTATTCTCCATACCCATCTCCTCCATCATTTTTTTAATCGTTCTCCAAACTCATATGTCATGAAACTGACCACATTTCGGCTCACTGATTTGGCCAACTTCTTTGGCCCTGCTTCTGGGAGACTGCATCCAGCAACAGTGGCCTTTGAGAAGTCCCTAAACTCCAGTCTCACCTTTCCTTAAGCTGTCTTGTTTCCACTTCTGGGTGGGTTGTTATTCTCATCAGTTGTGAGTATATTTTTGAAATATTCTCTCTCTCTCTCTCTCTCTCTCTCTCTCTCTCAGAAGGCAACCCTTCTCTCATGCCAACTTCTTCAGGTAACATTCCTAATGTCACCCTGTGTAATGATGACAGTTAAACAAGATGAAACAAACTTGGTGTTATTATTTCTCACGCTGTTTATGGAAAGGTAACTAAACCTTAGGTTATTTTGAGCTCATAACAGCTCTGATAAACGTTAGCATGCCAAACTATATTGAATGTCAACAAGACTTCTTAGGGAAATTATGATTTTAAAAAAAGCCAAGTTCCTCAATTTAGCATGCAAATAATGTATAGAATATTTTATCACTAATTTGACAATGGAGGTAATTGTCAAATGTCAGATAAAGGGACTTTTCAATTTATAAGCATTTTTCACTGCCTACTTGTAAAGAATATGTGCATCCTTTTATTTTTAGAACTCTGTAGACCAGGCTGACCTTGAACTTGAGATTGCCTGCCTATGCCTCCGAAGTGCTGGAATTAAAAGTACGTGCCACCATGCCAGCTAAAGAATATGAGTGTTCTTGATGAAGAAGTCAGCTACTGTTTTTAAGTTTGAATAGAAAATTATTTTTATGAATTTCAACTATGGTATGTATTGTGAATAAAAATGATTTAATTAATAACGAAATGAGAGTCCTATCCAATTTTCATTTTAGGCTCTTTTATGAAAAAGAAACGTAGAAGGAATGATCTGATCAGATAATGCATAGGAAATTTTTTCTGTGAGTGTTTGCATGTAGATGCCTGCCGTGCCCAGCTTCCAAACCCTGGAGAGCTTATCTGTTGTTGGGCTGATAAAACACAAAATTCCTTATTGTCTATGGATTGCAATGGAAAGATTCTTGTGGTAAATTAATGATTCTGACAATGGCTTGGTGAACCAGTTGTCAAATTAACAAATGTTAGTTTGTTTCTATTTTTCAAGACAATAATACACATTTTGTACAGATATAGTTGCATACATTTTATTTATATATCTAGATAAATACATATGCTACCATAAATAATTATTAGATATTGTTTCTACAAACCCTTTCCTTCTCACTAGCTCACAACACTCCAGATTGTATTCAAGCATCTAAACTTTAAATTGAACTTAGTAAGTAAATACCCAGAATTACTCTTGTAGATCAAAAATAATGTTAATAATGAAAAGTTGCCATTTCATAATTTCCTTTTGGTAAACCTATGAAAGCAGTCTCTATCTAGTTAGTATACAAATATTTATAGTAGCAATCATAACTTCTACCAAAGCAATTAGAATTCCTTTCTAAGGCTGTTCTCATTTTGAGAGCTCTTTTTGAAAATCAGCAATTCCCCTACAGATTTGTTAATATAAAGGCAGAAACAATCAGTGTTTCATGCTTATTTTATATATGTGGATTGTCGAGTTTTTGGCTGCCTCATGGTCAGGGGTTCTAAATAAATAATCATTGGTGACACATTTTTCTTCTAAAAACTGAATGTCAGACTAGTTATTTTGCTTAAAGATAATTTAGTTTTTGTAAGCATTTACTTATTAATGTTAATTAATTAAGTTCCTAGTGGAGGTTCTTAATATTATTCCAAGTCTAAGACAAATAAACAATAGTTGTGTCCAAAATATCTGTGAATGACCGAGGCGTGGTAGAATGTCAAAAGCTTGACACCTATATTTGAAACAGTTGTGTCTCAGTTCTCTGCATCTCTCTGTCATAGTGAAATGGAGGAAAATCAGACAATGGTCACAGAGTTTGTCCTGCTTGGATTCTGCCTTGGCCCAAAGATTCACCGAATGCTTTTTGCATCTTTCTCCCTATTCTATGCCATTACCCTGGTGGGGAATGGGGTCATCCTTGGAATAATCTGTTGAGACTCCAGACTCCACAGCCCCATGTACTTCTTCCTCTCCCATCTGGCCATCGTTGACATTGCCTATGCCTGCAACACCGTGCCCCAGATGCTAGTCAACCTGCTAGATCCATTCAAACCTATTTCCTTTGCTGGATGCATGACACAGACCTTTCTCTTTTTGGCCTTTGCACACAACTCATTTTTTCTGTACCTGATGAATAGAACACATCCTCGTTCTACAGGTTCAAAAAATATATAAATGAGTTGTCTTACTGACACAAGGTTTTATCAAACATGACTATTTTCCAATTGAATTGATGTGGAATTATATAATGCTATTACATAATAATTATGATTGTGGTATTATTATTATGTTATTATATTATAACTCATTTTCTAGGCCCCAAAAGTTACATGCCATCAAACCTTGAAGGTAATTAGATATCTTCACAAACTGCACAAGATTTAGAAGCAAAACAAGCTATACCCAGAGAAAACCCCTCACACACTAGTCCATTTTGCAACTGCACTTGCCTAGTTCAAGAAACACTCTAAGATATGTAGTTACTGTGCTTTGTGAGACCACAAACTTATATATTAAACTATTGACTTATATTAAAGTCTTAACTTGTTTGCTGAGTGAAGGAGCAGCATTTATTAAAAAAAGAAGAACTACAAGAGGAAGAAGGGGAGAATATATTTTTAAAGACCATAGACGCTGAAGTCACTGAAGCTTCCTTTATAGATTGAAGATTCAACTGGATCAATGATAGCTAGCAAAGGGGTAAATGTGAGCATTGTCTCCTTGAAAAAAGCTGTAAAGTGAAAATTACCTTAAACTGGGTAGTACAATATTCTCTATAACTGTCCAATGATGAATGTGATCTATATCTGTTGCAGACTTTCCTATTAAAGATTTCCCCGGAATCTTTCCATCAGTTCTTCAGCTTCTATTGGTTCAGATTCTGGTCACTGCCCTTCAAGATCATCTCCTCTTCTGTGAGAAGCTTTGCAGGACATATTTGGTACCTAGCTGGTTCTGCAAATTCTTTAAAAACTAGAGACCAGCATTCAGTACCGAATTATTTTAGATGGGTTTTGAATGAGTTGTCTATGAAATCATTTAATGTATATATGCACCTGTAGTCTCATGTCTGCTTGTATATACTCTTGAATACACATATATATGCATGAGTCATGTATACACATGTGTATATGTTTGTGTGTGTGCATTCATGTGGAGTGCAGAGATAGACTATGGGTATCTTCTACTGATATCCCCCTCAGTTTTTGATACAGGATCTTTTTACTGAGTCTGATGCTTGCTATCTGACTGGCTAGCCAGCCAGCTCCCAGGATCCACTTGTCTCTCTCTCTGCAGCACTGGTATTACTGGTCTGTGCTTTCATGTCTGATTTTGGGGAGAGAGGAACTAAGGATGTGAACTCAAGCATTCATACTTATATAGGAAATAGTTAACACAGAGAACCACATCTCTAGTCCTTGAAATCATTGCTTTACTTTGCCATATCATACTCTTGTCTCTAGTCTTTCTCAATGGCACCATGAGGGTAAAATATTAGAAATTATTTTTAATGTATGTGTTTTTCATTTGGATATTTAGGCTATATCAAAGAATAGAGAAAAGCATGGTTATTCTCCCATTCTTGTGCTTACACACCCAACATTCCACCATTGATACTGGATATATGAAAACTTTCCCCGGAAACCAAGCAATCCCTTTTCTGGTGACACTCAAATGCATGTCCTCCAACTGAACTCCAAGTAGCTCATATTCGATAGTGTCAGATCTCATGAGTTAATGGCTCTTTCTCACAAGACTGCACCACTTCAGCTGGCAATGAAAAGCTCCAGTTATGATCTCCGTTTCTGATTGTTTGGGTATAATTCAGGAATCCAATTTCATATACACTACAGCGTCAGGAGTTGCTCAAAGTTATTTGGATTATATCTCCTTTAGGAAAACATGACCCACATTAAATGTAAAAGGGCTGGGTGATGAAGCCTTGTGTTGATAGTTATTGCCAGGCACATTGTAAAAAGGAGGACTTTAACATCAGCAGCTGAGAAAAATAAGCCCCATCATGAGTGCTGCCACTTTTATTCCCAAGATCTATGCATTCCAAATAAACACGTGACATTTGGAAAAGGAGTCATCCAGGACACACAGTTCAGACTGCACCAGCACTCCCCGCCCAGGACACTTCTGTCATGCTGCCCTGAAAATACACCCTCCCACATCTTAGTTGTTCTTCCCACTCTAGGGAAAAGCTCCTTTGCAAATTTCTCTAATGATGGTTTTCTTTGAGTACTGGTCACACCCTCCTGCTTTAGTTAGGATCTATATGTATTATTTTCAGCTAGTTCTGGAGGTGCTTTAAACAAAAGAGTTTTGAATGACCATGACCATTAAAACCAAATAGTGTTAGGACATCAATATTTTTATTTCAATTAATACTGACTGTGCTGTTAGCTTTCTCCATTTCTAAACTTATGCAACATTCTTATTCCTTAAAATAGTAAATACTTATCTAGAAATTTTGTGGCTACTTCCTTCAAATTGAATTATTTCCTCCTGGAATGGGTGCCCTCTTGACTGGAGTGTAAAGTAAATTGACTAAACTCAGGAAGAAAACAACTCACAAATCTCAAGATGGTCCTGAAATTTAGAAGATACATAACACCCCTCTCCAGAGTTGCACAGTAGCAACCACTGCTATAGATTGAGACTTATTGTCCAGCTACACAGCCTGCAAGTCAAGTAAACAATTTCAGAAATACAGCTTTCACCCACTGTCGAGGCAGGCTCTTCAGAGGTGAGGCTGCCCTTTAGTCATCTGCACTCTTTTAAGAAACCCTCTATTTGGGTCTGGCTTACCTCACTCAGGATAGTGTTTTCTATTTCCATCCATTTGTATGCAAAATTCAAGAAGTCCTTGTTTCTTACTGCTGAGTAGTACTCTAACATGTATATATTCCATACTTTCTTCATCCATTCTTCCATTGAAGGGCATCTAGGTTGTTTCCAGGTTCTGGCTATCACAAACAATGCTGCTATGAACATCGTAGAGCATATACTTTTGTTGTATGATAAGGCCTCTCTTGGGTATATTCCCAAGAGTGGTATTGCTGGGTCCAGGGGTAAGTTGATCCCGAATTTCCTGAAAAACAGCCATACTGCTTTCCAAAGTGGTTGCACAAGTTTGCATTCCCACCAGCAATGGATGAGTGTACCCCTTTCTCCACATCCTCTCCAACAAAGGCTATCATTGGTGTTTTTTATTTTAGCCATTCTGACAGGTGTAAGATGGTATCTTAAAGTTGTCTTGATTTGAATTTCCCTGGTCGCTAAGGAAGTTGAGCATGACCTTAAGTGTCTTTTGGCCATTTGAAGTTCTTCTGTTGAGAATTCTCTGTTCAGCTCAATGCCCCATTTTATAATTGGGTTGGTTAGCCTTTTACGGTCTAGTTTCTTGAGATCTTTATATATTTTGGAGATCAGACCTTTGTCAGTTGCGGGGTTGGTGAAGATCTTCTCCCAGTTAGTGGGTTGCCTTTGTGTCTTAGCGACAGTGTCCTTTGCTTTACAGAAGCTTCTCAGTCTCAGGAGGTCCCATTTATTCAATGAGGTCCTTAATGTCTGTGCTCCTGGGGTTGTACGTAAGAAGTGGTCTCCTGTGCCCATGTGTTGTAGAGTACTTTCCACTTTCTCTTCTATCAGGTTTAGTGTGTTCAGACTGATATTGAGGTCTTTAATCCATTTGGACTTGAGTTTTGTGCATGGTGATAGATATGGATCTATTTTCATTCTTCTACAGGTTGACATCCAGTTTTGCCAGCACAATTTGTTGAAGATGCTCTCTTTTTTCCATTGTATACTTTTAGCTCCTTTATCGAAAAAAAAAAAAAAGAAACACTCTAAAATTCACTGGTCCAATAAGCTAGGCTTGGGTGGGTCTGTTTTGTTGGTCTGTCATCTGTGCTCTCTCTGGGCAAATGAATGTTTGGTTACATCTCCCAGAGAAAGCCAACACAGGATAAATGCTATCTCAGTTTACTTTAAAGAGAATATAGACAATCTGAGTGACAGTGATAGCTATTGGTGCTATGTCCTTCAGGATACTTTTTAAGTTTTTGTTTTTGTTGTATTTGTAAATGTAAAACTTAATTACTATCCTCTAATATTTCAGGTTTATATCCTCAAATATATATAAATATAAATTTATCATATTGTAATGTTTTCTATAAGACCTAGTTCACACAGATTTTCAGGCTACTTCATAAAGGCAATTTTCTGACTTCTATGTGATTAAAAATAATATGAATATTTATGAACATTTGTTTCAGTTAAACTTTGTTTCCTTGACATTCTAATTCCATGTGTTTATATTTTTCATGTGTTTATGTTTCACAGTGACAGCTTGTTGAATCAGATATTTTCCTGGTTTGTACACTAGAAAAGGTGTGATGTTGGTGTTATGTTTCCCAAACGTCCCTTTTTTGTCATTAGGAAATTGAATGTTTACCTTGACCTGACTCGAATATTCAGTCTTTTTCACTGGAATGACTTTTTGTTTGTTTGCTTGCTTGCTTGCTGGATTCTGTTTTTGTGTTTTCAAGACAGGGTTTCTCTGTATAGCTTGGTTGTTCTGGAGCTTGCTCTGTAGATCATGTTGATCTAGAGCTGGCAAAGATCTGCCTGCCTCTGCCTCCCAAGGGCTTGGATTAAACATGTTGCCACCAATGTCTGGCTCTAGAATGACTCTTTATAACTGGGTTGTTTATATAATGAAGATTTCTTGGGTTATCACAGGAGATGTATTTACATTACTTGAATATTTCCTGGATAAAAAAGAGGAGATAAAATGTTTGTAGAGTATCCTCTACACACAGTGTCTTTTCATATAAGAAATTATTGTATGGTTTTCCTTTTCTAAAAAAAAAGCAGTTTTTTCCCATCTTATTAGATGCTGTAAAAGCTTTCAACAAAATTTAACATCCCTTCATGATAAAGGTCTTGAAGAGAGTAGGGATACAAGAAACATACAAAAACATAATAAAGGCAATATACAGCAAGCCAGCCAAAAACATTAAGCAAAATGGAGAAAACTTAATGTGATCCCACTAAAATCAGGAACAAGACAATGTTTTCCATTCTCTCCATATCTATTCAATATAGTACTTGAGGTTCTAGTTAGAGCAATAAGACAACAAAAGGAGATTGAGGGGATGCAAGTCAGAAAAGAAAAGTCAGTTCTCATTATTTGCTAATTATATGATAGTTTACAGAAGTGACTCCAAAAATTCTATCAAGGAACTTCTACAACTCATAGACAGCTTCAGTAATGTAACATGATACAAAACTAACTCAAAAAAAAAATCAGTAACCATTCTTTATAAAGGTGATAAATGGGCTGAGAAAGAAATCAGAAAAGTGTCACCCTTCACAACAGCCACAAATAACATAAAATATCTTGGAGTAACTCTAACGAAACAAGTGAAAGACCTGTATGAAAAGAACTTTAAATATCTGAAGAAAGAAATTGAAGAAGACAACAGAAAATGGAAAGACCTCCCATGTTCTTGGGTAGATAGAATTAACAAAGTAAAAATTACAGTTTTACCAAAAGCAACCTACACATTCAATGCAATGCTCATCAGATTCCCAGCAAAATTCTTCACAGACCTCAGAAGAACAATACTTACCTTCCTATGAAAATCAAAAAATCCAGGACATCCAAAACAATCCTGTACAATAAAAGAACTTCTGGAGGCATCACAATCCCTGATTTCAAGCTCTACTACAGAGATACAGTACTAAAAACAGCCTGGTACTGGCATAAAACCAGACAGAGGACTAATGGAGCCGAATCAAAGACCCAGATATCAATCCACACCCCTGTGCATATAAAGGAAATTATAAAATGAAAAAAAGAAAGCATATTTAACAAATGGATAATAACTGGATATCAACATGTAGAAGAATGAAAAAACATCCATATCTATCACCATGCACAAAACTAAAGTTCAAATGGACCAAGACCTCAACATAAAACCAGCCATACTGAACCTCATAGAAGAGAAAGTAGGAAGAACACTTAGTTGAATGCATTGACACAGGAGGCCACTTCCTAAATATAACCTCAATAGCACAGACACTGTGAGAAACGGTTAATAAATGGGACCTCCTGAAACTAAAAAGCTTCTGAATAACAAAGGACATGGTCAACAAGACAAAATGGCAGCCTACAGAATGGGAAAAGATCTTCACCAACCCCACAATGGACAGAAGGCTAATCTCCAAAATATACAAAGAACTCAAGAAATTGGTTATCAAAAGAATAAATAATCCAACAAAAAAATGAGGTAGAGACCTAAACAGAGAACTAGCAATAGATACATTTAAAATGACTGAAAGACACTTAAGAAAATGCTCAACATTCTTAGCCATCAGAGAAATGTAAATAAAAACAACTCCATCATACACCTGTAAGAATGGACAAGATCAAAAACACTGCTGACAGCTTATGCTGGAGAGGATGTGGGGTAAACGGAGCACTCATCCACTGCTAGTGAGAGTGTAAACTGGTACAGCCACTTCTGAAATCAGTGTGGTGATTTCTCAAAAAATTAAGAAACAACCTACCTCAAGACACAGCAACACCACTTTTAGGCATATACCCAAAGGATGCTCAATCATACAACAAGGACATATGTTCAACTATGTTCATAGCAGCATTGTTTGTCATAATCAGAACCTGGAAACAACCTAAATGCCCCTTGACCAAAAAATGGATAAAGAAGATATGGTATATTTACACAATGAAGTACTACACAGTGGAAAAAATAATGATATCTTGAAATTTGTGTGCAAATGGATGGATTTAGAAAACATATTGAGTGAGGTAACCCAGACCAGAAAGACAAATATCATATGTACTCACTCATAAGTGGCTTTTAGACAAAAAAGCAAAGAAAAACCAGCTTACAATTCACAATCCCAGAGAAACAGACAACAAAGAGGACCCTAAGAGAAACATACATAGATCTAATCTACATGTGAAGTAGAAAAAGACACTATCTTCTAAGTAAATTCGAGCCATTGGGATCATGGAAGAGGGCAGGAGAGGAGAGGGAAGGAAAAGAAAAGAGAGGAGAAAGATACATATCTCAATAAAAACAAATAAAAAATAATAAAACAACAGTGTTTTTTCTCATCATGGATACATACTCATGACAGAGAGGGCCATGACCTGAGAAGTTGGTAAAGATGTGAGAATATCCCTTCGGTTTAAGCTTTAACTCCAGAAGATCAGGATCATCCTGTAATTAGCTCACTGGGTTCTAAAGTTCAGTATGGCTTCAACTATAATTCTTATTTCTTCAATTCCCAATATCAGAAAAAATGTAAATAAAATGAAATGGCATCGTGTATCTCATAAGGGAAACCATGTTTAGGGGCTCCTATCTTCCTAGGAAGAGATAGTCTCAAAGGACGTAAATGAAACCTTCCAAGCAATGGCCTCCATTTGTGGTTCCTGCCATAGAAGGTACTGCCTTAAACGAGGTAGCCCAAATTATCTAGTATACTTTACCCATCCTTGAACCCTCCACTATTTCTTATAAACTCTCTAAACGCCTTTCACAATACCTCCCTACCTTGGAGTTTTAGAGTTTTTCTTCCTCCAAACTCCAGCCAAAGCAAGTTAACTTGAAGACTCGAAGCCAGCAGCTCCTCCAATGGTCCATCTTCTTGGCAGGCTTACCAGAATCCCATGGAGAAAGGGTACAATGGTGATGTGGGATTACCCTTTGTATGTTGTGAATATCATTGGTGACTAAAGAAACTACGTTGGACCTATAGCAAGGCAGAATTTAGCTAAATGGGGGAAACTAAATAGAATGCTGGGAGAAGGAGGGTAGAGTCAGAAAGCAGTGATTTAGCCTTACTGGAACTTTTCCCTGTAAGCCACAGCCACATGGAGATACACAGATTACTAGAAATGGGTTAAAGATATAAGTGTTAGCCAATAAGAAGCTAGAGCTAATGCGCCAAACAGAGATTTAATTAATACAGTTTCTGTGTGATTATTTTTGATCTGAGTTGCTGGGCAGCAGGGAAATGAACAAGCAGCCTTACTACCACACTATGGAAAGCATAAGATCAAATACTGAGAAGTACTTAGGGACTCTAAAAAGAGTTGTAGTCTCAGAGGTATGCTTGGTGGTTTTGTTTCCTAATTGTATGCTGGGGACAAGAACGAAAAATAGAAAAAGCAAAATTGCCTTGTTGCTTCTTTCAGCAGAGATAGGCATACAGGATATTTCATGTAATAACCCTACCTGTGACCCCCCTAAGGGCTGCTAACTAGGTTGGACCCTGAGGGAATACCATCTCCTTTCCTGAGGATATGACTGCATTTCAGTCAGAGAGGTTTCTGCAGCTCCAGAGAAGATCTGAGGAGACAGGATCTGTGCTACCTTCTAACTATTTACCCTTGAAATGCTGCAGTTAATGTTCAGATAAGAAGGTTGCCTGGCCTCACTCCCTAAATCCTCCCAGATGGTGAAAGCTTCTAGGCTTTGGTTTGCTATCATTTGTTATTACCACTCTTTATTAATTTGGAAGAGAAATTATTCTCACAATGGATACCTCATTTACATGCTCGATATTCATAGTTTATATGTGAGCAATTCTAACACTGTAAGTTTGGAAAAATATGTGAAGTGATGTTCTGACTTAATAGAAAAATAGAATAAGTGACAAAATGATGCTCCATTTCAGGAAAAATAATATATACTGGATATTTCATAAAGTTTTCATTTAATCCTTGTCACACCTGTCAAAATACATGCTAAACTTACAAAAAGGTATTTATTCCAATGGAATATGAGGCCAAACTAAGGGCAAGTCTATGTCCTATACATACCTCTCTTTGTACATCGTTTCAAGGATGTGTTTAGACATCTAGAATGCACTAAACAAGTAAGTACATGGTAGAATTTCTGTAGCCTACAGAAAGTACTTTGGGTGAATGTGGAAAGGAACATACTTGTCTCTGATCATGTAGCAAAGTGAGAGAAGAAAGAAATGTCAAAAAGCTCTAAGTTTTCGCTTAGAAGGTTTTGATGTTTAAAACTTGCCTTTATATGAATCTCTTTGTACTGAAGATAATTTTGCAATGAAGTCTTCACAATACTGGGTCCATCAGCCTGCTCTACTTTGTAATCCTGTAGTATTTGGTGCATAAGATACCACTCCATAGACTCATGCTAAGATGGCCTGACAATGTCTCTAAAACAGTGTGAGAAAGAAAACTAATTCATTTTCAATTCTTTTTCATCACCTACAAGTAACCAGGCTTCTTTTTGAGCTGCATAGCTGACAAACAGCAGGGAGTCATATTACACCTCTGTCTGGCCAGTGTGCTATTACAGAGGAGAGGCAGATGTCACAAGATGACTTTTAACTCGAGAAAAGTTTAGCAACTTCTGAATGTTGAAATCACATATTCATAGATTTATGTACATCACAATTCCTGAAAATTACATTTGCACTTGAAATATGTATCAGTGCAAATTCCTTTCAGACATCTTGATAATTAGCTTCCATTGATTTTTATTAATATTAGATATCAAATAGCTATCAAATAATAATATAAAAGAAATAAATATTAAATTCAACTCTCCAACACATTTCAAGACCTTTAGTTTATCTTAACAAATGTTAAAGGTCATAGTTTAACACAGACACAAGAAATAAGTTTTGATATGTTGGAGGATTTATTTCCTATTAAAAGAAAAACATGACTTAGCATAATTTTTAGAGACTATATCTTAAAGAAACAATATACACTAAGACAATAAAAGTTAGTTGTTTGTTCTTTTTAATGTATTTGTCATTTAACAAATATCTGGGACACAAAATAGGCAAATATTCAAACTGCTATAGAATAAATTAAGGCTGAAACAATAGTACTAACAAGATGATAATGCATCTGACATTTCTATCTTCCAATATCTGGGGCTTTAAGATAGTCTGATATTTTTCTATGTCCTATCTATTTAATAATTAAATTTAGACCATCTTTCACCCTAAAAATTTTAATACTAACCTAATGGTCAATCATACTGTCATGCTTGGGACTTTAAAATATATAAATTATTTAGATTATTTTCAGTCAATGGAAGTTGGCTGTGTATCAATAATGCTTTTATGAAGGTAAGGACAGCATCTGTTTTCATTTGTAAGGGAACTACTTCATTGCAAGGTATGGTATTAAAGGGTTGTATTGGTTTAGAGTGTGATCTTTCCTTCTATAACCTAGCTTTGGAAATTTTCTTCAGGGAAACTGGTTTCAAACTCTATTGAAGTCCAAGTACACAGAGCATGAGCTATAATATCTAAATATCCTTTATTTAACATTCAAGATGTGACTGTAATACAAGCAGATAATCACATGTTCCTTTTTTGTATTATCACCTTTTCAAGAAAAGGGATTTACACCCACAGCCTGTAAATAACATTAAATGACAGCTAGAAGAGTTCTTCAGGAATCCTTCCAGGTAAGGTGATCAATGAATAGTCACCCACCCATCCACGTGGAGTGCAGACATTTATCCTCGCTCTTCCTGGTTCCCTTGTCTCCCTCTTCTGAAGGTCATTTTGCATGAACTTCCAAATGTTGCCTCATAGACATGGTGCCTACACTCCACATCCATATCCTCCCTTATTTTTTAACCTTCCTCCAGACAGATATTTCATGAAAGTAACTCCATTTGAGCTCACAGTTTGATCCAATTCACCAGCTGTGCCTCTGGGAGATTACATCCAAAAAAATTGTAATGACCTTTTGGTGATGCAGTTGACAAATTACCAAGCATTGATTGTGCTCAATTACCAAAACTGTGATACACATTTTGTATGTATGTGTGTATGTGTGTGCATGTGTATATGTGTGAGTGGTTTAGAAAAATAAAAACACAGACATATATAATTCCATATAGAAATATAATTAGATTTTATTTCTCCTACCAACTTTGTCCTCAGCATTGCAAGGCTGTGCATGTGATAAACTTTAGCTTCTGCTCCTTAAGGCATCCAATTATCCTTGGCCATCAAACACAGCTTCGATACTCCAGTCACAAGTTAAACACTAATAAATAACAATTTAAACTTTACATCAGCAATCTGATTTCTGCCAACACAATCTACATTCTCTATGTTTTTCTTGACACTAGTCTCCTAAAAGTCCCAGTATTCTCTTATGACCCAGTAACTCACTAGCAAAGTGGCACACAGGAGACTCTGAAGCTCTAGTTGTGATATCTTTGTACATACAGGCATGGTAGATCTTAATTGCAGTAGTGCCAAGGTTCTGGGTCAGTACTGCTGACATATTTCCCTTCTGAACACTGAATAACAACAGCAAAGCTTGAGGAGATGGACAGACAACTTAACTATTTGAGAAGTAATACTTTATTAATTAATTTACTGGAATAAGTTTCTAAAAGTGTATTTTAAAAGTATTCCACATGAAAAATACTGATGAAATTAAAATATAAAACTGATGTTTTAATATGATTCCATCTCCTAGTACTCTCTATCTCACCTTCATAGAGAAATGGAAGAAAATCAGACAATGGTCACAGAGTTCATCCTGCTCGGATTCTGTCTTGGTACAAGGATTCACCTAGTACTTTTTGGATTGTTCTTGCTCTGCTACACCTTTACACTGTTGGGGAATGGAGTTATCCTTGGATTAATTTACCTAGAATTCAGGCTGCACACTCCTATGTACTTCTTCCTTGCTAATCTGGCCTTGGTTGACATCGCCTATGCCTGTAACACAGTGCCCCAGACACTAGTCAACCTATTGGATCCAGACAAGCCAATCTCCTTTGCTGGATGCATTATACAGACATATCTCTTCATGGCATTTGCTGTCACAGAATGTCTTCTCCTTGTGGTGATGTCCCATGACCGGTACATGGCCATTTGTTACCCCCTACACTATACTGTCATCATGAACTGGAGAGTGTGTACTATCCTGGCTGTTGCTTCCTGGATATTTAGCTTTCTCCTGGCTCTGGTCCATTTAGTCCTCATCCTGAGGTTGCCCTTCTGTGGACCTCATGAAATCAATCACTTCTTCTGTGAAACACTGTCTGTCCTCAGACTGGCCTGTGCTGATATAACACTAAACAAAATCATTATTTTCACTGCTTCTGTATTCATTTTAGTGGGGCCACTATGCTTTGTACTGGTTTCCTACACTCGAATTCTGATGGCCATTCTGAGGATCCAGTCAAAAGGGGGCTCAAGAAAGGCCTTCTCCACCTGCTCCTCCCACCTCTGTGTGCTCGGGCTCTACTTTGGCAGCGCTATCATCATGTATGTGGCCCCTAAGTCCCAGAACCCCAAGACAGAACAGAAGATTCCTTTCCTATTTTACAGTTTTTTCAGCCCCATGCTGAACCCGCTAATCTACAGTCTGAGAAACACTGAGGTCAAGGGTGCTCTCAGGAGGGCACTGGGTAAAGAAACACATTCCCAGTTGTTGATGTGATGTTTGAACCACAAGCTACAGTAGTTTGCTCCAATATAAGTCTCCAATTGTTAACTAAATACAGAAACACCTATAATGTCTTCTTTTCTGTGACTGATGATAAGGACACATCCTCCTTCTTATTTGCATGTTGATGCAAGGTTTTATCAGACATGATTAATTTCCAATTGAATTTGATGTGGAATTATATAATGTTATTATATAAAATTCATCATTGTTGTGGTGGTAGTAGTATAATGATAAGTATTATTATTACTATTATTATTATTATATTGTAATTCATTTTCCAGGTCCAAAAAGTTACATGCCATCAAGTCTTGAAAGTAATTACATATTTTCACAAACTGCACGCAATTTCAAAGCAAAAGAAGCTATACCCAAAGAAAGCCCATCACACACTGGTCCATTCTGTAACTGCACTTGCCTAGTCCAGGAAACACTCTAGGATATGTAGTTGCTTGTGCTTTGTGAGACTACTAACTTATATATTAAAACTATTGACTCATATTAGGGTCTTAACTTGTTTGCTGAGTGAAGGAACAGAATTTAAGAAAGCAACTGCAAGAGGAAGAAGAGAGAGTATACTTTTAAAGAACATAGACAGTGAAGTCACTGAAACTTAGTTTATACATTGGGGATACGACTGGATCATCGGTAGCTAGTGAAAAGATAAATGTGAGCATTGTCTCCTTAAATAAGCGGAAAGTGAGAATCAGATTCAACTGTTTGGGTAATGCAATATTCCTCTACAGCTGTACAATGATGGATGTGATTATATCTGTTGCTGACTTTTCTATGCATGGTTTCCCAGCATCTTTCCATAAGTTCTTCTAATTCTATTAGTCCAGATGCTGGTCACTGTCCTACAAGACCATCTCACCCTCCATGAGAAATTTTGTGGGATAGATTTAGTACCTAGCTGACTCTGCAGCTCAGTTAAAATCTAGAGACTAGCATTCAGTCACCATATATTTAATGTAGTTTCTCTATGAGTTATCTATAAAATCCTTTAGTGTAAATTAACATGTTTTAACCTGTTTACGTGTGTATACGCCTAAATATACATATATATGCATGTGTCACATATACACATGTGAGCACGTTTGTTTGTGTGCATTTGTGTGATGTGTGTGTCTGTGTGTTGGCCAGAGATCAACTTTGCTTCTTATCCTCTAATGATGTCCCCTTCAGTTTTTGATACAGAATATCTACTAAACCTGATGCCTGCTGTGTTGATTGGCTAACAAGCCAGGTCCAAGACTCTTTTCTACCTCTGCAGGACTGGGGTTACTGTGTGTGCTTCCATGACTGTTTTATTGTGGGTACTGAGGATCTGAACTCAAGTGTTCATGCTTATGTTTCAAGCACTTAACAAAGAGAGCCATATCTCTAGTTGCTGAAATCCTTTTCAGTTTGTTCTGAGATATAATGTACTCTTTTCTTCAGTCTTTCTAAATACTGCAATGAAAGCAAATATTAGAAGTATTTTTTAAAAAAATATATAAGTGTTTTCCATTTGGAGACAGACACACTGAAGCTTTATTGGTAGGCCACGACCTCAAGGTGATGCACAGATTAATGGAGATGGGTTATCTTGAGTTCAAAATTTGAGTCTAAGGATGTGTTGCTTTGGAAAAGAGGTTCTTCTTTTGTTTTCACAGAGCATGAGAACCTGTGGATTGCATCCAGACTAATAGGGTTTGATGGACCGAGACCCCTGAAAGGTTGCTGTGAATGCCTCCCACAATATTGTGCCCAATAAATAGCAGGAAGCAATTTGGAGAAACTACTCCCAGATTCCCAAACATTTATTGTTTGTGAATGTTTCTTTACATTTAAAGGGGGATATGCTATAGAGATTGCATTGGTATGGATCTTAGTTTATTGATACAAATTTAAGGTTAATTTTATTATATGTGTATTTCTGCTCTTGATTAAGGTATTATGTATACAGCTCATTTAAAAATGTAATGTATAATTAAGAAATATAGGGAGTCATCTATAATAGTGAAGCTCATTGTCATGTTAGTTAGATTTTCTAGATATACAAAGATATATTTCATATGGATAGGCATTCTTCAAACCTTTCAAAGACTACGGAATATGGCACTTAAAATGTTTAACAACATAAGACTTTTCATGACAATGAGACACATCTGATCCTGGCAGCACCAATATACTTCAAGAGGAAGATGGGCATGGAAGAATCCCCTCATGGAGTTGCTTAGCCATTTGGGCAAGAAACTCCTCTTGCCTGGACTGCTTGAGGAACTAGACATACAGGACCCACAGAGAAATGACTACTAAACTTGCTCAAACGTTAGACAATTCTTCTGGGTTCCTGCTTCATGAAAGACACTGCCAGAGATTCTGTAGGACACAAAAGAATGTGAATGACAAACTGCAAAGATAGGTGGAACTGTCATTGAAATTTCCTGCTTCATGGAAAAGTCTGCCAGATACTATGGGCCTGTAGGCTGAAGACAGATGCCCCAATGATACATAAGTGCTTTGGGTGACTGTCCAGGCAGCAAGATGCCTCTGTTGATTCTAGATTTTTTAGAAGTTGCTTACAGTGTGCTTCCTGTTTACTTAGGTAATATATCCTTCTGGAGTTTTTGATGGAGTTGAAAAATTTATAGTTACAGTTTTCCTTAGTTATGATAAGAGATAAAGTAAATATAAATACTGTAACTGAAATTTTTGTTTGATATATGTTTTGTTATATGTAATTTTACTATGTTAAAATTAAAACCTTCCATTTCATTTAAACAGAAAGGGGAGGTGATATGGGATTCTCCTCTGTATGCAGTGAATACAATTGGTAAATAAACTATCTTGGCCTGTTTATAGGACAGAATGTAGGTAGGCAGGGAAAACTAAGATGAATGATGGGATAAAGGAGGTGGCGTCAAGGAGAAGTGATGGAGCCTCCACAGGAGACAGATACACTGAAACTTTGCTGGTAGGCCACAACCTCAAGGTGATGCACAGATTAATGGTGATGGGTTTAATTAATATTTAAGAGTTAGTAAATAAGAAGTTAGAGCTAATGGCCCAAGCAATGTTTTAAATAATATAGTTTCTGTGTGGTTATTTTGTTTTTGGGTGGCTGAGAGGAACAAGCGGCCTCTTCCTGCAAATAACTATCTCATACTAGGTAATGCCAGATCTTTTGAGTCAATTGCTCTTCTCACAAGACTATACCACTTCAGTTGACTATGAAAAGCTATAGTTTGACCACTTCTCATAATTGATTTCAATTTCATATCCACTACAGCCTCAGGAGTTGCTCAAATTTACTTGGATTATGTCTCCACATGACCCACATTAAATTTAAAAGGGCTGGGTGATGAAGTCTTGTGTTGATAGCTATTGCCAGGCAAAGTTTCACATTATAAAGAGGAGCTATTTAACATCATTAGCTGAGAAAAATAAGCCCCATCATGAGTGCTGCCACTTTTATTCCCAAGATCTATGCATTCCAAATAAACACGTGACATTTGGAAGAGGAGTCATCCAGGACACACAGTTCAGACTGCACCAGCACTCCCCGCCCAGGACACTTCTGTCATGCTGCCCTGAAAATACACCCTCCCACATCTTAGTTGTTCTTCCCACTCTAGGGATAAGCTCCTTTGCAAATTTCTCTGATGATTGTTTTCTTTGAGTACTGATCACACCCTCCTGCTTTAGTTAGGATCTATATGTATTACTTTCAGCTAGTTCTGGAAGTGCTTTAAGCATTTTATTTCAATTAATACTGACTGCACTGTTAGCTTTATCCATTCTTATACCTGTGTACAATTCTTATTCTATAAAATAGTAAATACTTATCCAGAAATTGTGTAGCTATTTCCCTCAAATTGAAATTGAATTATTTCCTCCTGGAACTGGTACCCTCTTGATTTAAGAAGTAAATTAAATTGACTAAACTCGGGAAGAAAACGACTCACAAGTCTCAAGATGGTTCCAAAATTTAGAAGATACATAACACCCCTCTCCAGAGTTGTACAGTAGCAACCACTGCTACAAAGTGAGACTTATTGTCCAGCCACATTGCCTGCAAGTCAAGTAGGCAATTTCAGAAAGGCAGCTTTCACTGTGTCCTCACCCACTGTCGAGGCAGGCTCTTCAGAGGTGAGGCTCCCTTTAGTCGTCTGCACTCTTTTAAGAAACCCTCTAAAATTCACTGGTCCAACAAGCTAGGTTTGGGTGGGTCTGTTTTGTTGGCCTATCATCTGTTCCCTGTCTGGGCAAATGGATGTTTGGTTACATCTCCCAGGAAAAGCCAACACAGGATAAATGCTATCTCAGTTTACTTTCAAAGGAACATAGACAATCTGAGTAACAGTGATAGCTATTGGTGCTATGTCCTTCAATATACTTTATAAAATTTGGCTTTTGTTGTATTCCCAAATGGGAAACACTTAGTATCCTCTAATTTTTCAGGTTTATATCATCTGATATATGTTGGTCATATAAAAATGTTTTCTATAAGAACCAGTTCACACAGATTTTTCAGGCTACTTCTCCATAGAGAAAATTTTCTAATTTATGTGTGTTTAAAAATATTAGAAACATTTATAAACAGATTTGTTTCAATTAGACTTTGTCTTCTTTGCTATTCTAAACTCCATGTGTTTATGATTTTCATGTGTTTATGTTTCACAGTGACAGTTTGTTGAATCACAGATTTTCTTAACTTGTTATACAGTAGAAAAGGTGTGATTTGGGTGGCATATTTCCCAAATTTCCATGTGTTTGCCATTTTGAAATTGAGTGTTTACTTTTTCTGACTCAAATGTTAAGTATCTTTGACTAGAATGATGTTTGTTTGTTTGTCTCTGGTTTTTTTTGTTTTGTTTTTTGTTTTGTATTTTGTTTTGAGACATGATGTCTCTGTGTAACAGCCTTCACTGTCCTAGAGCTCCATCTGTAGACCAGGATGGTCATACAGAGATCTGCCTGTCTCTGATTTCCAAGTGCTCACATTAAAGGTGTGTGCCATCAATGTCAGGATCTAGAATGCTTCTTTGTGACTGGTTGTTTACATGATGAATATTTCTTACGATTATTACAGGAGTTTGATTTGTAATAGTGGCAGGTCTCCTGGATGCAAAAAGAAAATAAAATGTTCATGGAGTGTCATCTAGGTACAAGGATCTTTCATATAAGAACTGGTTGTTTGACTTCCCTAAAAAAAAAAAATGGATTTTGTTCTCATCGTGATAAAAGTGGTTGTGACCAGCAAACATGATGTGGGATTCCCCTCTGTATGCTAAGAACATGCTTTATTACCAATGGTTAATTTTTTTTAAAAAAAGGTATTTGGCCTATGGCAGGACAGAATATAGCCAGGTTATGAGAGATGGGGGAGGGGGACAGAGTCAAAGAGACATGATGTAGTTGCCGAGGAAGAAGGATGCCAGAAGCTTACCAATAGGCCACATCCTCATGAATACAGAGATTAATAGACATGGGTTAATTTAAGATGCAAGAGCTAATAGGAATACATGTAGGCTATTAGCAAAACAGTGCTGTAATTAATACAGTTTCTCTGTGATTTTCCAGTCTGGGTGGCTGGGAAATGAACAAGCTGACTCTGGGGCTTGGATTCACTTAATACCTAAAAAAGCTTAAAAATAAAAGCTTCTAGACTCACAAAAATGGGAGACAATAGGAACTCTTTGGTAGCCACATTTTTTTCAGGTAAGTTCTGTTTCTGGAGGTGAGCAGAGATGTGGCTCCTTAAAGAGAGACTTCCTGATCCAATATTAGCAACAAACACTGTGCAGCTTCTTTAAAGAAGGCTTCCTGGTTCATGCTGGCAACACTAACTCTGGCTCTTTTGGGAGATCCTGCTCTGAAATGGGATTTGTGAGCAGAGTGCTACTAGTTGCTTAATGGCTACATAGACCTGCTGAGTCCCTGGAGCTGGGGTGGTGAGCATGGTTCACAGACGCAATGAATATACCTCTGCCATATTCATGGCAGAGCCAACAGGCAGGGCTCCGGAGTTGGTACTAGCCATGCTCACTTATCATTTTTTTATAAAAGACAATTCTGGTCAGAAAATGATTACAGATATACAATAAAGACAGATTCAGACAATAAATAAACCTCTGAATGGGACATAGAGTGTTTTAAAATGTTCATAGGTATGGGAAGAAAGGAAAAAAAGAGCATAAGAGTATAGACCAGGCCAGGCAGTGGTGGTGCACGCCTTTAATCCCAGCACTCGGGAGGCAGAGGCAGGCGGATCTCTGTGAGTTTGAGACCAGCCTGGTCTACAAGAGCTAGTTCTAGGACAGGCTCCAAAACCACAGAGAAACCCTGTCTCGAAAAACCAAAAAAAAAAAATAGAGTATGGACCATCACAGATTAAAGGAGTAAAGATAATGAAATAAATATTAAAAAGCAATAACGTAAAAATACCCATGTAATGACAGAAAATACGCAGGGAGTCTGGATTATGAATATTATTTGTTTTATTTGAAATTTTTGACTGCAGAGAGACATTTGTATATGGGGGATGCTAAGTTGAATCGACATATGTATTTCAAATGTATCCTGACTTCAAAATTTGAATCTAAGAATATGTTACTTTGGAAAGGAGGTTCTGCTTTTGTTTCCACAGAGGATGGAAACCTATGGATTCATTCTAGACTAAAGTGGTTTAATGGAACAAGATCCCCTGAAAGCTCTCCAGGAACCCCAAAAGTACTTCATCCAACAAAAATCAGGGAGAAGTTTGGAGAAACTAAGCTAAAATCCCAAAGTGATTTATAAATGTTTGTTTCCATTGAAAGCAGGCTGATTATAAATGGTCACAGTCAATATCTTTCTATTAAAAATGAGAAGATATGATATAGAGATGGATACTTTGCATTAGTATGGACTTTGGTCTATTGATACAAACTTAAGGTCAATTTTGAGTATATGCATTTCTGCTCTTGTTTAAGGCATTGTGCTCATGCAGCTCATTTCAAAATGTAATATACAGCCTGGGGCCGAATCCTGAGGGCAACCAGGCGGGCAGGAGTTCCTTTGTTTCAATAGCCTGCCTCCACCAAGCAAGGTAGGCGCTTTGTTTACGAGCTACCCAACCAGCATGGAGATCTGATCTCAGCACCAGGAAAGCCTTCATTGGGGTGAGTTTCTGACCAGCAGCAGCAGCAGCCTGGGACACAGAACTCAGAAGTTCCTCATCCCCCCTATCCTTCCTGGGCTTCCTGCAGGGCCTCTACTGCCTGCATACTGCCTCTCTCTTCTTATCCCACCCACCTTGCATCCAGAACCCTCCCCCCTTCTGCCTCCCTTCCCTCTTTGGGCACATAACATCACCCAGTTCAGCCTGTCTGGGTGCTAGGGCCGAATCCTGAGGGCAACCGGGCGGGCGGGAGTTCCTGCACCAAGCAAGGTAGGCGCTTTGTTTACTAGCTACCCAACCAGCACAGAGATCTGATCTTGGCACCAGGAGAGACATCACTGGAGCACCAGGAGAGCCATCACTGGGGAGGGCCATCACTGGGGAGGTACATCAATAGGCAAGGAGACCTGATCCTGTAAAAGAAGATCCATAGGGGAGCGAGCATTGGGAAGAAAAGATGGGCAGGCGCCAATGCAACAATTCACCCAACAATCTGAAAAACAACATGAAACCACCAGAACCCAGTGACCTCACAACAGGAGGACATGAACACCTTAATCAAGATGAAGTAGAAAAAATGGACTTTATGAAAGTGATTGACACCCTTAAACAGCATGTAAAAAATGCCCTTATAGAAATGGATGAGTAGTATTACAGAAAATTTGAAGAATTGAATAAATCAGTAAATATTACCCTAGGAAACCAACGAAAAACAATCAAACAGATGATGGAAACAGTTCAAGACTTGAAAACTGAAATGGAGGCAAAGAAGAAAACACAAACAGAAGGCTGGCTGGATATTGAAAATCTAGGTAAACGAATAGAGACTACAGAAACAAGCATAACCAGCAGAATACAAGAGATAGAAGAAAGAATCTCAGATTCTGAAGATAACAGAGAAAATAAACGCATTGATCAAAGAAAACAGCAGTCCAAAAAACTCTCATCACAAAACATTCAGGAAATATGGGACACAATAAAAAGACCAAACCTAAGAATAATAGGAATAGAAGAAGGAGAAGAAGTGCAGCTCAACGGTCAAGAAAATATATTTAATAAAATTATAGAAGAGAACTTTCCCAACCTAAAGAAAGATATACCTATGAAGGTTCAAGAAGCATACAGAACACCAAATAGGCTGGATCAAAAAATAAAAATCCCCTCACCATATAATAATCAAAACACAAAGCATACAGAATAAAGAAAGAATATTAAGAGCCGCAAAGGAAAAAGGCCAAGTTACTTATAAAGGTAAACCTATCAGACTTACACCTGACTTCTCTATGGAAACCATGAAAGCCAGAAGGTCCTGGATAGATGTACTTTAGAAACTAAGAGACCATGGATGCAAGCCCAGACTACTTTACCCAGCCAAGCTTTCATTCACTATAAATGGAGAAAACAAAATTTTCCAGGATAAAAAAAAAATGTATATAATACGTAGCCACAAATCCAGCCCTACAGAAAATTATAGAAGGAAAATCACTAACCAAGAAGTCCAACAATGACCACAATAACTCAGACATCTAGGGACCCTTCACCAGCGCAACTCAAAGAAGGGAAACACATAAACTCTACTACTAAAAAAGTGACTGGACTTAACAACCACTGGTCATTAATATCACTTAATATCAATAGACTCAACTCACCTATAAAAAGGCACAGTCTAAGGGATTGGATACGAAAACAGGATCCAACGTTCTGCTGTCTACAAGAAACACACCTCAACCACAAAGACAGGCACCTACTCAGAGTAAAGGGCTGGGAAAAGGCTTATCAAGCAAATGGTCCTAAGAAACAAGCAGGTGTGGCCATACTAATTTCTAACAAAGTTGACTTCAAACTTAAATCAATCAGAAGAGATGGAGAGGGACATTTTATACTCATAACAGGAACAATACATCAGGATGAAAGTCTCAATCCTGAATATAAATGTCCCTAATATAAAAGCACCCACATACGTAAAAGAAACATTGCTAAAATTCAAGGCAGCCATCAAACCGCACACACTAATAGTAGGAGACTTCAACACTCCTCTCTCACCAATGGACAGGTAAATCAGACAAACCTAACAGAGAAATAAGAGAATTAATGGAGGTAATGAATCAAATGGACTTAACAGACATCTATATAATATTCCACCCAAATAGGAAGGAATATACCTTCTTCTCTGCAGCTCATGGAACCTTCTCCAAAATTGACCACATACTCGGTAACAAAGCTAACTTACACAGTTACAAAAAAATATTAGTAACCGCCTGTGTCTCATCAGATCACTACGGATTAAAGTTAGAATTCAACAACAATGCTACCCCCAGAAAGCCTACGAACTCATGAAAACTGAACAGTCAACTACTGAACCATACCTGGATTAAGGAAGAAATTAAGAAAGAAATTAAAGTCTTCCTGGAATTCAATGAAAATAAGGAAACAACATACTCAACCTACGGGACGTTATGAAAGCAGTCCTAAGAGGAAAGTTCATAGCACTAAGTGCCCACTTAAAAAAAAAAAACAGAGAAAGCACACATTGGAGACTTAACAGCCCACCTGAAAGCTCTAGAAAAAAAAGAAGCAGACTCACGTAGGAGGACTAGAAGACTAGAAATAATCAAACTGAGGGCTGAAGTCAACAAAATAAAAACACAGAAAACAATCCAAAGAATCAATGAAACAAAAAGCTGGTTCCTGGAGAAAATCAACAAGATTGATAAACCCCATTCCAAACTAATCAAACTGCAGAGAGAGAATATGCAAATTAATAAGATCAAAAATGAAAAGGGGGACGTAACCACAGATGCAGAGGAAATTCAGAGAATCATTAGATCTTACTACAAAAGCCTTTATGCCACAAAACTGGAAAATGTAAAAGAAATGGACACTTTTTAAGATAAATACCATATACCAAAGTTAAACCAGGACCAGGTGAACAATCTAAATAGACCTGTTAGTCACAAAGAATTAGAAGTTGTTATCAAAAACCTCCCTAACCTGAACATGACGAAAAATGAGGGCTGATAGAAGCCAAGGACAATGGCACGGGGTTTTGATCCTACTTCATGTTCTGGATTTGGGGGAGCATAGCCAGTTTGGATGTTCACCTTCCTAGACATGGACAGAGGGGGGAGAACCTTGGACTTTCCACAGGGCAGGGAACCCTGAATGCTCTTTGGGCTGGAGAGGGAGGGGGAGAGGAGTGGGTGAGGGGGAGAAGGGAGGGAAGAGGGGGAGGGAAATGGGAGGTTGGGAGGAGGCGGAAACTTTTTTTCCTTTTCTCAAAAATAAATAAATAAAAAAAAAACCTCCCTACCAAAAAAAGCCCAGGACCAGATGGTTTCAATGCAGAATTCTACCAGAACTTCCAAGAAGACCTAATACCTATACTCCTTAATGTATTCCACAATATAGAAACAGAAGAGTCATTACCAAATTCCTTTTATGAAGCTTCAGTTACTCTGATACCAAAACCACACAAAGACTCAACCAAAAAAGAAAATTACCGGCCAAACTCACTCATGAACATCGATGCAAAAATCCTCAACAAAATACTGGCAAACCGAATCCAAGAACACATTAGAAAAATCATCCATTATGATCAAGTAGACTTCAACCCAGAGATGCAGGGCTGGTTCAAAATACGCAAGTCTATCAATGTAATCCAGCATATAAATAAACTGAAAGAAAAAAAACCATATGATCATTTCATTAGATGCTGAAAAAGCATTCGACAAAATTCAACATCTCTTTATGATAAAAGTCTTGGAGAGATTAGGGATACAAGGGTCATACCTAAATATAATTAAAGCTATTTACAACAAGCCAACACCTAACATCAAATTAAACGGAGAGAAACTCAAAGCCATCCCACTAAAATCAGGAACACAACAAGGCTGTCCACTCTCGCCATACCTCTTCAATATAGTGCTTGAAGTTTTAGCAATAGCAATAAGACAACATAAGGGGATCAAGGGGATTCGAATTGGAAAGGAAAAAGTTAAACTTTCGTTATTTGCAGATGATATGATAGTGTACATAAGCGACCCCCAAAACTCCACCAAAGGACTCCTACAGCTGATAAACACCTTTAGTAATGTGGCAGGATACAAGATCAACTCCAAAAAATCAGTCGCCCTCTTATACACAGAGGATATGGAAGCAGAAAGGGAAATCAGAGAAGCATCACCTTTCACGATAGCCACAAACAGAACAAAATATCTTGGGGTAACTCTAACCAAGAAAGTGAAAGTTCTATTTGACAAGAACTTTAAGGAATTGAAGAAAGAAATTGAAGAGGATACCAGAAAATCGAAGGGCCTCTCTTGCTCTAGGATTGGGAGGATCAACTTAGTAAAAATGACAATTCCACCAAAGGAAATTTATAGATTCAATGCAATCCCCATCAAGGTCCCATCAAAATTCTTCACAGATCTGGAGAGGACAATAATCAACTTTATATGGAAAAACAAAAAATCCAGGATAGCCAAAACAATCCTATACAATAAAGGATCTTCTGGAGGCATTACCATCCCTGACTTCAAACTCTATTATAGAGCTACAGTAATGAAAACAGCATGGTACTGGCATAAAAACAGAAGTCGACCAATAGAATCGTATAGAAGACCCGGTTTTTAACCCACAAACCTATGAACACCTCATTTTCGATAAAGGAGCTAAAAGGATACAATGGAAGAAAGAGAGCATCTTCAACAAATGGTGCTGGCACAACTGGATGTCAACCTGTAGAAGAATGAAAATAGATTCATATCTACCACCATGCACAAAACTCAAGTCCAAATGGATTAAAGACCTCAGTATCAATCTGAACACACTGAACCTGATAGAAGAGAAAGTGGGAAGTACCCTACAACAGATGGGCACAGGAGATCACTTCCTCTGTATATCCCCAGCAGCACAGACATTAAGGGCAACATTGAATAAATGGGACCTCCTAAAACTGGGAAGCTTCTGTAAAGCAAAGGACACTGTCACTAAGACAAAAAGGCAACCTACTGACTGGGAGAAGATCTTCACCAACCCCGCAACACACAAAGGTCTGATCTCCAAAATATATAAAGAACTCAAGAAACTAGACTTTAAAATGCTAATTAACCCAATTAAAAAATGGGGCACTGAACTGAACAGAGAATTCTCAACAGAAGAAGTTCAAATGGCCAAAAGACACTTAAGGTCATGCTCACCGTCCTTAGCGATCAGGGAAATGCAAATCAAAGCAACTTTGAGATATCATCTTACACCTGTCAGAATGGCTAAAATCAAAAACACCAATGATAGCCTTTGTTGGAGAGGATGTGGAGGAAGGGGCACCCTCATCCATTTGCTGGTGGGAATGCAAACTTGTGCAACCACTTTGGAAAGCAGTGTGGCAGTTTCTCAGGAAATTCGGGATCAACCTACCCCTGGACCCAGCAATACCACTCCTGGGAATATACCCAAGAGATGCTCGATCATATGACAAGGTCATTTGTTCAACTATGTTCATAGCAGTATTATTTGTAATAGCCAGAACCTGGAAACAACCTAGATGCCCTTCAATGGAAGAATGGATGAAGAAAGTGTGGAAAATATACACATTAGAGTATATTCTGAGGTAAAAAAAAAACAATGACTTCTCGAATTTTGCATCCAAATGGATGGAAATAGAAAACACTATCCTGAGTGAGGTATCCCAGACCCAAAAAGAAGAACGTGGAATGTACTCACTAATAATTGGCTTCTAGCCATAAATAAACGTCACTGAGCCGGACGGTGGTGGCGCACGCCTTTAATCCCATCACTTGGGAGGCAGAAGCAGGCAGATCTCTGTGAGTTCAAGACCAGCCTGGTCTACAAGAGCTAGTTCCAGGACTGGCTCCAAAACCACAGAGAAACCCTGTCTCGAAAAACCAAAAAAAAAAAAAAAAAAGTTACTGAGTCTATAATTTGTGATCCTAAAGAAGCTAAATAAGAAGGTGAACCCCCCAAAATAAACATATAGTTATCCTCCTGGCTATGGGAAATAGACAAGATTGTCAGGTAAAAGATTGGGATCTTGGGGGTGGGGTGGGATGGGGGCGAAGGGAGATGGGGAGAGAAAAGTGAGAAGGGGACGATGGGGGGAACTTGTGGAAACAGGATGAGTGGGATAAAGGAAGGGTGGATAGGGGAGCAGGGATGTAAATATCTTAGTTAAGGGAGCCACCTTAGGGTTGGCAAGAGACTTGAACCTAGAGTGGCTCCCAGGTGCCCATGGGAAAGTCCCCAGTTAGTTCCTTGGGCAGCTGAGGATAGGGAACCTGAAAAGACCCTATCCTATAGCCGTATTGATGAATATCTTGCATATCACCATAGAACTTTCACCTGGTGATGGATGGAGATAGAGACAGAGACCCACACTGGAGCACTGGACTGAGCTCCCAATGTCCCAATGAGGAGCAGAAGGAGGGAGAAGATGAGCAAGGAAGTCTGGACCACGAGGGGTGCACCCACCCACTGAGACAGTGGGGCTGATCTATTGGGAGCTCACCAAGGCCAGCTGGACTGTGACTGAAAAAGCATGGGATAAAACCGGACTCTCTGAACATGGCGAACAATGAGGGCTGATGAGAAGCCAGGGACAATGGCATGGGGTTTTGATCCTACTTCATGTACTGGCTTTGTGGGAGCCTAGCCAGTTTGGATGTTCACCTTCCTAGACCTGGATGGAGTGGGGAGGACCTTGGACTTTCCACAGGGCAGGGAACCCTGACTGCTCTTTGGACTGGAGAGGGAGGGGGAGAGGAGTGGGGGGAGGGGGAGAAGAGTGGGTGGAGGGGGAGGGAAATGGGAGGCTGGGAGGAGGAGGAAACTTTTTTTTTCCTTTTCTCAATAAAAAAAAAAAAAAAAAAAAAAAGAACCTTACCAGGAGGCCACAGCCTTATGGAAATACACAGATTAATAGAAATAGGTTAGTTTAAGAGCAAGACCTATCTAGGAATACACGTAAACTATAAACCAACAGTACTGTAATTAATATCGTTTCTGTGTGATTATTCAGGTCTGAGAAACTGGGAAACTAATGAGCTGTCTTCAATTACACAAAGCTGGAAACAATGTGTGGATCTCCCTTTGTGTTTATGTTTTAACCCCAGAAGATCAGTATCACAATGTAATAAACCTACTAGGTTAGAAAGTTCACTATTGTATCAACTACAACTATTATTTTGTCAATACCTAATATTCTAAAAAATAAATAAAAATGAAAATGCTTCTGGTATTGTGTAACTCCATCTTCCTGGCAGAGACATAGCTACTAAAGAAACCACCTTGTAGTGGCTTTTATCTTCCGTGGAAGGGAAAGTTTCAGAAGTAGATCAATAAGAACTTCCCAGTAATGATCTACATTTGTTGTTCATGTCTTAGAAGGTAGTGCCTTAAATAAGATCCCCCAAAGTCTCTTTGGACTACTTCCCCTCCTTGAACTCCCCAATCTTTCTTTTATCTTTCGAAGCAGCTTAAAAACACCACTCCACATAGAGTACAACTTGCAATCAGATGAGTTTTAGAGTCATTTTTTTTCTTGTGCTTCAGCACAAGGCACCCAAATGCCAACCAAAGCAGGTTGACTTGAAGACTGAAAGCCAGCAACTCCTCCAGTGATCCAATTTTTTTGGCAGGCTTATCAGATTTCATTGAAACTGGGAACAATGCTATTCTGGAAATTATGAGATCAAATAATGAGAAGTTCTTAGGGGCTCTAAAGAGAATTATAGTCTCAGAGGTACAATTGATGGTTTTGTTTCCTAATTGTGTTCTTGGGACAAGAACAGAAATAGAAAAACACAATTGCTTTGTTGCTTCTCTCAGCAGAGGTAGGCACGCAGGCTATTTCATGGCATAGCTCTTCCTGTGCCCCCTCAAGGGCTGCTAACTAGACTGGACCCTGAGGGAATACCATCTCCTTTCCTGAGGACATGACTGCGTTTCAAAGTGGTTGCTACAGTTCTGTGCAAGATCTGGGGAAACAGTATTTGTGCTAGCTTCTAGTTGCTTCCTGTTGAAATGCTTGTGGTTAATGTTCAGATAAGAAGGTTGCCTGGCCTCACTCCCTAAATCCTCCCAGACTGGGGAAAAATTCCAGGCTTTGGTTACTCTCCCTTTGTTTTTACTCTCTCTATGGATGCTGAATTTACATGCTCAATATCCACAGTTTTTATGTGAGCAATAACTACATTTTAAATTTGGAAAATATATGTAAAGTGATTTTTCTGACTTAACAAAAATTATAATAGAAAAATAGATTAAGTTACAAAATAATGCTCCATATCAGGAAACTTAAAAAACACTGGTTATTTCATAAAGGTTGCATTTAATCCTTGTTACCCCTGCCAAAATACACGCTAAGCTTACAAAAATGTATTTATTCTAATGGAATATGAGTACAAACTAATGCCAAGTTTATGTCTTACACATACCTCTCTTTGTACATAGATTTAAGAATGTACTTAGACATCTAGAATACACTGAACAAATATGTACATGTTAGATTTTATGTAGCCGGCAGGAAGTGCTTTGGGGTTGATATGGAAAGGAACATACGTGTCTCTGATCATGTAGCATAGTGAGAGAAGAAAGGTCAAAAAGCTTTAACTTTCTGCTTAGAAGTTTTTGATGTTTAAAGTTTGCCTTTATTTGAATCTCTTTATCCTGAAGATAATTTTGCAATGAAATCATCGCAATACTGGTTCCACCAACCTACCCTACTTTGTAATCCTGTAGTATTTGGTGCATAAGATACCACTCCATAGACTCATGCTAAGATGGCCTGACAAAGTCTCTATAACAGTGTGAGAAAGAAAACTTATTCATTTTCAGTTCTTTTTCATCACTTACAAGTAACCAGGCTTCTTTTTGAACTGCATAGCTGACAAACATCATATTACACCTTCTGTCTGCCCCGTGTGCTACTGAATAGGAGAGACAGATGTCCATCAAACTTTGAGATTTGCTTTTCTAAATATGGAGAGTTTAAAGGTTAAATCTTTGTCGATACAGATTCATCTTTCTGATTTAGATATTTACTCTAGAATGGTAAAGTCACAGGATGACTTTTGACTGGATAAAAGTTCTAAATTCTGAAACCACACATTTGTAGATTTATATACATCATAATGCCTGAAGCTTACATTTGCAATTGAAATATGTATCAGTGCAAATTCCTTGCAGACATCTTGACCATTAGCTTCCATTGATTGTTTTTTACTACTATTAGATATGTCAAATATCTATCAAATAAAAATAAAAGATAAATAAATATTAAATTCACCTGTTTAACACATTGCAAACTTTTTTGTAGATCTTACCAAATATTAGAGATCTTACTTTAACTCACAAGAAATAATTTTGCTAGGCTGAAGAACTTATTTCCTACAGAAAAAAGAAGCTGATTTAGCATAATTGTTAGAAGCTATATCTTTAAGGAAACTGGATCGAATAAGAAGACAAAAGTTAGTTGCTTGTTCTTTTTAATGTATTTTTAATTCAACAAATGTCTGGGATACAAAATAAACAAATATTTTAAGACAGAAACAATAATGCTAGCAGGCTAATAATATATCTGACTTTTCCATCTTCTAATGTCTGTGACTTTAAAATAGTTCAATATTTTATTATGCCCTATGTAGTTAATAATTAAATTTGGGCATTCTTTCACCCGAAAAATTTTAATACTAGCCTAGTTTTCAACCAGCCTCTCATGCATAGGACTTTGAACTTTATATATTATTTAGAATACTTTCAATCAATGTAAATTGGCTGTGTATCAATAATGCTTCTATGAAGGTAGGGACAGCATCTGTTTTCATTTATAAGGGAACTATTTCATTGCAAGGTATGGTATTAAAGGGGTATATTAGTCTAGAGTGTGATCCTTCCTTTCTAGAATTTAACTTTGAAAATTTTCTTCAGGAAACTGGTTTCATGCTCCATCAAAATACAAGTGCATAAAGTCATATTATATAAATATTCTTTATTTAAAATTCAAGATGTGACTGTAATACAAGCAGTTAATCACATGTTCCTTTTTTGTATTATCACCTTTCAAGAAAAGGGATTTACACCCACGGCCTGTAAATAACATTAAATGACAGCTGGAAGAGTTCTTCAGGAATCCTGCCAGGTAAGGTGATCAATGAACAGTCACCCACCCATCCACGTAGAGTGCAGACATTTATCTTTGCTCTTTCTGGTTCCTGGGTCCCCCAATCCTGAAGGTCATTTTGCATGAACTTCCAAATGTTGCCTCATAGACAAGGTTCTACACTCCACATCCATATCCTCCCCCCTTTTTGTATCCTTTCTCAGACAGGTATTTCATGAAAGTAACTCCATTTGAGATCGCAGATTGATCTAGTTCTCCAGCCATGCTTCTGGGAGATTACATCCAAAAACTGTAATGACCTTTCAGTAACCCATATGAAAATTATCAAACATGGATTGTGCTCAATTACCAAAACTGTGATACACATTTTTGATGCATATATATACATGTGTATGTATGTATGTGTGTGCAGGTGTGTATGTGTGTGCTATAGAAAAATAAAAATATAGGTATATATAATTCCATATAGGACTATGATTTGATTTTATATCTTTTAACAACTTTGTCCTCACTAACACTGCAAGGATGTGCATGAGCTAAACTTCAGTTTCTACTTTTTAAGACATCTAATTATACTTTCCCATAAAAAACAGCCTCTATATTCTAGTTACAATTTAATTTAAACACTTATAAATATTTAAACTTTACAACAGCAATCTGATTTCTGCCAACACAATCTACATTCTCTCTGTTTTTCTTGACACTAGTCTCCTAAAAGTTCCAGTATTCTCTTATGATCCAGTAACTCACTAGCAAAGTGGCACACAGGAGACTCTGAAGCTCTAGTTGTGATATCTTTGTACATACAGGCATGGTAGATCTTAATTGCAGTAGTGCCAAGGTTCTGGGTCAGTACTGCTGACATATTTCCCTTCTGAACACTGAATAACAACAGTAAAGCTTGAGGAGATGGACAGACAACTTAACTATTTGAGAAGTAATACTTTATTAATTAATTTACTGGAATAAGTTTCTAAGAGTGTATTTTAAAAGTATTCCACACCAAAAAATACTGATGAAAATAAAAATTAAAACAGATGTTTTAATATGATTCCATCTCCTAGTACTCTCTATCTCTCCTTCATAGAGAAATGGAAGAAAATCAGACAATGGTCACAGAGTTCATCCTGCTCAGATTCTGTCTTGGTACTTTTTGGATTGTTCTCACTCTGCTTCACCTTTACACTGTTGGGGAATGGAGTTATCCTTGAATTAATTTACCTAGAATTCAAGCTGCACACTCCTATGTACTTCTTCCTTGCTAATCTGGCCTTGGTTGACATCGCCTATGCCTGTAACACAGTGCCCCAGACACTAGTCAACCTATTGGATCCAGACAAGCCAATCTCCTTTGCTGGATGCATGATACAGACTTATCTCTTCATGACATTTGGTAGCACAGAATGTCTTCTCCTTGTGGTGATGTCCCATGACCGGTACGTGGCCATCTGCTACCCCCTACACTATACTGTCATCATGAACTGGAGAGTGTGTGTTATCCTGGCTCTTGCTTCCTGGATATTTAGCTTCCTCCTGGTTCTGGTCCATTTAGTCCTCTCAGGAGGGCAATGGGCAAAGAAACACATTCCCAGTTGGTGTGATGTTTGAACCACAATCTACAGTAGTTTGCTCCAATATTAGTCTCCAATTGTTAACTAAATACAGAAACATCCACATTGTTATTTTTCATCCATATTGTACCTGGTGTTTAGAGCGCATCATCCTTCTGAAGGTGCAGGAGAAAAAAATATAAAAAGTTGCATTCTTGAAACAAGGTTTTATCATTCATAACTAATTTCCAATTGAATTGGTGTGGAATTATATAAGGTTATTATATAAAAATCATTGTGGTGGTGGTAGTAGTATAATGATAAGTAGTATTATAGTTATTATATTATAATTCATTTTCCAGGTTCAAAAAGTCACATGCCATTAAACCTTGAAGGTAATTAAATATCTTCACTAACGTCACAAAATTTAGAAGCAAAACAAGCTATACCCAAAAAAAAATCCATCACACACTGGTCCATTCTGCAACTGCACTTGCCTCGTCCAGGAAACACTTGAGAATTTGTAGTTATTTGTGCTTTGTGAGACCACAAAATTTCATAGCAAAATTACTGAGTCATATTAGGATCTTAACTTTTTTGCTGAGTGAAGGAGCAGAATTTTAAAAAAGAACTATACTGCACGTACTGGCTTTGTGGGAGCCTAGGCAGTTTGGATGCTCACCTTACTAGACCTGGATGGAGGTGGGCGGTCCTTGGACTTCCCACAGGGCAGGGTACCCTGATTGCTCTTTGGGCTGACAAGGGAGGAGGACTTGATTGGGGGAGGGGGAGGGAAATGGGAGGCGGTGGCGGGGAAGAGACAGAAATCTTTAATAAATAAATAAAATAATTAATTAATTAAAAAAGAACTATAGACGATGAAGTGATTTGACTGGATAATCAGTAGCTAGTGAAAGGGTGAGTGTGAGCACCGTCTGTTTGAATAAACAGAGAGTGAGAATCAGATTCAAGTGTGTGGGTGATGCAATATTCCTCTACAGCTGTACAACGATGGATGCAATTCCTATCTGTTGCTGACTTTTCTATGCATGGTTTCCCAGCATCTTTCCGTAAGTTCTTCTAATTCTATTAGTCCTGATGTTGGCCACTGCCCTTCAAGATCATCTCACCCTCCATGAGAAGTTTTGTGGAATAGACTCTGGAGCTCAGTTAAAATATATTTAATGTAGATTCTCAATGTGTTATCTATGAAATCTTTTAGTGTATATGAACATGTATTCTCCTGTCTACTTGTGTTAACTCCTATATACACAGATATATATATGTGTGTGTGTCATGTATGCATATGTGTACATGTTTGTGTGTGTGTACATTTGTGTGATGTATGTGTGTGTAGGCCAGCAATCAACTTTGAATATCATCCTCCAATGATCTCCTCTTCAGTTTTTGATACAGGATCTCTTTACAGAACCTGATGCTTGCTGTGTTGACTAGCTAGCCAGCCAGGCCAAAGAATCTACTGTACCTCTTCAGGACTGGGGTTACTGTGTGTGCTTCCATGTCTGAGTTTTTGTGGGTACTGAGGATCTGAACTCAAGTATTCATGCTTATGTTTCAAGCACTTAACAAACAGAGCCATGTCTCTAGTTGCTGAAGTCCTTTTTCAAATTGTTTTAAGATATAATGTACTCTCATTTCTCCAGTCTTTCTAAATGCCACCATAAGGGCAAATATTGGAAGTATTTTTTAAAAAAATATAAGTGTTTTTCATTTGGATATTTAGGCTCTATCAAAGAATAGAGTATGGTTATTTTCCCATTCTTGTGTTCACATATTCAACTTTCCACCACTGATACTGGATATGAGGTCATTCCCCACAAACCAAGCAACCACTTCTCCAGTGAACCCCAGCTACATGTCCTCCATCTGAACTCTAACAACTATCTCATACTAGGTAGTGAGAGATCTCTTGAATCAATGACTCTTCTCACAAGACCACTTCAGCTGGATATGACAAGCTCCAGTTCTGATAGATTAGGTATAATGTGGGATTCCATTTTCATATCCACTACAGCCTCAGGAGTTGCTCAAAGTTATTTGGATTGTATCTCCTTTGGGAAAACATGACCCACATTAAATGTAAAAGGGCGGGGTGATGGAGCCGTGTGTTGATAGTTATTGCCAGGCACATTGTAAAGAGGAGCGCTTTAACATCAGCAGCTGAGAAAAATAAACCCTATCATAAGTGCTGCCACTTTTATTCCCAGGATCTATGCATTCCAAATAAACATGTGACATTTGAAAGTGAAATTGATCAGGACACACAGTTCAGACTGCACCAGCACTCCCCACTCAGGACACTTATGTCATGCTGCCCAGAAGATTCACCCTCCCACATCTTAGTTGTTCCTCCCACTCTAAGAAAAGGCTCCTTTGCAAATTTCTCTGAAGATGGATTTCTTTGAGTACTGATCACACCCTCCTGCTTTAGTTAGAATCTATATGTATTACTTTCAGCTAGTTCTGGAAGTGCTATAAACAAAAGAGTTTTGAATGACCATTAGAACCAAATAGTGTTAGGATATATATATATATATATATATATATATATATATATATATATATATTTCAATAATACTGACTTACTATTGGCTTTATCTATTCCTATACCTATGTAGCCTTCTTATTGTTTAAAATTGTAAATACTTACCCAGAAATTGTGAAGCTATTTCTCTCAAGTTGAAATTGAATTATTTCCTCCTGGAATGGGTGCCCTCTTGACTTAAGAAGTGAACTATTGACTAAACTCAGGAAGAAAACGACTCACAAGGCTCAAGATGGTTCTGAAATTTAGAAGATACATAACACCCCTCTCCAGAGTTGTACAGTAGCAACCACTGCTACAGAGTAAAACTTATTGTCCAGCCACACTGCCTGCAAGTCAAGTAGGCGATTTCAGAAAGGCAGCTCTCACTGTGTCCTCACCCACTGTCGAGGTAGGCTCTTCAGAGATGCGCTTTAGTCATCTACAGTCTTTTAAGAAATGCTCCAATATTCACTGGTCCAATAAGCTAGGCTTGGGTGGGTCTGTTTTGTTGGTCTGTCATCTGTGCTCTGTCTCGACAAATGGATGTTTGGTTACATCTCCCAGGGAAAGCCAACACAGGATAAATGCTATCTCAGTTTACTTTGAAGGGAACATAGACAATTTGTGTGACAGTGATAGCTATTGGTGCTATGTCCTACAGCATACTTTAGAAAATTTGGTTTTTGTTGTATCCCCAAATGTGAAACTTAATTAGTATTCTCTAATTTTTCAGATTTATAATCCCTAATATATGTTAATCATATCAAAATGTTTTCTAAAAGACCTGATTCACACATATTTTTCAGCCTACTTCTCCACAAAGGCAATTTTCTTATTTATGTATCTTTGAAAATATTAGAAACATTAATAAACAGATTGGTTTCAATTAAACTTTGTCTCTTTGTTATCCTAAACTCCATATGTTTATGTTTTTATGTGTTTATGTTTCACAGAGACAGCTTGTTGAATCACAGATTTTCTAAATTTTTATACAGTAGAAACGATGTGATTTTGGTGCATATTTCCCAAACTTCCATTTGTTTGCCATTATGAAACTGAGTGTTTACCTTGACCCGAATCAAATGTTAAGTCTCTTTCACTAGAATAACGCTGGTTTATTTGTTTCTTGTTTCTTCCTTGTTTTGTTTTGTTTTGTTTTGTTTTTGAGACATGATGCCTCTGTGTAACAGCCTTCAGTATCCTAGGGCTCCATCTGTATACCAGGATGGTCATAAAAGCACAGAGATTTACCTGTCTCTGATTTCCAAGTGCTTGGATTAATGGTGTGTGCCACCAATGTTGGGCTCTAGAATGATTCTTTGTGACTGGTTGTTTATTAGTGAGTATTCCTTATGGTGATCATAGAAGTTTTATTTATTACAGCTGCAGATCTAGTAGATACAAAAAAAAGATAAAACATTTATGGAGTGTCCTTTAGGGACAGGGATCTTTTGTATAAGAATTAATTGTTTGATTTCTCTAAAGGCAGTGGGCTTTGTTCTCATTATGGATACATTCTCATGATAAAAGTGTCCGTGACCTACAAACGTGATGTGGGATTACCCTCTCTATGCTATGAACATGTTTTATTACCAATGGTTAATAAAGAAGCTATTTTGGCAGGGCAGAATATAGCCATGCTTGAAGAGATATATGGAGAGAGTAGGCAAAGTCAAAGCGACACCATCTAGTTGCCAACGAAGAAGGACACCGAAAACTTACCAGTAGGCGACATCCTCGTGGCAATACGCAGATTAATAGAAATGGGTTAATTTAAGATGCAAGAGCTAACTAGTAAGCTATTAGTGAGTATTGTAATTTATACAGTTTCTCTGTGATTTTCTGGTCTGGGTGGCTGGGAAACAAACAAGCTGACTCTGCTAACCAAACAGCACCTACCATCTGGGGCATGGATCCACTTAAGACCTAAAAAACCTAAAAATAAAAGGCTTCTAGACCTACAAAAAATGGGAGAAAATTGGAACTGGTTGGTAGTCACAATTTTTCAGATAGGTTCTGTTTCTGGAGGCGAGCAAGGCGTGGCTCCTTTAAGAGAAGACTTCTTGATTCAACATTAGCAGAAAACACTGTAGAACGTCTTTAAAGAAGGCTTTCTGGTTCACACTGGCAGCACTAACTCTGCCTATTTTGGGAGGTCTTGCATCTAAACTTGATTTGTGAGCAGAGTGGTACTAGTTGCTTAATGATGAAACAGACCCACTGAGTCCCTGGAGCTGGGGTAGTAAGCATGGTTTGCAGAGACATTGAATATACTTCTGCCATGTTTGATAGGGCAGAACCAACTGGCAGGGCTCTGGAGTTGGTACTAAGGTGTTTCTGGTCAGAAAATGATTACTGATACACAATAAAAACACATTCAGACAATAAATAAACCTCTGAATGGGTCACACAGAATGACAAGGATAGCCATTTGGGCAGGAAACTGCTCTTGCCTGGACTGCTTGATGCTATGTTGTATGGGCTGGACATGGAGGTCCCACAGAAGAGTGACTGCTGAACTTTACAAAAGATGGGATGGTCCTTCAGGGTTCCTGCTTCACAGAATAAGCTGCCAGACATTCTGCAGAACACAGAAAAAAGCAGCTGATGAACTTAGCCATTACAAGGCAGAATAGATATTCAAATTTCCTGCTTCAATGAAAAGTCTGCCCAATATTATGAACCTATAGGCTGAAAATGGATGCCCCAATGTTACAGAAGTATTTTGGGTGACTTTTGAGGCATCGAGATGTCTCTGTCAATTCTAGAGTTTTAAAAGTTGCTTACAATGCACTTCCTGTTTATTTAGATAATATTATATCCTTCTTCAGTCTTTGATGGATAGATATAGAATAGATATAGTTATAGTTTTCCTTAGTTATGATAAAAGATAAAGTAGATATGTATTTTAACTGTAATTCTTGCTTGATATTTGTTTTTATATGTAATTTTACTATATTAAAGCTAAAACCTTTCTTTTCATTTAGACATAAAAACGGAGATGATGTGGGATCCCCTCAATATGAATATGTTTTATTACCATTGGTTAATAATGAAACCAATTTGACATATGGAAAGACAGAATATTGCGAGGGTGGAATGATATATAGAAAGAGTAAGCAGAGTCAAAGAGATGCCATGGAGCTGCTGAAGAAGAAGAGCACAAGAACGTACCGGGAGGCCACAGCCTTGTGGAAATACACAGATTAATAGAAATAGGTTAATTTAAGATGCAAGACCTATCTAGGAATACACTTAAACTATAAGCCAACAGTACTGTAATTAATATAGTTTCTGTGTGATTATTCAGGTCTGAGCAGCTGGGAAACTAATAAGCTGTCTTCTTTTACAAAAAGGTGGAAAATATATGAGGATCTCCCTTTGGGTTTATGTTTTAACCCCCAGAAGATCAGTATCACAATGCAATAAACCTACTGTGTTAGAAATTTACTATTTTATCAACTACAATTATTATTTCTCCTATACCCAATATAAATAAATAAAAATAAAAATGCTTCTGGCATTGGGTGTCTCCATCTTTCTGGGAGATACATAAATAATAAAGAAACCACCTTTTAGAGACTCTGCTCTTCCTAAGAAAGGACAGATTCCGAAAGTAGATCACTAAGAACTTCCCAGTATATTTGTGCCTTAGAAGGTACTGCCTTAAATAAGATCCCCCAAAGTCTCTCAGGAATACTTCCCCCAGCCTTGAACTACCCAATCTTTCTTATGTCTTTCTAAGCAGCTTAAGGACACCACCCACATAGAGTGCAACTTGCAATCAGTTGCTTTTTAGAGTCATTTTTTTTCTCCAAGTGTGCTTCATACCGGGACACCCAAACACCTGCCAAAGCAGGTTGACTTGAAGACTGGAAGCCAGCAGCTCCTCAAGTGGTCCGGTTTCCTGGCAGGCTTACCAGATTCCATGGAGACTGGAGACAATGCTATTCTGGAAATTATGAGATCAAATACTGAGAAGTACTTAGGGACTCTAAAGAGAGTTGTAGTCTCAGAGGTACGCTCGGTCGTTTTGTTTCCTAATTGTATGCTGGGGTTAAGAACAGAAATAGAAACATGCAATTGCTTTGTTGCTTCTTTCAGCAGAGACAGGCACGCACGCTATTTCATGGCATAGCTCTTCCTGTGCCCGCTCAAGGGCTGCTAACTAGACTGGACCCTGAGGGAATACCATCTCCTTTCCTGAGGACATGACTGCATTTCAGTCAGAGAGGTTTCTGCAGCTCCACAGAAGATCTGAGGAGACAGGATCTGTCTAGCTTCTAGCTGCTTCCTGTTGAAATGTTTGTATTTAATGTTCAGATAAGAAGGTGGCCTGGGTTCACTCACTAAATTCTCCCAGACTGGCTAAAGCTACTAAGATTTGATTTGCTCTCTCTTTGTTATTACCGCTCTTTATTAATCAGGTTGATTTAACATTACATTTTAAAACATGGAATTTTAAAACCATGCATCATTTTAATTATTTTCAGTCAATATAAGTTCACTTTGTATCAATAATGCTTCTATGAAGTAGAGACATCATCTGTTTTCATTTTTAAGGGAACTATTTCTTTGCAAGGTGTGGTATTAAAGAGGTGGTATTGGTCTAGAGTATGTTCCCTGCTTTCTAGAATCTAGTTTTGAAAATTTTCTTCACAAAAAATGTTTCCATGCTCCATCAATGTGCAAGTGCATAAAGCATGAGCCATTATATCTAAATATTCTTTATTTAAAATTGAAGATGTAACTGTAATACAAGCAGAAAATTTTGCTAATCAGATGTTCCTTTTTGTATAGTCACCTGTTCAAGTAAAGGGATTTATTCCCAAGGACTGTAAACAACATGAAATGACAGCTGGAAGAGCTCTTCAGGAATCCTTACAGGTAAGGTGATAGATCACCCACACATCCATGTGGCATGCAGACATCTAGAAACCTTGCTCTTCCTGGTTTCCCTTGTTCCTGTCTCCTGAAGGTCATTTTGTACCAACTTCCAAATGTTTCCTCATAGACATGGTGTCTACACTCCACATCTGTATCCTCCCTTCTTTTTTACCTTTTTTCCAGACAGGTATTTTATGAAAGAAGACAGGTATTTTATGAAAGCAATTGCATTTGAGCTTACTGGTTGTTCAAATCTTCCAGTCGTACCTCTGGGAGATTACATCCAACAACTGTAATGACCTTTTCACTTCTAGGTCATTATTCTCATTAGTTATATGTACATTTTACAATTGTTTCTTTAAGAACCCAATTCTGTCTCCCATGCCAATTCCGCAGTAAACACTTCTTAACATATCCTTTGCTAACCAAACTCCATGTCATCCCTATTAACCAAACTTTGTGTTGTCCCTAACACTAATCATTGGTAAAGTCGCTAAGCTTCACTATATGTTGCCCAAGCAATGGAATTGGCAAATTTCTCACCAGAAACCACATTGTATTTCACAAGGCTAAGTGAGGAAATCATGGTCCAAAATCACAATCAGAAAGTTTTTTGTAAACTGTTTATCCGTAATTAGTCCATTCAGATTTCTGTAAAGTGACTAGTCACAATATCAATTTTTCAATACTTTTTGAATTTCCTACTTACAGAGAATTATAATCCTTGATTCTGAGGTCATCTTGCTCTTTTCTGCTGTCCGTTTAAATAACAAATTACTTAATTTCAGGTTTATGGAATACAGATCTGGAATGTTCAGTATCTATGTCTATAACTCCATTCAACTGAATACTGACTGTCGTACTTTCTAGATGTAGAAAAAAATACATAAAGTGAATTAACTATTTTTTCAGTGATTCAGTTACCCAATTATCAAACTTAATTTCAGGTTTTACATATGGTATTCATTGTCAATGGAAAGGATTGACTTAAAATAAAATGAGTAGGACAGGCAGAATGGACTTAGCAGGTAAAGGATCTTGCGCCTAAGTCTATCAACCCAAGTTCATTTCCCTGGAACCCACTTGATGAACGGAGAGATGGCTTCTGGAGGTTGTCTTTTGATCTCTGCACACAGACATGATAAGAATAGTTTAATAAAATGCAACCATTCTGTAAGTCTTAAAAAGAATAAGTTAAATGCTTTTCTGCCTTATTTTCATCTTTTTTTGTTCGGTAAAACCAAGAAGGGGAATCAAAGCAGACTACTATTTGGAAAACCCCAAGCCATGAGCACCCTTCAAATCTCCAGGAGTTTATAAGAACTCAGATCTGGACTAGTTCATTGCCTAGTCCTGTAACTGCATTCAACTGAATTCTATCTGTCCTACTTTGTATGTGTAGAGAAGTAGAAAAATAGGTATTATATTATATTATTTGCATTAATAACTCAGTTACCAAATTATCAAACATTGATTTGTGTTCATTTATCAAGACAATGATGCACATTTTACATGAATTTATATAACAATAGAATGTACGTTTTAGACAAATAAAAACAGGCATATATAATTTCATATAGGACTATAGTTAGATTTTATTTCTCCTACCAACTTACTCCACACTAACATTGCAAGGGTGTGCATGAGCTAAACCTCAGCTTCTGCTCCTGAAGGCATCCAATTATCCTTGCCCATCAAAAACAGCCTCTATACTCCAGTTACAATTTAAATTTTGTAAATATTTAAATATTTGTAACAACAATCTGATTTCTACCAATGCAACCTACAGTTTCTATTTTTCCTGACACTATCCTTCTAAAAGTTCCAGTACCCTTTTATATAGCAAGGTGGCACACATGAGACTCTGAAGATCTCTATTTCATGTTTTATGTTTGTACATAAAAGTTTGGTAGGTTTTATAGAGAGTTTTGGGTTTTAGTTTGTGTTTTGGTTTTGGGTTCTTTGTTTGTTTGGTTTTGGGTTTTTCAAGACAGTTTCTCTGCATTACAGCTCTGGCTATCCTGGAACTCACTTTGTAGACCAGGCTGCCCTCAAACTCACAGAGATCCTCCTGCCTCTGCCTCCTGAGTGCTGGGATTAAAGGCCTGGGCCAGCATTGCATAGTCGGTTTGGTAGTTCTTAATGACATCAGTGCCAATGGTTCCAGGCCAGTAACTCCTGACTTATTTCCCTTCTAAAAATTGAACAACAACAGAGAAACTTGAGCAGATGGACATACAATTTAACTGTTTGTTAAGTAATATTTTATTAATTAGTTTACTTGAATACGTTTCTAAGAGTATATTTTAAAAGTATTCTACACCAAAAATACTGATGAAATTAAAAAATAAAACAGATGTTTTAATATGATTGTATCTCATAGTACTCTCGATCCCTCCTTCATAGAGAAATGGAAGAAAATCAGACAATGGTCACAGAGTTCATCCTGCTCGGATTCTGTCTTGGTCCAAGAATTCATGTAGTCCTTTTTCTACTTTTCTCTATCTTCTATATGGTCACCCTGTTGGGGAATGGGACCATCCTTGGAATAATTTGCCTGAACTCCAGACTCCATACTCCTATGTACTTCTTCCTTTCCCACCTGGCCATTGTCGATATGGCCTATGCCTGCAACACAGTGCCCCAGACACTGGTGAACCTCTTGGATGAGATGAAGCCCATATCCTTTGTTGGATGCATAACACAGACCTTTCTCTTCTTGGCTTTTGCACACACAGAATGTCTTCTCCTTGTGATTATGTCCTATGACAGGTTTGTGGCCATCTGTCATCCCCTACACTATACTGTCATCATGAGTTGGAGAGTATGTACTATCCTGGCTGCTGCCTCCTGGATATTAAGCTTCCTTCTGGCTCTGGTCCATTTAGTCCTCATCCTGAGACTGCCCTTCTGTGGACCCCATGAAATCAATCACTTCTTCTGTGAAATCCTGTCTGTCCTCAAGCTGGCCTGTGCTGACACAACACTAAATCAAGTCGTCATCTTTGCAGCCTGTGTATTCATACTGGTGGGACCCCTGTGTTTTGTATTAGTCTCCTACACACGCATACTGTTAGCCATCCTGAAGATCCAGTCAGGGGAGGGCCGCAGAAAGGCCTTCTCCACCTGCTCCTCCCACCTCTGTGTAGTTGGGCTCTTCTTTGGCAGTGCCATCATCATGTACATGGCCCCCAAATCTCAGCACCCCGAGGAGCAACAGAAGATTCTTTTCCTGTTTTACAGTTTTTTCAATCCCATGCTGAACCCCCTCATCTACAGCCTGAGGAATGCTCAGGTCAAGGGTGCTCTCAGGGGGACACTGTGCAAAGAAAATCACACCCATTCGTGTTATGTTTGAACTAAAGCCTCGGTAGTTTCCTCTAATCTTGGTTCCCAATTATTTCCTAAATCCAGAAAAGCTCACTATTGCCTTTTTATCTGTGTCTAGTAATACAAGACCACACACTGTCTCTTAATTTGAGGAAAAAATACTACATTTGGTGCATTTGTTGACTTTTTATGAAATGAGGTTTTATCAGATATATTTATTTTTATTTTTAGTTTAATTTATTGACTATAAAATTAAACAATATTTTGTTTTCTGGATCTCCAAAATAGAACAAATTCTATCAGAATTCTAATTACATAGCCTCACAAATTATGCATGCCATAATATCCTGAAGAAAACAAGGTACATTCAATACCAGTGATCCCAAAGTCCCATGTAGAACTCCTACAGTTATACTTACCATGTCCAAGAATTACTTAGAAGTTTCTTCAAAACCCACAGATACTGAAAGAGCTTTAACACTGTTTATAGATTTGGTAATCCAGGTTCATCAAAAATTAATAAAGGGGCAAACATGAGCATTGTCTGAATAAGCTGAACATGGAAACCAGATTAAAAACAAGTAGTTTGAGGACTCTATAAAATAATGACCTGTGATTTATACATGTGCACAGACTCTCTCCATAAGTATCTTCCCAGTATCTATCCATCAACGTTTCTACAGTCCAGATGCATGTCACTGCCCTCCTATGGAACTTCTCAGCTTTGGTAGTAAGCTTTACAAGGTGGTGCCAGAATCTATCTGGCTCTGCACCTTGGTAGTGGGTTTAGCTTTGCTGATTTGACCTATTTAACCAACGCCTGGAGACTAGAGATCTGTCCCCAGAAATTTCAAATGTATTCTCAATGAGTCACCTCTATTCTCCTGTCTTGAAACAAGATAGACACTTGTGTCCAGAGTCTTTCCCTATGTCACCATGTTGGCAAATGTCTGATGTGTTCAAAAAAAAAGACTGTGTGCTCTTTATTCAATGGTTAATCAATACTTCCCCCACTCTTAATATAGGTGTATAAATGAAGACACACAAGGTTAGTCACTTACTAAATGTAAAACACTACACATTGATAGAACTTCACAGACATCATTTCATTTGGGCACCATAAAAATCCCACAAAGAAGGTTCTGTCATCATTTATTTTTTCTTGGATGTAGCAGCACAGTCTTACTGCCAGATCCTCTCTACTTAACCACACATCTAGCAGTACCAGCGCTGTCAGACATACCAGGCTAGATATCCAAAGATAGGATACTGAGTAAAGGTGGATTCTTCACAGCTGAACAGTTTTCATGATGAGCTTGCCTGAACTCCAAAGTCTAATGGGCTGGGGTCAGGCATGAGGGGCTGATTGTTCTTCATAATAACACTGGTAGTCAAAGAATGATGAAACTTTTAGAGAAACACAGAACACAAAGTTGATAATGTAGGTGTTTCCCATTGAGCCTGGAGATTTATCCAGCCAAAGCATGGCAGGCAGTACTTAGACAGCTTCCTCTGAATTAGTCACATTCCATTTTAGATTTGTTCATTCTTTGAAAACATTCTTATGGAGAAAATATTACTGATTAATCACACCTTCCAAAGGAGTTGCAAAGGAATTGCAAAACTATCGGGAAAGAAATTGGTTATTTTAAAATTACCAATTATTAAAATTAGTTATGATGTGTGTTACTCTTAGTCTGGTGAAAAGTGGAAGTTACAAGTCTTACAAATGAAGTGCCCGCAGTTACAAGACCCTGTATTATGAAATACCATGAATAATGTTGAGATATTGGTTCTCCTATCTCAAAAGGATAGAATGTAGTCTGTGGTGCTTTGAAAGAAAATATCCCCCAAAGGAGTGGCACTACTAAGAGATGTGGCTTTGTTGGAGTAGGTGTGGCCTTGTTGGAAGAAGTGTGTCACTCTGTGGGTGGGCTTTGAGGTCTCCTTTGTTCAATTTATGCCCAGTGTGGGAGACAGTTCAGTTCCTGTTGCCTGAAAATCAAGATGTTGAGCTCTCAGATCCTTTCCCAGCACCATGTGTGCCTGCACACTGCTATGTCCTTCTGTGATGATAATGAACTAAAACTCTGAAACTATAAAGCTGTGGGAGCCCACAAAAGTGTTTTTCACCTTGAACAATGGTCAGAGAATTCAGGTCCATTCTTGCTCCTTTAAGGTTAATGACAAGAGGTTTGACTTAAAATGTGGCTATTAACAAGATACCTTGACCTAGGGCGTGGCTTGCTTGGTTCTTTGGGTATTAAGATGGCCCACAGAGGTCAACAAAGGTCCACCAAAGGTCAGAGAATTCAGGCATATTCCCGCTCCTTCATGGATATGACTGGAGGTTTGACCCAGGGAGTGGCTACCTATAAGATGCTTAGCCTAAGATATGATTGCTGCATGTCCTGCCTAAAAAAACAGAATATTTAACTCAGTATATACTTGCTTGATGCTTCAGGTATTGAAGAGGTAATTGCTGTTTGTTCTTTGTATCATATTAAAGCAGTCTTTTGTCTTCTCAACCCCCCCCCTTTTCTGGATTGGGGTGTATAAGCATATGGAAAATAGATGTGGGAGATTTCAGTATACACTGAATTCCCCCCCCCAACTCTATTCTTTGTCTCTGTCCTTTTCTTTCATATCTCTGTTCTTTCTGCCTAATATTTCTAATCCACACGCCCCCACCCTGAAATGTGTATACCCTGGTACCTGGCATTGCCACTTCAATAAAATGTTTTTCTTTATAAGAGTTGCCATGTTTGTGGTGTTTCTTCACAGTAATAGACACCTTAATGAAGATAGGGTCTCTAGATGAAGTCAATTCCTGAGCCACATTCCACTGGTCCCCAAGGTGTCTCTTGATACCCTGTTGCTGACCTATAAAACTTCACTTGTTCTTCGATAGGGATTGCACTCCAATATTTTTTATTACACAATGTTTTGTGCCTTCAGATTACCTGGAGCAATGATAAAAATATAGATTCAGATTTGATAGATCTGGATAAAATGAGCAAATATTTGAATTTTTAATAATCTCTTTCGTCCTGCTAATGAGCTGACTGACAGACCACAACTTGATTATTTATACTGTAGACTCTTTATACTTGACTTATTATTATTCTTAGAAAATGTAGCAGGAAAATGAGAGTTTGCATGCATTCTCACAGGGCCTCCCAGCTGTGCTGTATCATCAGACCACAAGGAAGCCTTGTTTTCTTGCTTCTCAATGAGTTTTCATTACAACAGCTCTGCTTAATTTAAAATTTTCTTTTGTTTTATGTGGTTGTTTCTTTTTATGAGAGAGTTATTTATTTTGCTTTGTCTGTCCTCTCTGTGGATTGGCATTGCACCCAAAGAACACTGATGAGCGCAGTTTTTAGAGTCCTTATAGAACAGTCTGAGAGATAAATGTTGGGGTCCTATCAAATAACGGGAAAAAATCAAGATTTTTTTCTACTTTTATCTTAATATGTTCAATACTTCATACTGACAAATGGAGAGTTGTATAGTTCCCCAGAAATTAAGCAATTTTTTCTCCAGTGAACACCCAAAGGATGTTGCCTAACTTAATTCTGACACTATCTACTGGGAATGTCTGGTTTTATGTCTTAAATGTTCAGTCCCACGAGATGTCTCCACTTCACAGGACAATCCTAAATCCCCATTGTGATACTTATGTTGCATACTGAACAATTATAATTCAGGATTCTAATCTTAACTCCACACAGATGTTGGCAGAGACCACTTATTTTTTTTTCTGTCTGCCCATACTCAAAATAATTGCACAGAAACTGCATTAATTAAATCACTGTTTGGTCACTGTTTGGCCAGTCACTTAGGTGTATTGCTAGCTAGCTCTTATATCTTAAATTAACCCATCTCTATTAATCTATGTATCATCACATGGTTGTGGCCTACCGGTAAGGTTCCATCTGGCGTCTGTCTCCTCCATTGGCTACATGGTTCTCCTTGACTCTGCCTACTCTCTTCTCCTCTATCTGCTTGGAATTCTTGCCTTGCCCTATTCTACACTGCAATAGGCCCAAAGAAGATTCTTTATTAACCAATAATAACCAATGGTATTCACAGCATACAAAGGAGAATCCCACATCACACAGTCTTATGGTGTTGCCCATACTTCTGCTTGTATGTGACCTCTGGTAAGGGTAAGAAGACCAGGCTAAGCACCTCATATGTCCATATTCAGGACTAATGGAAGAGGCTATCTCTGCCCTATGCCTCAGTTAAAGCAACAGTAACAACTGAGACAAATAAAGCTTATCACAAGTATTGCCTTCTTTATTCTAGTTCTATTCATTTCAAATAAACACCTGAGATTTGAAATAAAATTCACTCAAATTGAAATCAAATTGTACCACCACTATCCACCCAGAACACCTCTCTCAGGCTATTCTGAAGATACACCCTAAACATCTTAGGTGTTCCTCCCACAGTGGGGAGATGCCTTTTTACAAATCTTCCTGGTAGAGAGAAAGAACATGAAGTTGCATGGATATAGGTGAGGAGAGGTCTGAGAGGAACTGAGAGAGGGAAAAAATATTATCAAAGTCTATTGCATGAAATCTTTAAAAAATATTTCAAAATAATCTCTTCAATGACAATTTAGTTTGAGCAGTGGTCACATCCTCCTACTTTATGTTTTTATATTATAGGTTATTATTTTATATTGTAGGTTTTATGCATATTGTATATAAACATTTGAAATATCCACTGAAAGCAAATAAGCAGTGTTATTACATTTTATATATGTGTGTATATATATATTACTTAAGTTAATTCTGGCTGCACTGTTGATTTTGTACACTCAAATATTTATGTACCACCTTTCCTCTTTTTCAACAGTAAATACTATCAAGATCCATGCAGTTACTTTCTCAGAGTTGAAGTGTTCCCTCCTAGAGGGAGGCTCAGAAAGTAAATGAAACTGAAAAGACTTAGAAAATACAAAAAACTCACAAGTCTCAGGAAGTTCCTGCCACTTAGGAGATTCACAAAACCTTACCTAAAATTTTCTGGATAATAATGATTGCTGTGGTTACATCTCCATTACCCAAGCTCCCAGTAAGCTGTCCAGAGAGTTTAGGGAAACAACATGAGTTTTCACACATGCTGAGGTGGGCTTTTGGAGATGTAGTTGCATCTGTATAACCTCTGCTCCTGTGAGTAACTCTCACATTTATTCATGTAAACAACTGCAATCCCATTGATTCTCTTCCATAGACTTAGAGGCAGTCATTTGTTTGGTCTGTCATCAGTGCCCTATCTAAATAAAGCTACATCGCTCATGTCTCCTCAGGAAAAGTCACACAGAACAATAGCACCTGGCTAGGGGCCAACAGTTCAAAACGAGTTGGGCAGGAGGCGTTGTCTGTTTTCTGCAGTGAGTGTGTGATGTGCAGCTGTTTACTTGTGTCCTGGAAAACAAGTCATTGAAGGTGTGCATTTTCTGAAACTCTGTTTAGAATTATGAAATTTTTAATCTATATTACTTTGCTTTGAACTTTTGTCTTTTTGGCTAAAATAACTTCTTGTAACTTATGTGTATCCATAGTGAGGATTTTTTTCCTTTTTTCTTTTATTGAAAATAGTTTCTTTAATATAATATATTCTGAATACAGTTTCCTCTCTCTCTGTTCCTCCCAGTTCTGCTCCACTTTCCCTCCCATATGGATCCACCCCCTTTCTGTCTTTTATTAGAAAACAAACAGGTGTCTAAGGAATAATAATAAAATATGATATAATAAGATAAAGCAAAAACTAACGCATCAGAATAGGAAAAGGCAAACAAACAGAAGGAATAAAGCCCAAGACAATGCACATGAAATAGAAAAGTCACAAAAGACCAATCATTTCCACACTAGAGAATCCTGTAAAAATGCACAACTGGAAGCCATAATATATATGCAAAGGACTTGGAGGATGAGAGAGAGAGAGAGAGATTAAAAATAAAAAAGAAAAAATTAAAAATCAAAAAGAAGGAAAGAAAAGACCCTGACATGACATTATGAGACAAGTAACCTCCAAATATGCCATTGGGTTTGTCTTCTACTGACCATCTACTGCTGGGCATGTGGTCTACCCTTAGGAGTAGTTTGCTTCCCCAATGAAACTCCCTTGGAGAAAACTAAACATTAATTTGCATGCATTTATCAATTAGAGATAGCTTCTGGGCTAGGGATTGGGGCTTGTGTCCACATCTCCTTTCAGTTCTAGGGCCCCATCTACTACAGACCCATGCAGGACCTATGCATGTTGCCATAGTCTCTGTGAGTTCATATGTGCGTCTTTCTTGTGTGTTTAGAGGCCCTTATTTCCTTAATGTCCTCCATTTCCTCTGGCTCTTGTACTCTTTTCATCTCCTCTTCTGCAGGATTCCCTGATTCCTGTGGGGAATTGACGAATCCCACTTAGGACTGAGTGTTTCAAGATCTCTCACTCTCTGAATAATGTCTGACTGTGGGTCTCTGTATTTATTCCCATCTGCTGCAGCAGAAACTTCTCTGATGATAGCTGAGCAAGGCACTGATATACGTGTACAGCATAATGTCATTAGAAGTCATTTTATTACTAAATTTCCTTAGAACAGTAGTATTTTATTCTACCCTAAGTCCCTCGGCTATCTAGTCTTGGGTTTTTAGTCAGCATCAAGTATGGGTTCCAACTTGTAGACCAATCCTTACGTTATATCATGTATTGATTGGTTACTCCCACAAGCTTTCTGCCACAATTGCACTAGAATATCTGCAGGCAAAAACACTGTAGATTGAAGGGTTTGTGTTTATATTTCTCCTTTGGTAGTATGAAGAATACCTTCCTATACCACTGGAACATAGGGATGAAGCTTCTATGTGGGCAACAGCTCTTCTCTGTAGTAAGAGGCTGCATGTTTGTTCCCAGCTGCCACCACAACCAGCTCAGTCCCAAAATAACCACACAAAAATGATATAATTTACAATACTGTTTGGTCAATAGCTTAAGCATATTTCTGGATAACTCATATCTTAAATTAACCCATCTCCAATAACCTGTGTATCACCTTGTGGCTGTGGCTTACCAGGTAAAGTTCCAGCATCTGTCTCTGGTGGCGCTACATGGCTTCTCAATGACTCCACCTTCTTTCTCCCAGTAATCAGGTTATTTTTCTCTGCCTAGTTCTGTTCTGCCCTGATATATGCTCAAAGCAGTTCTTTATTAATCAATGGTAATCACAGCATAGAGAGGAAAATCCCACATCACTTCTTACTTCTGCTACAGACCAGGGGATCCAGATTCCATCCAGGAGAGGCTGAGCTTCAGAGTGGATTCCAAAAGTTCACTCCCTAGCTTTACTTTTTTTGGTAAGTTCATTAGAACCATCTAGAAGCAAAGACAATACAATGGGAATTATGAGATACATCAATGCTAATATTTGGGGACTCTGATGGTAGTTGTTTCAGAAATGTACTGTTACTGTCTGTGATTCTTAATTACATGTTCTGTTGAGGATGAGAAAAATAGAAAGAGATCATTTCTTTGTCTCTGTCAACTAGGCTCAGAGAATAAACTCTCAGATAATAAACTCTCAGAGAATAAACTCTCCTTTCCTAAACATTATGATGCATTTCAAGCAGCCTCAGATATGAGTCTTCTACAGTTCCAAAGGAATTTTACAGAAACAGGATTCTGCGCCAGCCTCTAGCTACTTCCCCTTCTCATATCCTTGTGTGTTAATGTGTGAGTCAGTAAGATTGTATAAACTTAGTACACCACAAATTCCTCCAAGACAACTTGAAGTATCTTGTCCTTGCTTAGCTCGCCTTGCTTTTGCCATTCTTTGTTTCTGCATCATGATGAGAAATAGATTATTTCTATGAATGCTAAATACACAAGCTCATTCACATTCTATGCAAATAGTAATTTCAGTATCATGAGTTTGGATGAAATATGTGAAATAATTTCCCTACTTAACAAAAATAATAGTAAGTATATGTTACAGAGTAATGTTCCATTTCACTGAAATTAGCACATCCTGGTTGTAGTATGAAGGTTCCATTTGATTCCTGTCTTTACTATCAAAATACATGCTACAATTATGAAGATTTGTTTCTTGTACTGAACTATAAAGCCAAATGTACATTAAGCTTATGTCATTACTTATCTATAATTTAACTGTAAGGACATACCCAGGTACCTAGCATGCAATCGGTAAGGAAACATGCATTGTATATATTCTGGAGCCTAGAGGATAAATTGTGAGGTGTGGATAGAAGGGGAGCAAGGTGTCAGTGACTTAACAAAGCGAGAGAAGAATGATATACCCAATAACTATTTAAATCTTCTGATTAGTAAACTTTATACTGAATATTTAAATTTCTATTAGACTCTTCTCTTGGCTCTGAAGCACAAGATTTTTACATTTCTGTATCACTAGAATCCTCTCTCATACTTTGCATTTCTGCAATGCTGGGTACATACAAGTCATGAACCAGCGGATTAACTAGATTTCAAAAATTAGTGAATTGATGGCCCTGCAAGCCTAGCCTTTAATATGGTTCTTCCTGATCCGTAGTAGTCTCTATACCTAAATAAAATCATTTGCCTTATCAATCCTCACCCTGCAAGGATTGCCAAAGTCTCTGTCTCATCAAAGAGAGAAAAGTAATTACTTTTTCCTTGGTAGTTACAAGTAGGCAGCTTTCACTTGAGATGAATAACTGAGTAAAACAGAATGGTTTTATGAATGTCTCTTTCCCTATGCCCACTAGTACAGAAAAAAAATAGATAGCTTATCAAATTCAAGATTTACTTTTTGAAATATGATATATACCAAGTTTTGTTATATTGTTTATATATTTTTAAAAAGTGCCTTACTTCTGATAATTTCCTTTAGAACTTTAGAGTAGGCCCAAGGCAGTGAGTGACTTCCACAGGAGCAGGCTTAAGCCAGAAAATTCTTCCAGAGCAAGACCCAAGGCAGTGACCTCAGGCAGAACATGCCCCGAGGCAGTGACCTCCACAAGACCAGGTGCCAAGGGATCAGGACCAAGCCAGAGACCTCTGCAGGAGCAAGCACAAGCCATGGACTTCTGCAGGAGCAGGCCCAAGCCAGAACATCTGTGAGAACAGGACTGAACCAGTGACTTCTACTGGAGCAGACCTGAGCCAGCAACCTCAGTCAGAGCAGGCCTGAAGCAGGTAAAAGGGAGCAACTGCCGAGGGAGCAGGCCTGAGCCAGAAACCTCTGTGAAACCAGAAACGAGTCAGGGACTTCTGGGGTAGAAGGCCCAAGCTAGAGACCTCTGTGGGATTGGGCCCAAACCAGGGAAGATCTGTATGACAAGAACTTTAAATCTTTGATGACAGAAATTGAAGAAGATGTGAGAAAATGGAAAGATCCCCCATGCTCTTGGGTAGATAAAATCAACATATTAAAACTGGCAATCATATGAAAAGCAATCTGCATATTCAATGCAATGTCCATCAAAATCCCAGTAAAATTCTTCATAGACCTCAAGAGAACACTACTCAACTTCATATGGAAAAACAAAACAAAACAAGATAGCCAAAGCAATTCTGTACAATAAAGGAACTTCTGGAGACATCACAATCCCAGACTTCAAACTCTACTACAGAGCTCCAATACTGAAAACAGCCTGGTATTAGCATTAAAACAGACAAGAGGACCAATGGAAGCAAATCAAAGATCCAGATATCAATCTACACACTTACTGTTACCTGATTTTTTACAAAGAAGCCAAAAATATAAAAATGGGAAAAAAGAAAGCATATTCAACAAATGGTGCTAGCATAGCTGGATATCAACATATAGAAGAATGAAAAGAGATCCATATCAATCACCAATGTACAAAACTCAATTCCAAATGGATCAAAGACCTCAACATAAAACCAACCACACTGAACCTCAGACAAGAGAAAGTGGAAAGTACACTTGAACGCATTGGCACACAAGACCACTTCCTAAACATAACCGCAGTAGTACAGTCACTGAGAGAAACAATAAATGGGACATCCTGAAACTGAGAAGCTTCTGTAAAGCAAAGGATATGCTCAACAAGAAAAAACAGCAGCTACAAAATGGGAAAAATCTTCACCAACCCCACATCAGACAGAAGGCTGGTCTCCAAAATATACAAAGAACTCAAGAAATTGGTCATCAAAAGAACAAATAATCCAATAAAAAAAAATTAGGTAAAGACCTAAACAGAGAACTCTCAACAGTCGAATCTAAAATGGCTGAAAGACACTTAAGAAAATGCTCAATGTCCTTAGCCATCGGAGAAATGCAAATCAAAACAACTCTGAGGTTGCATCTTACACCTGTAAGAATGGCCAAGATCAAAAACACTGATAACAACTTAAGCTGGAGATGATGTGGGGTAAAAGGAACACTCCTTCATTGTTGGTGGAAGTGCAAACTGGTACAGCCTCTTTTGATTTCAGTAAGGCGATTTCTCAGAAAATTAGGAAACAACCTTCCTCAAGAACCAGAAATATTATTTTGGGGCATATACCAAAAGGATGCTCAATAGTACAACAAGGACATGTGCTCAACTATGTTCATAGCAGCATTGTTTGTCATAGTCAGAACTTGAAAACAACCTAAATGCCCCTCGACCAAAGAATGGATAAGGAAAATGTTGTATATTTACACAATGGAATACTACACAGCAGAAAAAATAATGACATCTTGATATTTGCAGGCAAATGATGGATCTGGAAACACATATTGAGTGAGGTAACCAAGACCCAGAAAGACAAATTTATAAAAAGGCAGCCTACAATTCACAATCCCAGAGAACCTGGACAACAAAGAGGACCCTAAGAGAGACAAACATGAATCTAATGTGTATAGGAAGTAGAAAAAGACAAGATCTCCTGAGTAAGTTGGGAACACAATGACCATGGGAGAGGGTAGGAAGCAGAAGTGAGAGGAAGGGAGGGGAGTAGAGAAACATATATAGCTCAATAAAAAACAATTTTAAAATGTAAAAAATGAACTTTAGAATAATCACATCATTTACTAACCATCATAGTTTGACAATTTTTAATTTCTGAAGTCATGCATACTTAGATGAAATGAATACCGTTCATTTCTTTAAGTTTACACTGGGAACTGGAACATATTTCAAAGCAAAGTCCTTATGGACCCTAAAATTTTAATGCTTGGTTTCTACTTAATTGTTTTAATTAACATTAGATACATTACATAACTTTCAAATGAAAAAATTATCAAGATTAACATACACTAAATTCAAGTACTTAACACGTTGTGAATCCTTCAAGTGATCTGATACCATTTAAAAGAACTTACTTTAATATGAATCACAGCAATGAATTTTTTCTGGATTACAGGGCTCATTTTCTGTGGAATGAGTGAACTTAGAATAAATAGAAGAGACTAGTGGTTTATTGGTTTGTTTGCATTTATTTATTTATTTGCCATTAAACAAATATATATGTATATAAATATATATATTATCAATTGCCAGATACAAAAAAACAAGCAAACCTGTTCTCCTTTTTCTTTTTTTAATTTAATTTATTTTATTTAAAAAACTAACTTTTTGCATTTTACATACCAATTTCTGTTCCCGCTTTCACCCCTCCTACTGTTCCCTCCACCTTTCCTCCTACTCCAACTCCCCATCCACTCCTCAGAGGGGCTAAGGCACATTGCTTCAAGGAAGGGCCAAAGCCCTCCCTACTGTATCTAGGCTGAGCAAGGTATCCCTCTGTAGTGAGGAGGTGAGCAGGCCTGCTTTTCATCCTGCCCAGCTCCCACATGGTTAGCTTTACACCCTATATAACAACACACAAATTTTATTCTTTTAAACACTGCCTGGCCCGTTAGTTCTAGCCTCTTAACGGCTAATTCTCATATCTTGATTAGCCCATTTCTAATAATGTGTGTAGCACCACAAGGTGGTGGCTTACCGGGAAAGATTTAGCATGTCTGACCTGGCAGCTGGCTCCAGAGCATCTCACCTCACTTCCCTTCTTCCCAGCATTCTGTTCTGTCTACTCCACCCACGTAATTTTCTGCCCTATCAAAAGGCTAAGGCAGTCTCTTTATTAACCAATGAGAGTAGCACATTGATAGATGACCCTTCCACATCATCCCTCCAAAGACAATGGGTTCCAAAAAGCCAATACAAGCTGTAGGGATAAATCCTGGTCCCACAGCCAGTGGCCCCCACAGTCTGCCCCAGCTGTACAACTGAAACCCATACTCAAAGTACCTAATTTGGTTCTCTACTGTTTTCTTTCCAATCTGGCTGAAGTTAGTGAGCTCCCCATTAGCTCAGGTAAGCTGCTTCAGTGAGTATCCCCATCATGGTCTTGACCTCTTTGCTCGTATTCTCACTCTTCCCACTCTTCAACTGGAATTTGGGAGCTCAGATCAGTGCTCCACTGTGGATCACTGCCTCTGTTTCCATCAGTGCTGGGTGAAGGTTCTATGGTGAAATTTAAAGTAGTCATCAATCTAACTACAGGGCAAAGCCAGTTAGGTCACCCTCTCCACTGGTGCTTAGGGTCTTAGCTAGGGTCATCCTTGTGGATTCCTGGTAAAAGAATTCTCTGTTTAGATCTGTATTCCATTTTTAATTGGGTTATTTGGTATTTTAATGTCTTATTTCTTGAGGGTTTTTATTCTTATTTATTTATTTATTATTAAAAATTTCCACCTCCTCCCCTCCTTCCATTTCCCTCCCACTCCCTCCACTCTCCCTCCCCCTCCCTCTCCAGTCCTAAAAGAAGTCAGAGTGCCTTGCCCTGTGGGAAGTCCAAGACCCTCTGTCCTCCATCCAGGTCTAGGAAGGTGTGCATCCAAACAAACTAGGCTTCCAAAAAGCCAGTACATGAAGTAGAATCAAAATCCAGTGCCATTATCATTGGCTTTTCAGTTAGCCCTCATTGTCAGCCACATTCAGAGAGTCCGGTTTGATCACATGCTCATTTAGTCCCAGTCCAGCTGGCCTTGGTGAGCTCCCATTAGATCAGTCCCACCGTCTCCATGGGTGGATGCACCCCTCACAGTCCTGACTTCCTTGCTCATGTTCTCCCTCCCTCTGCTCTTCATCTGGACCTTGGGAGCTCAGTCCAGTGCTTCAATGTGGGGCTCTGCCTCTATCTCCATCCATTGCCAGATGAAGGTTCTATTGTGATATGCAAAGGAAATTGAACCTATAGTTCGTGATCCTAGAGAAGCTAAATAAGAAGGTGAAACCAAAGAAAAACATATATTTATCCTCCTGGATATTGGAAGTAGACAAGATCACTGGGCAAAAGTTGGGAGCATGGGGGTGGAGTGGGTGGGGGTAAGGGGAGAGGGGGAGAGAGAAGGGGAGGATTGGGGAGAGCTTGGGGGAATGGGATGGTTGAGATGGAGGAAGGGTGGATATGGGAGCAGGAAAGAAGATATCTTAACTAAGGGAGCCATTTTAGGGTTGGCAAGAGGCTTGGCTCTAGAGGGGTTCCCAGGTGTCCAAGGGGATTTCCCCAGCTAGTTCCTTGGGCAGCAGAGGAGAGGGTGACTGAACTGGCCTTCTCTCATAGCCACACTGATGAATATCTTTTTTTTTTTTTTTTTTTTTTTTTTTTTTTTAATAATTTTTTTATTAAGAAAAGAAGAAAAAAAAAACATAAACAAAAAACAAGTTTCCACCTCCTCCCAGCCTCCCATCTCCCTCCCCCTCCTCCCACCCTTCTCCCCCTCCTCCCACCCTTCTACCCCTCCCCCCACTCCTCTCCCCCTCCCTCTCCAGTCCACAGAGCAGTCCAGGTTCCCTGCCCTGTGGCAAGTCCTAGGTCCTCCCCCCTCCGTCCATATCTAGGAAGGTGAACATCCAAACTGGCTAGGCTTCCACAAAGCCAGCACATTAAGTAGGATCAAAACCCCGTGCCATTGTCCTTGGCGTCTCATCAGCCCTCATTGTTCGCCATGTTCAGAGAGTCTGGCTTTATCCCATGCTTTTTCAGTCACAGTCCAGCTGGCCTTGGTGAGCTCCCAGTAGATCAGCTCCACTGTCTCAGTGGGTGGGTGCACGCCTCGTGGTCCCGACTTCTTTGCTCATGTTCTCCCTCCTTCTGCTCCTCATTGGGACCTTGGGAGCTCAGTCCAGTGCTCCAGTGTGGGTCTCTGTCTCTGTCTCCATCCATCACCAGATGAAGGTTCTATGATGATATGCAAGATATTCGTCAGTATTGCTCTCGGATAGGGTCATTTCAGGTTCCCAATCCTCAGCTACCCAAGGAACTAACTGGGAACCTCATGTTGGGCACTTGGGAGCCCCTCTAGGGTCAAATCTCTTGCTCACCCTAAGTGGTTCCCTTAACTAAGAATTGTGGTTCCGTGCTCCCCTATCCACCTTTCCTTTATCCCAATTCTCCTGATTCCCCAAGTCCCCCCTCCTTCCCTTCTACCTTTTCTCTCCCCATCTCCCCTTATCCCCATCCCACCCCACCCCCAAAATCCTAATTTTCTCCCCGGCAATTGGGTCTACTTCCCTTAGCCAAGAGGGTAACTATATGTTTTTCCTTGGGTTCACCTTCTTACTTAGCTTCTTTAGGTTCACCTATTGTAGACTCCGTGGCCCTAATTTATGGCTAGAAACCAATTATGAGCGAGTACATCCCATGTTCATCTTTTTGGGTCTGGGACACCTCACTCAGGATAGTGTTTTCTATTTCCATCCATTTGCCTGCAAAATTCGAGAAGTCATTGTTTTTTACCGCAGCGTAGTACTCTAGCGTGTATATATTCCATACTTTCTTCATCCATTCTTCCATTGAAGGGCATCTAGGTTGTTTCCAGGTTCTGGCTATTACAAATAATACTGCTATGAACATAGTTGAACAAATGCTTTTGTCATATGATAGAGCATCTCTTGGGTATATTCCCAGGAGTGGTATTGCTGGGTCCAGGGGTAAGTTGATCCCGAATTTCCTGAGAAACCGAAACACTGACTTCCACAGTGGTTGCACAAGATGGCATTCCCACCAGCAATGGATGAGGGTACCCGTTCCTCCACAGCCTCTCCAGCAAAGGTTATCCTTGGTGTTTTTGACTTTAGCCATTCTGACAGGTGTAAGATGATATCTCAAAGTTGTTTTGATTTGCATTTCCCTGATTGCTAAGGAAGTTGAGCACGACTTTAAGTGTCTTTTGGCCATTTGAACTTCCTCTGCTGAGAATTCTCTGTTCAGTTCAGTGCCCCATTTTTTAATTGGGTTAATTAGCATTTTAAAGTCTAGTTTCTTGAGTTCTCTATATATTTTGGAGATCAGACCTTTGTCTGTTGTGGGGTTGGTGAAGATCTTCTCCCAATCAGTAGGTTGCCTTTGTGTCTTATTGACTATGTCCTTTGCTTTACAGAAGCTTCTCAGTTTAAGTAGGTCCCATTTATTCAGTGTTGCCCTTAATGTCTGTGCTTCTGGGGTTATACATAGGAAGCGATCTCCTGTGCCCAGCTCCTGTAGGGTACTTCCCACTTTCTCTTCTATCAAGTTCAGTGTGTTCGGGCTGATATTGAGGTCTTTAATCCATTTGGACTTGAGTTTTGTGCATGGTGATAGATAACACTGATGAATATCTTGAATATCACCATAGAACTTTCATCCAGCAATAGATGGAGATATATATATATATATATATATATATATATATATATATATATATGAGATCAGTTCTCTGTGTGATGTGGGGTTCGCAATGTGCCTTACCCCCTCTGAGGAGTGAATGGGGAGTTGGGGTAGGGGGAAAGATGGAGGGAACAGTAGGAGGGGTGGAACGGGAACTGGAATTGATATGTAAAATGAAAAAAAGATAGTTTTTTTTAGTAAAATGTTTCTTGCTAGCCCCATAATGGCTCCTTCAATCAAGATATCTTCTTCCTTGCTCTTCATCTCTGTCCTTCCCCCATCTTGACTATCCTATTTCCTCAAGTTCTCCTCAGCTCTCCCCTTCTCCCCTCCTTCTCTCCTTCCACAGTCCCTTCTACCCACACCCCCCACCCCCAATTTTCACAGGAGACCTTGCCTATTTCCCATTCCTAGGGGGATCTATATCTGTTTCTCTTAGGGTTCTCCTTGTTACTTAGCTTCTCTGGATTCATGGACTATAAGCTCATCATTCTTTGTTTTACAGTAGTATTCACTTATGAGTGAGTACATGCCATGCTGATCTTTCTGGATGTGAGTTAACTGAATCAGGAAGGTTTTTTCTAGTTCCATCTATTTGCAAGCACATTTCCAGATGTCATTGTTTTTTACAACTGACTAGTACTCCATTGTGTAAATATATCACATTTTCTTCATCCATTCTTTTGTTGGGGAGTATCTAGGTTGTTTCTATGTTCTGGCTATTACAGATAATGCTTCTGTGAACATAACTGAACAAATGCCTATGCAGTATGATTGAGTATCCTTTTGGTATATGCCCAAAAGAGGTATTATTGGGACTTGAGGTAGGTTAATTCCCAATTTTCTGAGAAACTTCATACTGATTTCCAGAGTGGTTGTGCAAGTTTGCACTGCCACCAGCAACGGAGGAGTGTTCCCCTTTACTCCACATCCTCTCCAGCATAAGCTATCATTGGTGTTTTTATCTTAGCCATTCTGAGATGTTTAAGATGGTATCTCAGAATTGTTTTGATTTGCATTTTCCTGATGATTAAGGATGTTGAGCATTTACTTCAGTGTCTTTCATCCATTTGAGATTCTTCTGTTGAGAATTCTCTGTTTAATTCTGTATTCCATTTTTAATTGGATTATTTGGTATTTTGATGTCTTATTTCTTGAGCGTTTATATATATATTGGAGATCAGTTCTCTGTGTGATGTGGGGTTGGTGAAGATGTTTTCCCATTCAATAGGCTGCCTTTTCATCTTATTGACTGTGTCCTTTGCTTTACAGAAACTTCTCAGTTTCAGGAGGTCCCATGTCGCTCTCAGTATCTGTGCTACTGGGATTGTATTTAGGAAATGGTATCTTGTGCCCATGCATTGAAGGCTACTTCTCACTTTCTCTTCTATCAGGTCAGATTTATATTGAGGTCTTTAATTAGGACTTGAATCTTGTGAATGGGGATAGATATGGATCTATTTGATTCTTCTACATGTTGACAAACAGTTATGCCAGCACTATTTGTTGAAGATGCTTTCTTTTTTTTCCATTGTATGATTTTAGCTTCTTTGTCAAAAATCAGGTGTTCATAGATGTGCGGAATAATGCCCAGGTCTTAAATTCTATTTCTTTGGTCAATCTGACTGTTAATGAAAACCAGGCTGTTTTCATTAATATAGCTTGATGTCAGGGATGGTGATGCCTCCAGAAGTTTTTTTATTGTACAGGATTGCTTTGGCTATCCTGGGTTTTTTGTTTTTCCATATGAGGTTGAGGTTCCATATTTGTCTTTCAAGGATTGTGAAGAATTATATTGGGATTTTGGAGGGGCCTGCAATGAAACTATAGATTATTTTTGGTAGGATTTCATTTTTATTATTTGATCCTACCTATTCAACAACATGGGAGATCTTTCTAGTATCTTCTTCAATTTCTTTCTTCAGAGGCTTAAAGTTCTTGTCAAACAGGTCTTTCACTACTTTCCTTAGTGTTACTCCAAGATATTTTATGTTATTTGTGGCTATTGCGAAGGGTGATATTTCTCTGGTTTTTTTCTCAGCTTTTTTATCATTTGTATTTAGGAGGGCTACTTATTTTTTTTTTTTAGTTGATCTTGTATCCTGCCACATTACTGAAGGTATTTATCAGCTGTAGGAATTCCCTGGTAGAGTTTTTTGGGGTCACTTACATATATTATCATATCATCTGCAAATAGTGAGAGTCTGAATTCTTCCTTTCCAATCTGAATCCCCTTGATCTCCTTTTCTTGTCTTTTTGGTCTAGCTAAAACTTCAAGAACTATGTTAAATAGATATGGAAAGAGTGGACATCCTTGTTCCTGATTTTAGTGGAATTGCTTTGAGTTTCTTTTCATTTAATTTGATGTTTGCTGTCAGCTTGCTGTGTATTCCTTTTATTATTTTATTATTATTAGATAAGTTCCTTCTGTTCTTCATTTCTTCAAGACCTTTATCATGAAAAGGTGGTGGATTTTATTGAATGCTTTTTCAGTATCTAAGGAGATGATCATATGGTTTTTTATTTCAGATTATTTATGTGGTGGATTACATTGATAGATTTTCATCTGCTGAACCATCCTGGCATCTCTGGAATGAAGTTGACTTGATCATGGTGGATGATTTTCTTGAGGTGTTCTTGGATTATAGATTGGTCTATAATTCTCTTTCTTGGTTGAGTCTTTATGTGGTTTCAGGATCAGGGTAGCTATAGAATCATAAAACAAAGTTGGTGATGTTCCTTCTGTTTCTATTATGTGAAACAATTTGGGGAGCGTAGGAATTCGCTCTTCTTTGAAGTTCTGGTAGAATTCTGCACTGAAACCTAGGATTTTTTTTGGGGGGGGGGGCTTTTGATGACTGCTTTTATTTCCTTGTGGGTTATAGGTCTATTTAAATTGTTCACCTGGTATTGATTTAATTTCATCCTTTGGTAACTGTCCAGAAAATTGTCCATTTCTTTTACATTTTCCAATTTTGTGAAGTACAAGTTTTTGTAGTATGACTTAATGATTCTCTGGATTTTCTTGGTGTCTGTTATTACGTCCCCCTTTTCATTTCTAATTTTGTTAATTTTGATGTGTTCTCTCTCTGCCTTTTGATTAGTTTGGATTAGAGTTTGTCTATCTTGTTGATTTTTCTCAAAGAACCAACTCTTTGTTTCATTAGTTATTTGTATTGTTTTCTTTGTTTCTATTTTATTGATTTCAGCCCTCAAATTGATCATTTCCTGTTATCTACTTCTTCTGAGCGAGTTTGTTTCTTTTTGTTCTAAATCTTTCAGGTGTGCTGTTAACTTGCTAGTGTGAAAGTTCTCTGCTTTCTTTATGTAGGCACTTAGGGCTATGAACTTTCCTCTTAGCACTGCTTTCATAGTGTCCCATAGGTTTGGATATGCTGTGCCTTCATTTTTGTTGAATTTAGGAAGTCTTCCATTTCTTTCTTTATTTCTTCCTTTACCCAGGAATGATTAAATTAAACACTGTTCAATTTACATGAGTCTGTAGGCTTTCTGCAATTAGTGTTGTTGAATTCTAACTTTAAACCATGGTGATCAGATAAGATACAGGGAGTTCTTTTAATTTTTTATATCTGTTGAAGTTTGCTTTGTTACCAAGTATGTGGTCAATTTTAGAGAAAGTTCCATGAAGTGCTGAGAAGGTATATTATTTTGTGTTTAGGTGAAATGTTTTATAGATGTCTGTTAAGTCCATTTGAGTCATGACATCATGACATCTGTTAGTTCTCTTATTTCTCTGTTAGGTTGACCTGCCCACTGGGGAGAGTGGGATGTTGAAGTCTCCTACTATTATTGTGTGGAGTTTGATGTGTGACTTGAGCTTTAGTAATGTTTCTTTTACATATGTTGTTGCTCTTGTATTTGTGGCTAGATGCTCAGGATTGAGACTTCATCATGATGATTTTTTCCTGTGATGAGTATTAAGTGTTCTTCTCTATCTCTTCAGATTGACTTTAATTTGAAGTTAAATGTTAGAATAGCTACACCCTCTTGCTTCTTAGGTCAGTTTGATTGGAAAATCTTTCCCCAATCCTTTACTCAGAGGTAATGTCTGTCTTTGAGGTTGAGGTGTGTTTTTTGTATACAGCAGAAGGATGGATCCTGCTTTCATAGTCATCCTCTTAGCCTGTGCCTTTTTATAGGTGAATTGAATCCATTGATATTAAGAGATACTAATGAGTAGTAATTGTTAATTCCTGTTTGGCAGTAGTATTTGTGTGTTTCCCTTCTTTGGGGTTTGCTGGTGTGAGATTATCTATTGCCTGTGTGTTATGGATGCAGTTGGCTTCTTTGGGTTGGAGTTTCCCTTCTAGTACTTTCTGTAGAGCAAGTTTGTGAATAGGTGTTATTTAAATCTGGTTTTGTAATGGAATATCTTGTTTTCTCCATCAAGAGTGATTGAAAGCTTTGCTGGGTATAGTAGTCTGGGTTTGTATCCATGGCCTTTTAGTGTCCATGGCAGATGTTTCTAGGACCTTCTGACTTACATGGTTTTCATTGAGAATTTGGGTGTAATTCTGATAGGTTTCCTTTATATGTTACTTGGCCTTTTTCTTTGCAGCTCTTTATATTCTTTCTTTATTCTGCATGTTTTATGTTTTGATTATTGTAAGGGGACTTTTTTAAATTCAGTCTATTTTGTGTTCTGTAAGCTTCCTGTACCTTCATAGAGATGAAAGTTTTCCTCAATAATTTTGATGAATATATTTTCTGTATTTTTGAGCTGAACTTTTTTCCTTCTTCTATCCCTATTATTCCTAGGTTTGGTATTTCATGGTATCCCAGATTTCCTGGATGTTTTGTGTTAAGAATTTCTTGGATTTAAATTTTCTTTGACCGATGAATTTATTTCCTTTACAGTATCTTCAACACCTGAGATTCTCTTTTCCATCTCTTGTATTCTGTTGGTTATGCCTACAACTGCAGTTCCCATTCATTTACTCAGAAATTCCATTTCCAGAATTCCCTCACTTTTTATTTTCTTTGTTGCCACTATTTCAGTTTTCAAGTCTTGAACTGTTTGACTGTTTGCTTCACCTATTTGATTGTTTTTTTTTCTTGATTTTTGGGGGGTTTCTTTAAAAGATTTATTGATTTTTTTCCAACTTTTGTTTGTCTTTTCCTCCCTTTATTTAAGGAAACTTTTCATTTTCTCTTTAAAGGTCTCCATCATCTTCATGAAGATACATTTAAAATCATTTTCTTCTGTTTCTCCTGGATTAGGATGATCAAGTCTTCCTGTTGTATGACCCTTGGTTCTGGTGTTATCATGTTGCTTTTTAAGTTGTTGAATGAATTCTTGTGCATTGGCACCTACCCATCTCTTCCTCTGATTGGTGCTGGCAGTGTCTGTGCCTCCTGGACCAATCCTTGCAGTTGCTGTCTGTGTCTTTGGCAACTGTTCTTGGTCTGCTCTGTGCTGTCACTATCTGTGTCTCAGGGAGCTGCTCGGTTCTTTCTTGGGCCACTCTCTTTGTTAACTCCCTTGGTCCGCTCTCTTGGTCCACTCTGTTCCGTTGCAGCCTCTTGATCTGCTCTGCAGTCATAGTCTAGGCTTCAGAGTTCCTCTGAGGTCACAGAGGATCTGCTCCCCAGCTTTATGATAAATGATAGGCCACTTTAGCAAAAGAGTCCTAATGTATCAAACATGCTATCTGTATTTGTTTTTTGCTAAGAAAAAAATCACAACCTAGTGTTTTTCTATGCCTCGTGTATTTAATTCAGATAGTTTAAGCACAGATGAGTTTATTATCATTGTACTATTAAGTCACTGTATGCAGTTTTAAATATATATTACTTAGATTACTTTTCTATCAAAGTGATTTGGTCATTTGCTTATAAGAAAAAGGATGTGTTGTCAGTTGGTGGTGGTGCATGCCTTTAATCCCACTATTTGGGAGGCAGAGGGAAGTAGATATCTGTGAATCAGAGGTCAGTCTGGTCTACAGAGTGAGTTCTAGGACAGCCAGGACTATTTCAGAGAGAAGCCCTGTCTCAAAAAATTTAAAAAAAAGGAAAGGAAAGGAAGGAAAGAAAAGAGATGTGTCATCTATTGCTGTCCCCAAGAGTGTCTTACTTAAAGGCCTTTCATTACCCAGTGCTTGGATCCCACATTTTTAGATTCAGCTGTGGAAATTTCCTTCAAGAACACCATCATGCTATGTCAAATCACAAAAGAACAAGGCATAAGCCATCATGCTGAAATATTATTTATTTGAAATTTGAAATGTCTCAAAGAATTTTGCTAATTGAATATTCCATCTTTACAGAGATATCTGCTCTAGAAAAAGCTATTACTTGACGATTGATGAAGAACATGAAATGAGAGTAAGAAGAGCTAATAAGAGGTCATTTTTCAGTAAAGTTATTGATGAGAAGTCAGTCACTTAAATCCATCCTTGAGGACTACAACCATCCATCAGGTGGCTAGAATGTTTCTTCCAATGGGTTCCCTTGTCACTTCCCCAAAAGTCATTTCTTACATACTGCCAAATACTGCCTGTCTTGCCCAAATCCTTCACTCTAAACGCATTTCCTTCCTTTTTTTATTATACTCTGTCTTCATACAATATCTTAAAAAACTGACTCCTATGAGTTAAGTTGTTTAAAACTGCCGTCTACACTCAAACAGATTGTCATATTTGCAACATGTGTGTTCATCTTCGTGGGACCATTTTGCTCTGTGCTGTTCTCCTACACATGCATCCTGGAGAACATCCTGAGGATCTAGTCACAAGAGGGTCACAGAAAGGCCTTCTCCACCTGTTCTTCCCACCTCTGTGTGGTTAGGCTCTTCTTTGGCAAAACTGTTGTCGTGTACATGTTCCCCAAGTCCCAGCACATAAGATGTAGCAGAAAATGCTTTCCCTGTATTACACTTTTTTTCCAACCCCATGCTGAGCCCCCTGATCTACAGCCTGAAGAATGCTGAGGTCAAGGATGCTCTCTGGAGGGCACTGTGCAAAGAAATCATTCCCAGTTGCTATAATGCTTGAACCACAAATCTCAATAGTTTCTTATAATCTTTATCGAAATTATCTTCTAAATCCAGGAATTTTCACTGTCTGTTCTTACCTGTGTCTACTGACATTGGATCACAAGTTTCTCCCAACCTGCAGGATTAGTAAGTTACATTCCTTGGCTTTCCAGGGAATGAGGTTTTGGAAGGCATACTATTTCTTTCTAGTTGAATTGATTGGCTGTGAAATTAAATGATATTTTAATTCATTCTCTGAGTCTCTTTATTTGAATTTGTTCATCAATCTCTTTCATCTAATTAAATGACCTAACATGCTACATAAGATTAAGAAAAAAAACTGTGTTCAAACACAGTGACACCCCCATCACATCATACACCTAACAATTTCCACAATTACACTTGACCAGTCCGGGAATTATTTGGAGGTTTTAGTCATTGTCTATCACATTTGTACCTTTTAAAGGAAAATTACCGACACTATAGAGAATCAATCTGTTGGATGATGTGAAGGAACAGATTTAAAACAAGATCTATAAAAATAAGGAGGGAGGATAATTTTAATCCCATAGACAGAGGGGGGGGGTGGTACATGCCTTTAATCCCAGAATTTAGGAGGCAAGGCAGGTAGATCTCTGTGAATTTGAGGCCAACTTGGTTTACATAGCAAGTTCCAGGAGAGCCAGGGTTACACAGAGACTCAGTCCCCAAAAAAACTAACCAGCCAAACAAATAAAAAATAGACATGAAGAAGCTACAGCATCATTTATAACATCATTTACAAATTAAGGATTTCACCTGATAGTTTTGGTAGCAAGTGTATGAGTATAAAAAAGTGTTTGTCCCTTAAATAAGCCCCAAAGTGGCATTAGATAAAATAACTTGGGCTGTTTGTAGATTCTTTACAAAGATTTAGAATGATGAGCCAGCACATAGTTTTAAGCTGCCCACAGATAGAATAGATTCTTGTGTCCAGGGCATTTCTCAATGCTACCATGTTGGTATATATCAGACTTGTTCAAAAGAATGTATGTGTTCTTCATTTTGACATTAACAGATAATAATTACTGTTTAAATCAATAAATGGAGGTATAATAAGCAACCATTATGTTTAATTGCTTAGTAAGTGGTTAATATTTGATATTTGGAAAACTTTATATCAATCATTTCACTTAGTCATCATAACAAACCCATGAAGATTGTCCTATTATTGTTTTTTCTTAGAGACATGCACTATAAAGTAATACATACTTGACTTTTTCTCAGATAATTTGTTTCCAAAGAGCTCTCTAATTAACCATAATATAATATTATAATTTCATAGTGCTATATTAATATCATTGCTATCAAATAAACTAGACTAGTTATCCTAAGAAAGAACATGCTAATTGGAGGACAATCTCTTTGTAGCATAGTGTATTTGATGGTGATCTGATCTGGCTCTACAAGGTCTACTGACAAAAGGGTCACACTTCAGGGGATGTTTTTTTTGAGTAATGATTCCTGCACACAAAGTTTTTAAGAAAAAAAAAGTACTGTACTTTTAGAGTAATATGGTCATCACGAAGTGAAAAATAAAGATGGTTCTTATTGAGCATAGAGATTTAAGTTTAATCAATACCTAAAAACTAAAATACCCCTGTTCCCTTCAAACAGAAAAAGATTTTCATTGGCTATTGAAAGCATTTTGTCTCTAATTAGAAATGTGAAAAATGTAGATATGCCAATAAAGAAGAACTCTGATGATGCAGGAAGCACTGCGATGGAACAGTAGCAATTAGTGGATCGTAGAAACAGAATAGAAGAAAAGAGGGGAGAAATTGTGTCACTCATCAGTGTACCTCACCTCTAAATGGACTGGAAAAGGACAGCAGCAAAAGTAGCCTTTTAAGGTAAAGATATTCACAGCTTATTGTGTATTCAAAGTTGTTACAACCAGCTACGTAATAAATGCAGAAGGAATACCACCTGGGAGATTGGTGCTGTCTACTCAGTTGAAACACAGTAGCCCTTAAACTCTGTATTGGATGTTACTCATTTCTACTTTTAAATATACTTAAATATATTGGTATGGAGTCTTGTATATTGATACAAATATAATTATTCCTGTTTAAAATTTGTATACTGATACAAATTCAAATTTGTTTTGTTATATTGTATATATGCTTCTACTTCTGCTTAAAATATTTTTGCATATTGATACAAATGCAAGATTATTTTTGCCATACTTTGTTTATGTTTGTACTTCTGTTTAGGATATTTTGTATATTGAATAACAAATTCAGGTTACTTTAATCATTTTGCACTCTATGTTCTACCTCTATATATTATCACTATTTCAATGTCATTATTCTTATACTGTACATCTGTTTACTGATAATTTTTAAAATGTGAAGTTTTAGTCTTGAAGCTATAAAGGCTTGTTACTGACCACCCATGGCTAATAGTCACCCCTGTTCGTTATACTTACAGTTATGTTAGTTAGGCTTTCTAGATGCACAAAATGTATTCCACATAACTTCAAATGCTTTGAAGACCTACAGAATATGACACTTAAAAGTTTTTATAATTTAGATTTCTGTTGGCATGAGGCATGACTGCTATTGGTAACACCAGTCTATTCCCAAGAGAATGATGGGCCCTGAATACACTCCTTATGGAACTTGTTTTCTTCTTGCCAAAAGTGGCCTCTTGGGCAAAGAACTTCCCTTGTCTTGACTACTAGCAGTAAACATGCTGCCCAATCTGGATAAGCAGAACACAGGAAAAGCAACTGCTGAACCTTGCCAAGACAAGGTAGGACAGTTTTTCAAATTTTCCTGCTTCTAAAATGGTCTGTCTGATAACCAGGCCTATAGTCAAAGTTGGATGCCCCCAAATAGTAGAGAAACATCAGGTAACTGTCCAGGCAGTCAGCTGTTTTTGTCATTTCTTGTGGTTTTTGGAAGTTGTGTGTTTCCACTTCCTGCTTACTCAGGTAATATTACTTTTATTCTCAGATCTTTGGTGGGGTTGAAGACTGGATAGTTACAGTTACAATCCTCTTGTGTGTTAGCTAAGGGCATATTATCTACAGGACATAGGCTCTTCAGGAAAGGACAACTTTTACTTTTGATATCATTAAAAGTATTTTTAGCTTCCTAAAAATATTGTGTTTCCTGTAATGAATATGGACATATGCATGTTCTTTAAATCTAGGTGAATTTAAGAGTTTCCATCATGGTTATTCTATGACCTTATAAGAATAAAATCACAGTGTAATAAACACTACAAAGCTTACAGTGGCTATTTGTGGACTTTCCAACCCTAGAGATATTTTCTCAAGTCCAATATAAAAAATATATACAATTGAAAATGAAAATACCTTTAGCAGCAGGTATCTCCATCTATCTTTGCAGGGGGATAAAAGGAGCCAACTTGCATAGGCTACCATCTTCCCCGAAAAGAATTGTCTCTGAATTCACGTCCACTGCCTTTCAGAGTGAAGGCTATCAAACATTTCTGACAGATGACCTACATGGGTGGTTTGTGCTCTGGAAGATACTCTCTAGGGAATATATTTCTTCAAATGCACCTCCGGAACATTCTAGCCCCTCTTTATGCTCCCCAGATTTTTTCTATGCATCCTTAACTAGGATCTGTAATTTCTCTACACCTTGAAATACAACATGTTGTATGTGTTTACTAGCTGGTGTCCTGCTGGGGATGAGAACAGAAATAGAAATAGATAATTGTGGCTTTTTTTATACTTCCCTACAAAAGTAGGCATGCATTATATCTTGTAGGCCAGCCCTTCCATTAAGCCCTCAATAGCTGCCAACTAGGCTAAGCCCTCAGAGAATAAAGCCTTCTTTTCTGAGCATGCTGCTGCATTTCAGGCAGGAGCAGATGCCACAGTCTTACAGAACCACAGAAGCTAAAAGGAGACAAGACCCGTGTAGGCGCCCAGGCTTCTTCTGATTAAGAACCCTCTGGCCTAATATGTAAACCATCAAGGTTGTCTGGTTTTAGTTCAGCACTAATTCCTCCTAGACAACTTGTAGCTTTTAGTCTTTGTTAGTACACTTACATCACAGGGATTGTTGAGGAATTTCATTTTCCACCAATGTGTACTGAAATATATGGAGAAGGTTAATGCTAACCTGCTTAAACATACAGTTCACAATAATCTAAGTGGGTGCTTCTTTGCTTTTTTCTCTTTGTCTTGTTTTTCAAGATAAGGTTTCTCTGTGTAGCTCTAGCTGTCTTGGAACTTGCTTTTAGAACAGATTGGTCTTGAACCCAGAGATCTTCCTGTGTCTGCCTCCCCAGTGCTGGGATTAAATGCAAGTGACACCACCATCATAAAATTATTTTTAAAATCCACATAGTTAGATTCCAGAATTCTCTGAAAATACCAAAATCCATGGATGCTCTAATATACTATATAAAATGGTTGTTTACTTGCATGTAGTTGTATACATCATCCCATATATTTGAAATAATAACTAGATTCTCATAATACCTAATATGGTTGTAAGTGATATGTACAATTATTAAGACATAAGATATATATATATATATATTAACAAGTTAAACAATTATCTCAGACACACACATCTGTAGTCACTTGGGAGAGGTGAAGAGAATTTTTTGAGTCAGTAGTTTGAGATTAGCTCAGGCAACATGTAGAGATCCACAAAGAGGTAAGAGAGAAGAAGGTAGAAAAAGGAGAGGAGGAAAAATAAAAAAAGAGGGAGGAAGGGGGAAGGAAGGTAGAGAGGGATGAAGGTAAGAAGGAAGGGAAGGAGAGAGGGAAGGTAGAATAGGAAGGGAAGGAGAGGGAGGAGAGGAGAGAGGATGAAGAAAGGATCTACATATGTTCAGTATAAAGGTAATCTTTATTCTGAATATTTTTTAGCCTTAGCCTACAGGTATAAAACACTTGGATTGATAACTGATGATACAAAATTTGGTAACTTTTATTTTATATAGTAAACAGAATCTACAACAAGACAGCAATAAACTTACGGTTGTTGAAGTTTGATCAAAGAATGAAGAATACATTATCAAAACAATCTACCTTTCCAACTTACATTATGATAACCAAAACTTGACTTTTATAGGATGGTGGCCAACGAATTGTATGATATTCATGGACCATCATGATCTGCAGAGAGGTCATATCTGTGCGGCCCATACATATAGTCACGGACTGTTTGTCCAAGGAATAGCTAAAGGGTGATGACGGATAGTCTTCCCTAAGTTCTCACTGCACCATGAATACGCTCAATGTGGACTATGTGTTATCATATTTTGTCCTCACTGAACCAAATAAAACAAGTGTTGCATGTTTTTTCCTTAAAAACATACAGGAAAGTGAAGCTTGAAAAGGGAAAGAAATACACTCAAAATTATATATTCAGTATTGTATGTTTTCCCCCAAAGTCTGGTCTTTCTCTTTGCTGTGTTGGAATATGCTCCAGTGCTTCCTTTGTTTGAGAATTTAACTCAAGGAAGAATGCAGATAGCTTCTTTAGTATTTTATTTCCTCATACTGAAGCAATTGATTATCTAGTCAGATAATATATAATAAACTATCATGTTCTAGGCACAATATATAATCAAATATAGTCACAATTTCTTATTAGGTCAAATACATTTCTTTAACATAAGGACTCTTTTTCACATTTTCAGAATATTTTATTTATTTGTATTTTATGAGTATAAATGTTTTGCTTGTGTTTAAAAGCATCGTATGGATGTAGTGCCCTAGAAAGCCAGAAGATGGCAGTCTATCCCTTGAAACTAGAGTTACAAGGCTGATTGTGAGTTGCCATATGGGTGCTGGTAACCAAGCCCAGATTCTCTGTAGAAGCAGCAAGTGCTCTTAACAGATGAACTACTCAGACTCCATAACAGCCTCTTGTAAGTGCAAATTCTGAAGAAATTAATTCTGAGACACATCCAGTCCTGACTTGGCCTCATAGAATTAAGAAGGAATGCATCAGTATTGCATACTAGTGAGATGTCAAAGAATATTGCTATGATGGATTATGAGATAGTATTTTTAAGGTTGTTTAAGACAGTTAATCTGAATGGAGAGTACCTAAGTAATTGAAGCTCTCTATGTGACAAAGTAAGTATTGTAACTCTTGACAGTCCCTAGACATACTGTGTAGATGCATTCTGGGGAAGCAAATAAAGGCTGTTTGTAAATGAGAGATTGCAGGAGAAAGACATGGGAAAGTGGGAAATGGGAAGGTCATCAAAGAAAAGTGGACAGGGAGAAATAAAGGTCCATGCAGATAAAGCAAATGAGATGAGGGCAAGGAAGCAGGGGCAGGCAAGGGCACGTGGTAGAGACAGAGAAGGTCTTTACTAAGTTGATTCGTTGTACCAAATATTTATTACTTCATGAACATAAATCATTCCATGCTCAGATGAACAAAAGATTGAAAAATAGATGGTATTCTAGTTACACTGTGTGACTCTTTCCCCAAATATTAAAACTGAACACATCAGCCCCTCACACTCAACTTTGCTCCTTAAAACAGGCACAATCGAGTCCTGACAAGTTTGTCCAGGCATTAAAAAAAAAAAATTATTCCAGTCTTAGTCATTTAGTTAGGAACCACAGAGATGCTGTATCATTGATTAGTCATGCGGTGCCCAGGTTTTTAAACATGTACCTCGAACATACATATAAGATATGTAATTTCAAGTCTAAAAGAAGGTTGCATTTTGGAACTAGCTATGGATGTATTCTATAGTTTCTCCCTTCATTTTTTTAATTTCTGTCAACCCATTGACAAACTTGATTCATTTGTGTCAGGTATGATGGTTTCAGTACCATGAAGAATAAAATTAAAAAGAGTGAAAATTAATCGCCTTTCAAATGTTCAGAGATTAAACACTTTTTTGGAACTCTCATGATCATTTCTACAGAACTTTGGAAAGTCTGCTTCCTTTCACTTGAAAGGAAAGACATGGGTGTAGTACGATTGTTTTCACTGATCACTTTTGAAAAACTTTATATGGGTGACAGGGGATAGCAGACCATATGCTGTGTTGTAAGTGAATTAAATAGTGAGTGTACAGAGAGCAATCACTAACAGAATGTAAAGGAAGCTCACGTGACTGGCATGGAGGACATTTTCCTCTACCACTTTGTGTGATTGATAACCATCTACACCTGAGTAGCGATGATTCACTGAGCCAATAGGCTAGGGTTCCCAGTTTTTTCAGCCATTGAAAGCAAGAAGTGAATCAACAGCAAGCAGCTCTCTAGGAGGCGCTCATGCCTTTGGCCTCCAATTGGCTTTCCCAGGTCAGCACTGTCAATCTCTTGTTCTAAGGCCTTTAGCATCTTGGCCTGAGTTGCTACCAACTCACGACACTCTCTCAAGCTCACCAATGAACCACTGGGACACAATTCAGCCTTTGACCATCTCAGCCAATCTAATAAATACTTTCTTATGATAATATATATTTTATTAGCTTTACTTCTCCAGAGAAATATGATGACTGCATAAGATAAAGATAGAAAGACCCAATCAGAGGTAATTAGATGAAAAAAAAGTGTCTCCAAAATATATAAAGATCTCAAGAAACTAGACCGTAAAAGGCTAATCAACCCAATTATAAAATGGGGCACGGAGCTGAACAGAGAATACTCAACAGAAGAAGTCCAAATAGAACCTAGAGAAGCTAAATAAGGAGAACCCAAAGAAAAACATATAGGAATCCTCCTGAATATTAACCTTCATCAGGCGATGAAAGGAGACAGAGACAGAGACCCACATTGGAGCACCGGACAGAAATCTCAAGGTCCAAATCAGGAGCAGAAGGAGAGAGAGCATGAGCAAGGAACTCAGGACTGCGAGGAGTGCACCCACACACTGAGACAATGGGGATGTTCTATCGGGAACTCACCAAGGCCAGCTGGCCTGGGTCTGAAAAAGCCTGGGATAAAACCGGACTCTCTGAACATAGCGGACAATGAGGACTACTGAGAACTCAAGAACAATGGCAATGGGTTTCTGACCCTATTGCACGTACTGGCTTTGTAGGAGCCTAGGCAGTTTGGATGCTCATCTTACTAGAACTGGATGGAGGTGGGGGTTCCTTGGACTTTCCACAGGGCAGGGAACCCTGATTGCTCGTCGGGCTGAGGAGGGAGGGGGACTTAATTGGGGGAGGGGGAGGGAAATGGGAGGCGGTGGCGGGGAAGAGACAGAAATCTTTAATAAATAAATAAATTTAAAAAAAATAAAAATATTAATAGCTAGAATTATGATTAAATATGGAATACCTTTCATTGCATGTTGCTATGAGATTTATAGGGACAATTTCATTTATCTTCCTAACAAATCCACTTCTTTTTACCACCACCCCATACCCCATTATGAAAGCAAAACTAGGAAAACAATAAGTATGGCCCTCATATCTAATCTGATTCCAAGTGTTCCTTACTCAATATGATAAAAATGTAGCACATTCTTATCAGGATGATCAAATTAAGAATAAGTCTATCCTAACTGAATGTAGAACATGTAAGTGAACATGGATTTCTCAGTTTAATACAGGTCATGATGTGCCCAAGAGATTATAGAAGAAGGCTCCTTCCTTGAGTTTGATTGCCAAGGAATTCAGAGTTTTGGAGAAGGAGAGCACATTCAGAACATAGGAATGGATGGTGTTCCCTGGGACAGTATAGATGATTTAACGTGGAACATCATAAGACCCAGAACCAAGACACATCTATTTTCAAGTACACCGCTCACGTATTGTACACATGTACACACACACACACGCACACACGCATGTCACGCACACACACACATGTGCACACTATTCTAGTGAGTGTTTAGTGAGCCCCTGTTCTAAGTATTTGGCAATACTAGTTTTTCAAATCCTCATAATGACTTTGCAAAGTAGGAACTAACACTAATCACTTTTATATATGATAACAAGCCAACAAAGAGTAAGCCATGTAAACAACGCCTCTAGATAATTGTTCCAGTCGAGGATCAAATTTAGGTGCCAAGATAATAAAAGACTTGCTGTAAATTTCAGCCTGATTTTTAAATTGGTAGGTAGAAATAAGGATAAGATAGTAACAAAAGTTTTGCCTCTAAGACCATACTGTGCTGAATGGCAGGATAATGAAACAGAAAACAATAGAAGACACTGATACCAGAGTTTAAACTATGATTTGCTTATTGAAAGGTATTCATTAAAAGTCTTCATCCAAAAGGAGAGCATAATTTGTAATCCCCACATCTTCGAACACAGTCTCTGAACAGGGGCTTTGTTGCAGGCGCCTGCAGCGCCAGGAGATAGGCATCTAAATAGCCAGACACGAGGGAAGAACTGTGATTCCAGGCGATAATATTCTAAGATAATGAAACTGTATCCAGAGTATCTCCCAGGACTACTCTGAGTACCAAGAAGTCACAAGGGCTGCCTAGCCCACAAGCTCCAAAGATTTGCAGCTGGAGACCTGAATTTCAAGGGGTCTACCAGTTGTTTTCTGTAGGCTTTCTAGAAAAGTCCCTTAAAAATTGTCTGAGTCTGGGTCCCTACCCCATAAGTTACATATATTCATACCTGCTTGGCGCTCAGCCCTAAATGGGATCTCTTCAACAAGCCCCACCCTGGGGCTCAGGGATCTATGGGGAGAAGTCAAAGAAATGTAAGATCCAGTGGGGATGGATGACTGGAAGAAAACACTGTCTTCCGGGCACATCAGAGCTGAGCTCATATGAGCTCACACAGCAGAAACAGGGCCGGCACAAATTTAAGCCATACAGGCTCCACCACTGAGAGCAGGAAGTGGATACCTATATGGGGTTCCACCCCAACCAAGCAGCTAACTGCAATTATACTGGCCAGAAAAGAGAAAGCCAGTTGTCACCAATAGAGTTTCACTGAGTTTATCAACCAGAGCAGTCTCCATGACCAGGGCTGGCTGGCCAACACGAAACGAACTCATTGATAACTCAATAAAACTCTTTGTTTTGTTTTAAAATTCTTTCTTTTGTCTTATTGGTGGTCTTTTGCTTGTTTTAATTTTCATTTTTGTGTGGATTCTTACAGTGTGTTTCTTAGCATTTTGATTTTGTTTCTTGTGTTTGCTTGTTTTTTAAAGATGTGGGAAAAAAAACCACAAAGCTAAGTGGGAAGGGAGGATCTGGAAGGAACTGGGGGAGAAGAAAAACATGATCAAAATAATTGCATAAAAAATTTAGTGAGTGAGGTAAGCCAGACCCAAAAAGAGGAACATGGGATGTACTCACTCATATTTGGTTACTAGCCATAAATAAAGGACATTGAGCCTACAATTAGTGATCCTAGAGAAGCTAAATACGAAGGAGAAGCCAAAGAAAAACATATAGGAATCCTCCTGAATATTAACCTTCATCAGGCGATGAAAGGAGACAGAGACAGAGACCCACATTGGAGCACCGGACAGAAATCTCAAGGTCCAAATCAGGAGCAGAAGGAGAGAGAGCATGAGCAAGGAACTCAGGACCGCGAGGAGTGCACCCACACACTGAGACAATGGGGATGTTCTATCGGGAACTCACCAAGGCCAGCTGGCCTGGGTCTGAAAAAAATTTAATTAAAAATCTTATAAGCACAATGCAAGAAGAAGAGGAGAGGAACCTTCAGTCAAATGAGAAAGAAAGAGACACCTTTGGGTGAGATAATATACCATGCATACACAGGTATTACTGTTATTACCATTATGTGAGAAGTTATCTGAAATCTGTCAAGGTAGCTTGACCTTCTGAGTTTGGGTTACAGCTGTCCTTTAGGCAGAAACAATGTCAGTATCAAAAGATTGCTTTATCCTATGTCCATGTGGCCTCAACATGTCCCCATGAAAGATGGATAAGTCTTACAGTCTCAGAGAAGCAGCCCAGCCAGGAGCCAGAGTTGCACCCAGACTCACTGGCCCACATGAGTCACCTGGGGATGGCCCCTGGGGAATTCCTCTCCCTTAGAGACTTTCCCAGCCCAACCACCAGGAAAACATAGGGGATTCCTCCCAAGGCAAAAGATTTCTGAGTTCCAGTTCTTTGTAATCCTTAACCGTGGATTAACAATACGGTTCTTAATTGTGAGTAAATATCCACAGAGAGGAAGACAAAGATTAATTCATTTGTTTATTGCAGTACTGAGACATCACTTGCACATAATAAAAGCCCTTCCAAAGTCCTTGAGTAGGGTTCGGGAGCTGTCTCAGTTGATCAATTGCCACATACATGTGAGCAATGAAGTTCACCTGTCCAGCCCCAGAGATTTTTGTTTGTTTGGTGGTTTCAAAAAGTCAGGTGGGAATGGCAGCACACCCATAATCCCAGCATCTAAGGAGGTAGAAACTGGGGATATTTCCTATAAGATGGTTGTCTAGACTAATCAAATCAGTGAGCTCTGTATTCAGGTGAGAGACCTTTCTTGACACTTAAGTTGGACAGCAATAGAGGAAGACATCCAATATTTATCTCTGACCTCCACACACACATGTAAATATGCACCCATACTCATGTAGGCATGTACACATGCGTGCATACCAGACACACATGTGCGCACGCACGCACACACACACATATAAACATATAAACAAAAAACAGAAATAATAAACTTCTGCTGGAAGGTGGTGGTGCACTCCTCTAATCCTAACACTTGGGAGCCAGAGGCAGGTGGATCTCTGTGAGTTGATGGCCAGCCTGGTATACAGAGTGAGTTCCAGGACTTTTTCACAGAGAAAACATGTCTCAAAATTTAAAAAAATAAATAAATAAATAAACAAAGAAAAAAGAAGAAAGACTACCCTTCAGTTAGATAGTTAATCTATTGACCTAATATCTAAATTTTCATTGTTGAGCTTTCTTAAATCAACTATCCATAAGTTCTCCAAACTGCACAATATAGTACAAAAAATAAATTATAGTTGGTAATAATCGAGATTTTCCTTGTAGTAAACACTGAATAAAATGTTTAATATGATGTTTGCATTAAGTATCTAGAATTGGTATCAATACTATCCTTACAAAAAATACTGAGGAAACAATAGTTTATCTAAAGTCACAGTATTCTTTTATTTTTTTTTTTTATTAAAAATGTCTGCCTCCTCCCAGCCTCCTACTCCCTTCCCCCCTCCCCCTCCCCATCCCTCTCCAGTCCAAAGAGCAGTCTGGGTCTCCTGCCCTGTGGGAAGTCCAAGGACCACCCCCCTCCATCCAGGTCTAGGAATGTGAGCATCCAAACAGACTAGGCTCCCACAGAGCCAGTATGTGCATTAGTATCAAAACCCAGTGTCATTGTTTTTGGCTTCTCAGTCAGCCCTCATTGACTGGCACGTTCAGAGAGTCCGGTTTGATCCCATGTTTTTCAGTCCCAGTCCAGCTGGCCTTGGTGAGCTCCCATTAGATCAGCCCCACCGTTTTAGTGGGTGGGTGCACCGCTTGCGGTCCTGACTTCCTTGCTCATGTTCTCCCTCCTTCTGCTCCTCATTTGGTCCTTGGGAGCTTAGTCCAGTGCTCCAATGTGTGTCTCTGTCTCTATCTCCATCCATCTCCAGATGAAGGTTCTATGGTGATATGCAAGATATTCATCAGTATGGCTATAGGATGGGGCCATTTCAGACTCCCTCTCCTCAGCTGCCCAAGGAACTAGCTGGTGATGTAAAAACAATGACATCTTGAATTTTGCATGCAAATGGATGGAAATAGAGAACACTATCCTGAGTGAGGTAACCCAGATCCAAAAAGATGAACATGAGATGTACTCACTCATAATTAGTTTCTAGCCATAAATAAAGGACATTGAGCCTATAATTCATGATCCTAGAGAAGGCAAATAAGAAGGTGAACCCAAATAAAACATATAGTTATCCTTCTGGATATTGGAAGTAGACAAGATTGCCGGGCAAAAATTGGGAACTTGGGGGTGGGGGTAGGATGGAGGTAAGGGGAGATGGGGAGAGAAAAGTGAGAAGGGGAGATGGTGAGAGCTTGGGGAAATGGGATGGTTGGGATGAAGGAAGGGTGGATATGGAAGCAGGGAAGTATATATCTTAATTAAGGGAGCCATCTTAGGGTTGGCAAGAGACTTGACTCTAGAGGGGTTCCCAGGTATCCCTAAAGTCACAGTATTCTACAATAGGCAACAAAATTCAAGACCAGGTACTTTAGCCTTATATGAACTCTGCAGAAGCATTCCATGGAGGATTTATGTACACCCATATCCTGAATAGCTGGCAGTTGCCCTGTTCCGAACAGACACTTAAAAAATATTGACAAAAAAAATATTGACTAAGTGTGCAGAAAATAAGATACTGTGTAATGCTCGACCTTCAATGAAACATACCCGTCACATTCTTCCTCCCAAGACTCAGGGATCTCAGTGGAAGACTGTAAGAACCAGAACTCATAGACAGCTTCAAGAAAACTGTTTTCGGGCACAATAGGGCAATTGGAAATAGGAACTCAAAGCATTGTGACATCCTTCAAAAGACCTGCGCAGGCTCAAGCCAGACCAAATTCCAGCATGGTGTGGAGCAGGTGGGCATGAAATCCCACCACTAGCTGAGGAGATATTGGCATTTGACAGTTGTTGGAAGAGGAAGAATCGATTTTCTTTAATGGTATGACCCCTGGCAGGCCAACCACACCCAAGTAGTTGTCCAGCAATACAATCTGAACTCTGATACACAGTTGACTTGCCCAGACTCCATCTCTACCCAGTTGACAGTTTGGGATCTGCTAGACCCTTGTGAGCATCTGCATTTTGAACAGAACCCTAAACTAATCCAACCTTCCTTGGCTTACAGATCAAGAAATTAGCCGAGAGTCCAATAGTTGAGAAAAATTTCTTGGGATTTGGGTTTTGTTGCCTGATCATGTTTTTCATTACAGCACACTATTCCTTGATACAAATGTAAGAAATATTTCTGTTACGCAATGATAGAAATAGAAGTTTTATGGCTACTTCAAAAAATTGTGAACTCTCTGGATTTTCAAAAGAAAAGAATAAAAATGAAGGAGAAGAGGAGGAGGAAGAGGATGGGGAAAAGATGAAAGAAAACTCAAAATTTTGTGGAGTGGGAGGTGGAGGTAGATGGAGACGGTTAATCTGAGACGAGTCAGGAGAGGGGGTGGTGATTATATTTCTCTATATGAAATTCTCAAGAACACAAATAGTATTTTAAAATGCAAGTTTGACTAAATGAATAAGGAAATGGCAAGCGTGCCCAGCCTACCAATCATTATCTCTAACCCAAGCAAAGCAAAAATTCCTTCCATTCCTGCAAGGTTAGATAAGTTACTGTTCATTAGATTTTCTTTTAACACAGTCTTATATGGTAGAATATTGATAGCTGAGGACGTGCCATTAATCTGACATCACAAAGCAGAAAGGAAACAAATTAGGGTAGAAATTCATTCCTTCTTATTTGAGGATACATATGTGTTTGATGACAGGATTCTCTAAGGATGAGCCAATGGCTAACTCTTGGTTTGGAAGGCCAGAACAGAGTAACCTGGGGAGAATTATTAGGGTAATGCTCCTAAAACCTACTGTGAGGGTGGAGACAATAACTGTTACAAATTGTGGGGTGAGGATGTGGGCAGGAGAGGGCTCACCTAAAGCCTGAAATGGGCATCTGAGGATCTGTGGCACACAGCCAACCTGCATGGTGACTATCCGTATTTGAGTATAGAGCATGGTCCTTACATGTTGTTGTCAGCAGAGAAAGAAGAAGGGGAAAGTGGTATGTTTCCCACCTAACTGGAAAATGACTTAGAGCCTTTGCATTCTTGACACACTTTAAAGAGCTGTGGCTCATTTTTATGCCAACTTTTTTTTCCTTTTAATTTAATTCTAAATTTCTGTTTCTGTCTTTAAATTAATCATATCATGTGTATGATTTAATGTATAAAACTTGCATGTCCATTATCTCACACAAGGCTATAACTTAATTGCACAAATATTTCCAGAATATGACATCGTTGGCAATAGTCCTGCTTTCCATCAACTCACCCTACAGATGTGCTGCTTGATTCTTTCTCACATCTCCCTTTTCCCTCTCCCATCTTGACTCGGACAAACCACTGTTTATTCTCTGTCTCTATGTATCTGATTTCTCTTCACTTTACAGGCCATACCCCTGAGATCATGAAATATGTATGTGTTGTATATTTCTTTTCTTTAAGATTAATTTTTTTACTTTATTTATGTGCTTAAAGATCTTCTAGCAAATGGGAGGATTCCCTTCATTGTTTAATGCTATGTAATATTCCACCGTAAACGTGCACCAAATTTTTATTCATTTACCCACTGGTTGTTATTTATTTTATTCCCATATCTTTCCTACTGTAAACAGTGGTACAACGAATTTGAGAGCAAAGTATCTTTATGACATGATGAGTTGATTTCCTTTCCTTTTGGTGTATGTCAAGAAAATGATTTTAAAATTATCTTGGGTTATCATGTAAAAAATAATTTTAATAGGCAGCATTAATTAAGAACTAACTAAGCATTATGTGTTATGCTGGGTTACACACACTGCTCTCTTTATATAAACTTCCTGGGACCAGAGAGATGGCTTCGTCATTAAGAGAACTTGCTGCTCTTTCAGACAACCTATGTTCAGTTCCCAGCACCCACATGTGGCTCACAACTGCCTATAATTCCAGTTGCACAGGATCTGACACCTTCCCTGACACTCGAAGGCTTTTGCACAAGCTTGGTGCACAGACATACACTCACCTACACACAAATGCACATAAAACTTAAAAAAATAATAGACAAATTTCCTGATAACTCTATAAGTCCACTACATTCCACCACATTCATTTTAGTAAAGAAGATAGATGCAGGGAGAATATAGAAAACTTTTCTACGGTCGTACAGCAAGCGTGTGACAAGACCTGAGGATGAATGTGAGTTAGTCTGATTCGTCAAACCTTAGCTACAAACCCTATGTACAAGCCACCTGATAGCCTACAGCTGTGGAAGTTTTCTCTGGCAGTGGGAAGAATCAAGAAGGTTATCCTCGTGATCTATTGCACAAGAGGGTGATGACATATTGCATTCTTTAAAATCCAAAGAGAGTAGGTAGAGAGTGCTTACTGCAAAGTAGTCGACCCTACATGAAGTAATTCAAATGCAAACAGCTCAACTTAGCTATCCCACAATATGAATATATATATATATTTTTTAAAAAAATCATATTGCACATAATAAACATGTACAGCCCTTTGATCCCAGCACTCGGGAGGCAGAGGCAGGCAGATCTCTGTGAATTCAAGACCAGCCTGGTCTACAAGAGCTAGTTCCAGGACAACTAGGGTAGTTACAAAGAGAAACCCGGTCTCGAAAATCCAAAATAAATAAATAAATAAACATGTACAATTTTATGTGTCAATTAAAAATTGAAAAATTTTAAAAATATTGATTGTTTTTACTAAATCGTTTCAATTAAAAATAAAACATTTTTAAGTACTTAACGATTTTTGCTAAATATGATGTACATAAAAATATTAATAACCTTATATGCAGTACTCTATGTCTGGGATGGTCAACTATCCTCATCAGAGACAGAACCCGAAAATGCTAGCATGTGCACAACGTCAATTACTTGGTGAACAGTGACTACTAATACTAATACTAATTAGTAGCACTGATAAAGTAATGGCTGGTTTTGCGCTTTGGTTTTGAAGCCAGTAGCCATGCAGTTGCGTCCCAGGGCCTTCAAAGGGTCAGAAATTCTCCAGCAAGCTTTTGTTTCCCAACCACAGACAACCTAAACTGGCAGCTGTATCTACATATTCATGCTACCATGCTCTGAGCAGCCACAGCAGGTCTTCAGGACCTGCTTTGATTGATAAGAGTCCTAGATACCTGAGGAGGGTGGGGAGCAAGCAAAGCTGGGAATCCCCCAGCTAGTTTCACCTATTTTAATCTTTACCTCTTCTGAAACCTGTAACTTCCCCAGATCCCAGAGAGGTCACTGGGTCTAGGAAATCTGCTGAGGTCCTTAACAAAAAAAGAGGAAAAAAAGCAGAAATATACTAGGCTCTAACAATAGAACACTGGTAGAATAAAGAACTGTGTCACCAGACAATACGTAGCCATGCAAATGTCTGTAAGAGTATAGTCAAAACAAGATCTGACCTTTTAGCTTACACTGGAAAGTGTCCATGATGGACTGAGAAAGTCAAGCATAAAGAGAATGATGCTACTCTACATCTGGATGTGTTCATCTGGACATAAAATCATTCTTTAGCTAAGAACGAGATGCTAAAACCTGAAAAGACAGCCCTGACACACTATCACTGAGAACTTTCTGTGTCAATGCTGGGCATGGAACTTGGGACTTAATGTATGGTAGGTACATATTGTACCACTGACCTGCTGAGAAGCTGAGTCCTCAGCCACTGTGGCAACTTCATTAATAAGAATGGGAATTTACTAATCAACATCAATTCAGTTCATCCAAATACCTACCCCACATATGAGCTGCTGGAGCATGTAAAGGGGCCAGTCCAGCCAAACCAAAGTGACAGGATCTCCATGAGGAGTCTTTGTGAGCGTGTGGTAGTGATGGGGTAGTAGAAGCCAGAGGCCTCCAGCTAGACCAATGAACCCATTGCAATGAACATTTGTAAAGAAAGCCATTTTAACAGAAAGATATACTGCATGATACACTGCAGCTCCCACAGCGAGATGGAGTTTTTTTTTTGTTTATTTTTTATTTTCTTTTTGGAGGGGAGGTTACAAGGGTGGAGGCAGATAAGGAAGGACAGGAAAATGAGTGAGATTGGGGTGCACTATGTGAAATTCACAAAGATTTTTTTTTAATTATGAAAAAAGTTGGTTCAGGAGCCAGGCAATGATGGTGTACACCTTTGATTCCAACACTCAGGAGACAGAGACAGGCAGATCTTCCTGAGTTTGAGGCCAGCCTGGTCTACAGAGTGAGTTCCAGGACAACCAAGGCTACACAGTAAAGCCCTGCTGTAGGAACTCCTTCATCCAGTAGCCTTTAAGATACCAGGCCACTTGAGCATGGCCTGTTAGACTATAAATGCCAATGTAAAGCACACACTCGCTCTCTCTTCTGGCTTCTGAATTGGTTCTTGTTCCCATTCATACAGAGAGGACTGTGATCTGTGAGTTTACTCCTAAATAAATAACCCTTTATTATTCTGAGCTAGTGAGGGATTATTTTGTAACTTTCATCATCAAAACCATGTCTCAAGAAATCAATCAACTAATCAAACAAACAAACATAGTTTAGGAAATGTAAGAGATGGACACTTCTGTGTCTTTTACTGATGGTAAACCCATGGCTGAAAATAAAAAGAAAAACAACATCAGCAAATGTTTTTGGACATCTATTTGAAATTCAGTCCACTTTTTTTGAGACTGGAGTTCTCTTTGTAGCCCTGGCTGGCCTTGAACTCACAGAGATCTGCCTGCCTCTTCCTCTCAAATGCTAGGATTAAAGGAATGCACTGCCACTGCCCTCCCAGTCCACTTTGAAAGCAATTTTTAAAAAGCTAAATTCATAAACCATCAGCCATCAATCTCCTAAATTAGTTTTAGAGAAAGAGACTTGACTTGGGAAGCCAGGCCTCATGCGTTCACAGGAAGAAATCTATAAAAGGAATACTGTAAAATCTAAAACAGCAAATTACATTGAACTATATATTTCATCTATCCCAGCCGCAAAGAAATGAAGTTTTGTTTTTTTTTTAAAGCACAGTTGGTGGGCTGGGGAGATGGCTCCTTTGAAGCAGGAAAATCTCAATTAGATCCCCTAAAAATTTCCATAAGAAAGTGGAGCACTGACTGGAGAGTTGGCTCAGCAGTTAAGAGCACTGGCTGCTCTTCCAGAGAACCTGGGTTCAATTCCCAGTACCCACATGGTAGCTCACAACTGTCTGTAACTCCATTTCCAGATGATCTGACACCCTCGCACAGACACATATGCAGGCAAACACACCAATGCACATAAAATAAGTAAATATTAAAAAGAAAAAACAAAGTGGAGCACAGCAGCAGACACCTGTAGCCCCGGTAACTGGCAAGTCAGAGATAAGTGGGCCTTAGTGCTTAACGTCTGGCTGAACAGGCGAGTTCCGTGTTGAGTGAGAGACCTTGTCTCACAAAATATGTTGGACAGTAATTACAGACACCTGGTGTCAACTTCTGGCCACATGAATATGAATACACATACACATGCAGCTAAGCATACATGTGCACACACGAACGTTACACACACACGCGCGCACACACACATGTCAGTGATGATTTATGGAGGGTCACACATTGCTAAAACTTGATGTAAAACTGTACAGAAAATAGTCTGCCACAATTCCAAACGTACATATGATTTGGCCTAGAAATCCCACCCCCAGGAACGTATCCTACAGGTAGACCAACGGATGTGCAGTATACTCATTAAAGCACTGGTTTATATCACACTATCGGAAACATCATCATCAAGAAGTACTACACTCATTCAAGAAATGACTGTTCAGCTCAAAAATCAACAAGGGAGCTCTTCATGAAATGATATAAACCAATCTACATTTCCAAGTGGAAAGTTACAAATTCAAAATCCTTTTCAGACTGTCTTTGACGCAAACGTGTCCTAAAAACACAGAAGGTTTTCCGAAACATTCTACAGGCAACCTGTACTGCTCACTGTCCAGGGGCTAGCAAAGGAAATGGCTTGCACTTTGAAGTATGTATTTCCACAAGATGGTGCTAGAGCTTCCACCAAGAACAAAACTCATTTCCTTCAGAATGTGGTGTTCAGACGGAAGACACAATAATCTGTGTATGGCCTGGTGAGTCCATCAAAGGAAACACAGTGGGTCAACGTACCCTGATCAGGGCTGACTTGGACATGAAGACCGAAGACTGCTCCAGGTAAATGCTTTCTACCACCCCCATCCATACCTGAATTAATGTGGAGGCTTCATGTTTGCCATAATCCTGGGCTTCTGCACCCTCCTTTCCCAATTGGTGCCGTCACGGGTCAGGGCTACGTGAGGCAGGGTGGGACCCCGTATTGAGGAGTGGCTGCAGTGCTCTTGGAAATGTAAGCAATGGAAACTCAACCCCCACAGGCACCCACACTTTCCACCTAGCACAGCCCAAGAGCGACTAATAAAGCCTCTCCTTGCTCTCCCAGCCCACGCTGATCATTCTTTCCTCAGACATTCTGCGGCTTTAAAGTTTTCACCGTCTTGGGGTTTATCAAGGGTTGCTTTAGAATATTTCAACGTTTCCATGTGATATTCCAAGTCCTTTTAAGACAAGGACCCTGTGATAATGATCTTTATATGTCCTAGAGCAACAAGCATCCTAGCAGCAAGTTATGCATAGTAACGAGACCAGAAAGGCCCACAGTCAGAAATACGTCTGTCTTAATCTGCAATAGTTGGGGTGACTGGGAAGATGGTAGCCCCAGTTGGTCACTTTCTCGGCCCAGGAATGTGATCTTATGGATCATACCCTCTCTGGACTGTTTGATCATCTCTAAACAACCGGAACTGAACTGCCTTAATTCTACAGTTATTACATTTGTTTTTAATTGCTTGCTTCTATCAGTACCTTTAGAATTCTCTCTTTGTGAGAGTCAATGAGGTAAAAATATTTATATCGTAGGGAGAATGTTCTTTTGAAGAAAATGACAGCATCCTGTCTGGTCTTGTTTCTTGGCTCTAGTCTTCTCTCTTCTGTCTTATTCTTTTGTGCCCAGTCATCACCGTTGACACGTTGCCTATGACTGACAGTCTCTTTCTGCATCTTCTCTACTCCCACAGGACAGGAAAGATCAAAGAACACAGAGACCTGGGGCTAGGGTATTCTGGGACCAGTCTCATGAGTAGCAGAGGAACCTAGTGTGTTTGGGGTAAAGAGGGGTGGGAGTGAAAATTAGGGTGGGAAAGAGGGGTTTTGTACTAGGCATAATCCCTGGTTGCTGCGGCAGAGAAAGACCCTGCAGGCCTAGCCACTGGGCTGTGGTGATAAGGAATAAGGCTGGCAATTTTGTGTTGGTAAAGGGGCAAGGCAGGATTACAGCAGCGGGAACAGAAACCAGGATTGTTTCCATTTGCTAGATAAATAGGATCTAACTAACAGCCTGTGTTCCATATTACATCCACCACAAGAAGCGGGAACAGAAAAAGGGCCCAACTTATTCTTTAAGTGATATGGTGAGATGGACAAAATACAGGTTTCCAGCTTATCCCAAACAGAAGAAAAAAAGAGATCGATGTGAGTAAAAAATAACATTTATCATTATGCTTTCACAATAAAAGCTCTGGAATCTCCCCTCATCCTTCTACTAACTTGTTACTGTTCTTTATGTATGTCCTTCTCCTACAGAAAAAAAAATTATGACTCATAAACATGTATACAAAGCCACATATACATACAATAAGATAAAAGATAAGAAAGTAGGGAAAATAAAAATAGGAACTGAGAGTTGGCAACACATGTGACAGTCCCCTTGGCAGATTAATTCCAGGAATCTCTGGATATCAAATTCCTCAGATATTTAAATCCTTCATATAAAACACACAACCTCCAAACATCCTTTCATGTACTTTAAATCATCTTCAGATTACCCGTGATGTAAATGCATTATACTGTGTAGAATGAAAATTCTTGGGGTTTTTCATTGTTTGTGTTTTAAGATAGGGTCTCACAGTGTAGATAAGGCTGGCCTCAAACTCACAGAAATTTGCTCGCTTGTACCTCCTGTGTCCTGGTGTTAAAGACGTGTGCTACCACTCCTGGCTTGCAAATACTTATTACACCATGTGTTTCTGGAAATGGCAGGCGAGGCAATCTGTTTCTTCAGAACAGACTAATAAGCCTTAAGATACAGAGGGCCAGCTGTTCTTCCAACATATCTCTGAAAGGTCGTCACAACTTTGCTGCTGAATTCTCCTTTCCAATTTAGACGGAAAATACAAGCGTTGAGACTTTTCTAGTACTAGTCTTTCTGTTTCTTTAATATTTCTCTCAATTCATCATTAAAATACAATCTTTAAAACCCTCTGTCTTGGGAATATAGAAGCACCATCTTCAAGGCTCGATGTCAGTCAAGATTCATGCTGTCCGACTCAACATCACTAATATCCAAGGCCTCACTTCGGGTGGGATTTCTACTGTCTTCAGCCGTGAACATGGTTAGGCTTGGAGTTTCCCTCAGAGATTTGAGGGTAAAACTGCCGTCGTTCTTTATTGAATATTCTTAACGTATGTACTCTAAGGATTTGTTTGTTTCGTACAGAAACCAAACTGACAGATTCTCTTGGTAGACAGCAAGCAGAAGAAGAAAAAGCAAACCCCGGCCTTTGTGATCAGTGGCCCCCCAAACGCAGCAGAGATTAGAAGTGAAAGAAGCAGAATGTGAGCAGAACAGAAAAGACTTATCCCATGCTGCTGGTTGTTCACTCGTCTGGATTTTGATTTTTAAGCTTTAACTAAAACTTCAATTTTCTCTTAGGTTTTATCACTGTATGTTAATCTTACAAAGCAATGGGTTTCCTGACAGTTGCGCCAAACTTCAAGGACTTGGATCATACTCACCACTTGTTAGAACTCCCATCCCTGTTTCTTCCCTTCCCCTTCCTAAACAGACTCCTTCCTTCTGTTTTCATTTCATCAGTGTATGCCTGCATTAATGAAAACAGACTAATGGTTCATGTAAGACACTTTCTAAATCCTCTGTCCTGGAACTAGCCCTGAAGACCAGGCTGGTTTCAAACTCACAGAAATCCACCTGCTTCTGCTTCCAGAGTGTTGGAACTAAAGGCGTGCATCACTTCCACCCGGTCACAAGTGAAGTCTTAAAGCCAATGTGAAGGCTTTAGGTGGAGCTTTGAGGAAATAACTGGATTTAGATGAGGTCATGAGAGGGCCTTCATGATGGGAAGAGGAAGAGTCAACAGAGGCAGATGGATCTCTGTGAGTTTGATGCCAGCGTGGTTTACACAGTTAGTTCCAGAGCAGCGAGGGATACAAAAAAAAAAAAAAAAGCAAAAACAACAACAACAAAAACCCTGTCTTGATCACCTTCCTAGACCTAGATGGAGTGGGGAGGACCTTGGACTGCCCACAGGGCAGGGAACCCTGACTGCTCTTCAGACTGGAGAGGGAGGGGGAGGGGAGTGGGGGCGTGGGCAGTGGGGGGAGGGGGGAGGGGGAGGGAAAAGGGAGGTGGAGAGGAGGCAGAAATTTTTAAGAAAAAAAAGAAAAGAAAAAAAAGAAAAAAAGAGACTGAATTCACACTGAACTTCGATGTAATTAAGTTAGAGAAAAAATTATTACACATTTTTAAAATACGTTTTTGAGATTGTAACTATATCATTTCCCCTTTCCCTCTCCTCCCTCTAAACCCTCCCATGAACCGCATTCCTTGTTCTATTTTAAATTCAGTTAAATGACCTCCTTTTCTTTGTTTCTTTAGTTGTTGCTTCATATATTTATGCATGTGTGTGTGTTTATTCCTAAGTATAAAAAACCCTGCTTAGTCCATATAATGTTACTTGCATGTATATGTATGCATATCGATATATGCATACACACACATATATAAATACACACACACACACACACACACACACACATTTCAGACCTAACCATTTGATACTGGATGACCAGTTGGCTTGCTTTTCCCTGTGTAAGACTACTTCCGTACTCAGCCTTTCTTAGTTGCCTATTGTACTTTATCTAGCCTTCTGACCTCCTGAGTTTTCTCCCTTCCACATTAGCATGTCTACTGGTCCTTGTTCAGATCATGTTTAGGGATCTGTGTTGATGATGGTTGTAGTGTCTGACATCCTAGGAGACACAATCTAATAGCAACCTTCCTGATCACCTGGTTCTTCCAATCTTCTTGCCCCACCCCCCATTCTTCAATGTTCCCTGGGACTTCAGTACAGCAATTGTGCTGTGGTGTAGCAGAAATTATTGGGCTTCACACCTCTGCTATTTTTCTATAATGGTCTCTGCTGCAAAGAGACATCCTCTTGATAAGGGGTGAGAACTATACTTCTCTGTGGGCATAAGGATAAATATTTAGAGTGTAGATAAGGATTATACTGGTTTAATAAAGTAGAGGTTGTAAATTCCCCTTTAAGATCCAAGACTTGATAAGCCTTGGGTAGTTGGCTAGGTTTCCAGTCCCAGGCATGATTTCCCTCTTAAGACCCAATTAGAGAGCTATTAATTACTGCCAAGATATGGATGCCATTACTGTACCCTTGGATTATGATGCCACGCTGGCCATTGTGGCTTTTGGACACTATATCTGGCTAGGACTGTTGGTTGGGTCCCTTCTTTGGAAGTTTGCATGATATTTCTGGTCCATGAAAGCTCTAGGAGGAGGCATTCATGACAGTTCCAGTTCTGGTACTCTGGGTCCACCTCTGAAGTGTATGGTGTCTTCAGCAATAGGGACTTACTTTGTACCACTAGTGGGGGTGCTATTAAGGCCAATAACAACAGCTTCTAGTGTTTGAGGAATCTCTTGGACAATACTAACCAACAACTCTCAGAAGAGGGATTTTTTTTTATTTTTTTTTTATTTTTTTTTTTTTTTTTGGTTTTTCGAGACAGGGTTTCTCTGTGGTTTTGGAGCCTGTCCTGGAACTAGCTCTTGTAGACCAGGCTGGTCTCGAACTCACAGAGATCCGCCTGCCTCTGCCTCCCAATTGCTGGGATTAAAGGTGTGCGCCACCACTGCCCGGCCAGAAGAGGGATTTTTTTGTTGTTGTTGTTAGATAGTGTCTAGGGCTTCTACTGATGTGCAGAGACATCATGATCATGTCAACTTTTTTTTTCTTTTCTCTTTTGAGACAGGGTTTCTCTGTGTACCCCTGGCTGGCTGTCCTGGAACTCACTCTGTAGATCAGGCTGTTCTCAGATTTAGAGTTTCTCCTGCCTCTGCCTCCTGAGAGCTGGGATTAAAGGTGTGCACTGTAGGCCCATATTCTATATGGTATGGCAGTCAGGCTATCAAAGCCATGGTTCCCCACCTGAAGTGGTCAGGTAACCTTCCAGACAGGGTGTCACAACAAAAGCTCAGGATGTTTCTTTGCTCCTTTCTTTGTAATTTGGGGGATACCTGATAGAGATGCTGATTCTAGCCTAAGGGACAGTTAGCATACAGAGCAGATAGGTAGAAGTAGATGTGACTAAAAGACATTCACATGGTTATGCAGGAAACAGAATGCTAATGTTTTTCCCCTTCAGTTTATGTTTTGATATATAAGGTTGTTTGGAGAATAAACGTGAAGAATTCTTCAGGATGTGAACTCAGGATGTCATGAGGGATCATGGAGAATCTCCCTCCCGATAAAGCCATGCGAGTTGTGTCTTTATTCCCACATCTCCACACCAATCCAGAGAGAGATAGTTTATGTTGGGGTCTGGTCAAGAGAAATAATTTATGGTCTGTGCTAGCACTAGACCCCGACAGTGCACCACTAGTGTCCAGCTTATCATGTCAACTCTTATAAAAGAAATTATTTAAGTAGGGCTGGCTTACACTTTCAGAGGTTTAGTTCTTTATCATCACAGCAGAAAGCCTGGTAGCACACCGGCAGGGTTCTACATCTTCGTCTGCAGACAGCAGAAGGAGACTGTGTATCACACTGGGCATAGCTTGCTCATTTAGGCCTCAAAGCCTGTGCCCACAGTGACACACTTCCTCCAACAAGGCCACACCTCCTAATAGTGCCACTCCCTATGGACCAAGCATTCAAACACAGGAGTCTATGGGGGCCATTCCTATTCAAACTAACACAGATAAGTCTAAGGCTGTAGTAATAAGAGCAGCGGGGCTGCGTTCCCAGCACCCCGGCTAGCTCAGTCGGTAGAGCATGAGACTCTTAATCTCAGGGTCGTGGGTTCGAGCCCCACGTTGGGCGCCAAAATGTAGCGGTGTAAACGAATGCAGACAGATTGTAAATATATATATATCTATATCTTTAATGTAGAAATAGACTTACAGAACCATCGTTCCCGCGGAGACCAGGAAAGCAGAAGCTACGGCTGGGAGCACGCTCGCCAAATTTATAGGCAGACATTAGCCCGAGGTGAACACGTCCCCCAAGGGGCTGGACTTATCCCTACATCGCAGCCCCGCCACTCTTATTACTACATAAGGCTCGTAGGAGGAGCACTGTCAGCCCAGATGAAAAAGTTTTACTAAACTGTGTGTGTGTGTGTGTGTGTGCAGTAATCTACAGAAATTATATATGCTAATTTTCATGAAATATAGGCATTTTAGGTAAACAGTTAATTCCTTATAACTTTTTCTTTTTTTAATTTTTTTTTTTTTTTTTTTTTTTTTAGATTTTCAAGACAGGGTTTCTCTGTAGCTTTGGAGCCTGTCCTGGCACTAGCTCTTGTAGACCAGGCTGGCCTCGAACTCACAGAGATCTGCCTGCCTCTGCCTCCCGAGTGCTGGGATTAAAGGTGTGCACCACCACCGCCCGGCCCTTAGGACTTTTTCAAACATATTTACTGTTATTACTCTCCTCCCTCTTTTTTTTTTCTGTATTTCCTTCTCCTCCCCCTCCTTAATTAAAGCACTGCTCCATTGTGCATACATCTTAATCATAACGACATTTAAAGAAATCAGGAAAGGTTTCAGAGATGACATATACATGACTTCATCCTGCAAAAGGCTAGGAACCAGACAAATAGAAAAAGGCAGGAAGAACAGATCAAGCAACAGCATTAGTGCCTCGGAAGATCAAGGAGTGGAAATACTGCCAGGTGTCCATGGTTTGGCAAGCAGACGGCCAGAGCAGAGAGCATGTGGAGTCAGAGAAAAGAGAGCCTCAGAGGAAGACTGGAATGAAAGCAGGACCTAGGCTGAGAAAACCTGGACCTTGTACTCAGTACTGCTTCTCTTTAGTAGATGATTACATATTTACTTCCTAGCTTTCCATTCTGTTTTGTCTCTGTATTTGTCTTGAGTTACCAAGAATATCTATGGCTACACCCAAGCAAACTCCAGGCCTAAGTGTAGCTGGGACTTCAAAGTCTCCTTTTCCTCTTAGTGATTCAAAGCAAGCTCATCACCAGATGATAAAACTAAATAAAGGTTTGCTTCACTGTTAGGGGAAGGAGAAGTTCATGAGGCCAAGCAATCACAGGCACTTCAGGAAGCACCTGAGCTGTGAGGACATGTGCATCAAGCTGTCAGTGTGAACACTGTAGTAGCAGTGAGGCATCCCAAGATGTGTGTGTGTATGTGTGTGTGTTGTGTTTCTGTGTGTTGAGTCAGAGAGGCGTTCTGGTAGAAGTCAATTGACAACAACAAAGAACTATGTTCAAGAGAAGTGTTAGAGGAACCCAGGAAGGGGGGCCAGCTAAGACTAGGTGAACCTCCTTCGGGAATTAAACACACCCAAGGAGATCATTATGTAAAGGAGTAGACTACCTACTACCTACTTGGTCTTTGTTTTTCTGTAACTGTTGAATGTGGTCATGGAGCTCTTGTGTATCAAAGTATTAAAGACTATTTGTCTATGCATCCTGTTATTTTAAGTATCTTAATATATACTATTTGTCATCTTTAGCTTATATTTATTATTCATTCAACAAACATTCATTGGTTCACTTACTATATGGTTCTTTTCCAACACTAGGAATATGAAGATATGGGATACAATCTCTGCACTTAAGTTCCTTAATTCCTTAGTGCAGCAGTATGGAAGTTGGGGTCCAAAGAGATTTTTGATTCATAGAGACACAGCCTCCACACAGACTAATACATTTAAAGCTTGTCACATAGGCTGAAAATTCTATTCTCCCTCTTCTCTAGGCACCTGAGTTTGGATCCCTTTCCATGCATGTGAGCACCATGAGGCCCTTTGTTTGTGCTGGCACTTGGAGGTGCCTCCAGGTTTGGAAACCAAATTAAAATCCTTTTTTTTTACAAATAATTCATCAGTAGGAAACAGACCAAGACATATGTACATCTCTCACAGGACGCATTTCAAGAAACACAAGCCTCCACAGACCAGAAGAGCATGGGCGTTAATGTATTTACCATCCTTGCTCTATCACAGGAAGACACTATCAACTGAAGCACAGCCAACAAAGTCACTCAGAGGTCAAGAGCTCTATAAATTCTAAATCCTCTAAATTCTCATGATGCTCTGCACACACCTCTGCCACAAAAATACATTGCATCTGAGGGGGACGTGGGAATGGGTTCCAGGATCACTCGTGGAAAACCAACATCTGCAGATGCTCAAGAATTTTATATAAAACAGTGTTGATTTTGAAAGCAGTCTATGCATACCCCTTGAAACACTTGAAACCATCTCTAAATCACCTCTACTACCAAGCATTGTGTAAGCATTAGACAAAGAGCTATCACATTGCATTGTTTAGGTAATATTGATGAGAAAAAAATCTGGGTATGATCAGTATAAATGCAGAGTTTTTCCAAATATTTCTCCCTTGGTTAGTTGACTCCCCCAGTATGGAATCCACATGCATACACTGCACCATTGTTCACCTGTTTCTTCTTTTAGACATCAGGAGCAGCGGTCTGGTTATCTCCCAGAGCCAGTAAATGTCGTAAAACTTTGCTTATTGTTAAGGTAAAATTACCTGTTTCTTTCTCCCTTCTGTCTAACCCAGCAACACATCCTATTGATGCCTACAATGAAAAAAAAATCAATTGCTTTAATTTTTCCTAAATTGTTTCTTTAAACTGAGAGGTCAACTGAGAATCTGAAAAAAATACCTATTCTGAATAAAATATCATGTCAGACTTTTCAATCTCTCCAAAAAGCATCAAACTACCAGAAAGTGCAAGTTAAAACTAACTATCTTTCTTAGCTGGGCAATGGTGATGCACACCTTTAAGCCCAGCAGAGGCAGAGGAGGATCTCTGAGTTTAAGGCCAACCTGGTCTACAAAGAGAGTTCCAGAAAACAGCCAGGGCTATACAGAGAAACCTTGTCTCGAAAAACAAAACAAAACAAACAAAAAACTCAACCAAATAAACAAACAAACAACTCTTTCTTAAAGATTCCAGATGCCCTGTGTCTTTTATTCTAGCTCTGAAGGGTGTGAAGAGATGCCAGCCTGGGACATAGCTCCATGCAATTGAATTTTTGGTACTAGGCTGTAGGGTACATGGGCAGCTAAGATAGCATTGAACGAAAGTCAGACAGATGGACCCTGAGTTGTTTACACCAAGACCCGAATGGACACCAGAACCAGGCAAGATGATGTCAGCGCGTGAACAGCTTGTGGACAAAAGAGTAAATGTAGGGTTCCTGAGTGCGTGTTAGGGCAACCTTTAAAGTGATTGGCTGGCTCCTTTTCCACTCCCCATGGCCCTGCGTTGTTTTTTGTTTGTTGTTTTTGGGGTTTTTTTGCTTTAAAAGATGTTTACTGCGCAAAAAATAAACAAGTTCCTGCTTGACTAGACTCTCTGTTGTGTCTGACTTTGGGATTGAGGGAGGCTGGGGAACGAGCGAGTGGCACACTTACCTTTCCATGGACCCAGCTCATCCTCATCCAGGTGAGCTAAGACCCAGCACTAGGCCTATCACCTAATGCCACAGCATCCCAGGGAAAGCCCTAAACAAAAGATCTCATATGGCTTCATAACCTCAAAACTCATTTCACAAATGCAATCGGTAGTGCATGCCAGTAAGTGATGACACTTTTCATCAAACTTTTGAAAGATGGCTTTGTGTCCCCATGTTGTCGTCATTGTTCCCACCCCCACGTCCTCCACAGGAACACACACACACTGTTAGTCTGATATTTGATATCATTCAAACTTCACACTTAGTGGCTCTGAATAAGAAAGTCTGTCTTAAGCCCAGTGGTGGTGATGCACACCTTTAACTGCACCACTTGGGAGGCAGAGACAGGCAGATCTCTGTAAGTTCAAGGCCAGCCTGGTCTACAAGAGCTAGTTCCAGGCTAGGCTCCAAAGCTACAGCAAAACCTTGTCTTGAAAAACCAAAAAAGGGAGAGAGGGAGAGGGGTAAGGGGAGAGAGACAGGGAGGTCTCTCCTAGCCTGGAGAGATATCTCAGTCTCAGGGTTTAAGAGTGCTTGGTTTCAGCCGGGCGGTGGTGTCGCACGCCTTTAATCCCAGCACTCGGGAGGCAGAGGCAGGCAGATCTCTATGAGTTCGAGACCAGCTGGTCTACAAGAGCTAGTTCCAGGACAGGCTCCAAAACCACAGAGAAACCCTGTCTCAAAAAAACAAAACAAACAAACAAAAAAAAAAAGAGTGCTTGGTTTAGTTTTCAGTACACACATCACACATATCACAACCACATGTAACTCCAGTCCCAGGGAATCCTATGCCCTCTGCTGGCCTCCACAGTTATTTGCATGCAAGTGCTGCCCTCTGCTGGCCTCCACAGTTATCTGCATGCAAGAGCTGCACATACACTCATGTAGGCATACACACATACCCACAATTGAAAAAAGTAAACCTGTTTGAAAGTCTCTTTGCTGATTCTCCTTATATTCTTAAAACAGAAGATGCAATCCACCATAGTTTTTATCTTCTTCTCTGTGTGTTTGAACTCCATGAATTCCAAGCTTTAAAAACAACCCACAAACCCCATTAAAGGGACTTGGGTACAGGCATCTTGCAAACTATAATTTGATGCACTCTGCACACCTAGTTGCTGTGGACATTATTAATAACTCACAAATTAACACAGTTCCAGTGTGTGTGTAAACTTGTGGTGGTCTATTTTAGCCTTTTTAATATATAAAATAACTGACTACTACCTACACAACTAACTTGGAATCCCTGAGAATGCCTGAATGGTAAAAGATTTGAGCTAGTATGTACATGCCTTTTACAGAGAACACACTATTTTCTTCAATAACTTACCACAGTACTACCCATTTTACCAACAGCAAATAAAATAACAGACAGTGTCAACACACACCAGGCAAACTGAAGCTCTGGCTCTGGGGCACGAATGGTAAGTGCAGCTGTGCTCCAGGGAAGACTTGTTAGTCTATCATTGTGGTCAGCGGCTTCTAAATCCTAACTCAAAGTATCCACATGGAGAAAAGAAAAAAACAGCCCATGTAATGAAAATCCAAAGTAATCAGCAGACGGGGTCATCTTCGTGTAAGCAGAATGTAGTCATGAAGATAGACATTGCAAAGGCACGACTCCCGCATGCTGGCCGCGTCTGTGGAGCATCAGGTAGATGTCATCGCCCACAGGCAGAGCTAATACTCAGAGACAAATCTTTTTTTTTTTTTTTTTTTTTTTTTTAGCAAACTTCCAATATGCTATTTTCATACCTATATGTCATTATGCTTTGTTCTTTTTCTGTCCTCCCTAATTCCTACGCTCTCTGGCTGATTCCTTCTCCACTAACACTGCCCTCTCTTCTTCTTCCATGCCACATGTATTCCATTGCCTTCTTTTACCCCTCCCTCCCTCTCTCTTTTCCTTCCATCCTTCCTTCAGATCTCTTTCTCTCCAGGACTGGAGAGATGGCTCAGCAGTTAAGAGCACTGGCTGCTCTACCAGAGGACCCAGGTCAATTCCCAGCACCCACATGGCATCTAACAACTGTCTGTAACTCTAAAATCCGACACTCACACAAACTTGCATGCAGGTAAAACACCAACATAAGTAAAATAAAGATAAATAAATTATTTTTATACTCTTTTTTAAACTCTTTCTCGCCTGCCATGTTTCCCCCACCACACACAAATTGAAATCTGGATGCTGCATGGGAGAGAGAACATGCAGTAGTATTTGTCTTTCTGAGTCTGGCTTATCCTGTTTAACACGAGCTCCGGTTCCATTCATTTTACTTAAAATGACATAATTTCATTTTCTTTATAATTGAATACAATTCTAATATATATATATACATTTTCCATATTCATTTAAAAAATACATGTATGTCTAAGGAACACATGCAAGCTTGGGGCATTTGGAGGCCAGAAGATACTGAATCCCCTGGCACTAGAGTTCCAGAATTGTACCCAAGCCCTCTGGAAGAGCATCCAGTGTTCTGAAAGACTGAGTCATCTCTCCAGCCTCATCCATGGACTTCTGGATGGACATCTAGGCTAGCTCTATTTTTTTAAGCTACTGTGATCGATGTAGAAAACACGGGTCTGTAAACACCTCTGTGGCATATTGTCTGTCAGACCTGCAGGTGTATGTCCAGAAGCCCTACTGGGACACATGATGGCCAGTTTTAGTTTTATAAGAAGCCTCCATACTGATATTTGTAGCAGTTTTACCAACAATATATGAGATTTCTACTTTTCCCTCATTCGTGCCCAGCATTGTTGCTGTCTCTTCTTGATGACAGCCATTCTGCATCTCAAAGGAGTTTTAACCAGCATTTCCCTGAGGGTGAAGGATGTCCAACACTTTTTAAAATATTTACCAGCTATTTGTAATCCTTCTTTTGAGAATGTCCTATTCAGCTAACTGAATGATTTGGTACTGGGGGTTTAATCTTCACAGTATTCCTTGTATGACACACAACTGGCCAATTGTATGTATCTTTCCAATCCTATAGTTCTCTTTCGATTTGGTGGTTGTTTCCAAACACTCTTTTTTTGTAATCTCATTTGTAAATTCTCGGAATGATTTCCCATGCTACCGGAACCATTTGCTGGAGTCCACTGACTGCACCTCCACTTGCTTCACCCTTATTTTCTTCTAGAAGATTCAGTTTCAGCCTTACATTAAGGTCTTTAATCCAGTGTTCAATTAACTTTTGTACAGGGTGAGAGAATGAGACCGACTTTCATTCTTCTACATGTGGATATTCACTTGGCCCAGCATCGTACGCTGAAGAGGCTCTTTTTTCCCCAACCAATTTCTGACAACTTTTGTAAAACAATACCTGGCGGGAAGTGTGTGGATGTACTGGGGTCTGCCACTCTACCGCATCCATTTACATGTGAGCAAGCTACCTGATTTTTCCCAGAGTCAACTTTTCAGTTCTGGATTTATTATTTACCTTCAAGAAGCAGTCATTTTGACTCTTAATTCCATTTCCTCTCTCGCTTGCCCTTCCTCCAGCATTGTCTCGGGGTCTCTGCTTCACCTACAGACTGTAATGCGTGGCAAATGGTCCACCACACCCATTAAACGGGCTTCTCTGTATCTCCATTTCAGTACCTACTCCAATCTATTCTCCACATTCCAACAAGAGTGGATTTTTCTTGACTTCTAATCTGATCATCTCGTGACCTTGCTCACAGTCCTTCGGAGGCCCATCTCCAGAGAACAGCATCTAAACGCAGTCGAATGCATGGCCACAGGCCTTCCTTGATGGGGTTGCCTGACAACCATTCCCAAACATCCTCCATTATGTCACCATTCCTCTAGCTAAATCTGCACTACATGCACTGCCCTGATGAGAAGATCTCAGGCTTCTCTAGTAGTACGTCCTGTTCCCCATGTTCATCTGCCTTTGCTGTATCTTCCTTTAAAAGAACCGCTTTCTATAACACCTCCAGTGAAACACTGTCACCTGCTAGGTCACCTCTGCTCTTCCCAGCAGTGGAGTTTGCTCTCCTTTATGCACCCATTGTGATGCTCGAAGCACAACACCTGCCACAGTTGGCTCTCATCGTCTCTTGTCTTTTACTTTGATGTGCCAAGGAGCACAGAGGCCTGGCCTTTGTATACCTGGTGTCTGCAAATACATACAGAGCAAATGATGATGGGGAAAATGAAGGTGTTAATTAGTACATATACCTTGGCTAGCACTAAGTTGAATACGTGCCAGTGTGGGAAGGTTGAGAAAACAAAAGCAGAAACCAAAATGCAGAAAAGAAAATAAACGTTCATCAAACTATTAACAAATAGCTAAGAGCCATGGTGGTCAAGTCAGGGTGGGCAGAGATGAAGGGATCACATGTCACCCATGTTAATAAGTGCCCTATTAAGTTCTCTCAAATTCTAGTCCGAAGCATTTAAAGGTGGGCTACATGAACAGGCAAAAAGCAGTGGCAGGAGTGTAGGAGCAGCATTCAAAGAGCTAGCATAGGATGGGCAGGGAACGGAGCCGCCCTCCTGAGAGCAGGGAAAACCAGGTGAATGTCTTCAAAATGATGGCACCTGCAGGGTTAAGGCTAGTGCTTTCCTACTGCAAAACAATTTAGTCTTCCTATCTAGAACTACATAAGGAAGTTCCTTGTTCCTAGCCTCACTCCTAGCTGGATCTCAGAGCACTTTCTCTGACTGCACTGACCTCCAACTCCAGAGCCTGTGTTTATTCTTCTGTACCAAATACAGCTCTCATCTAAAAATAACTTTATTCTGAACCCATTTTCCTCTCATCTTGTTATTATAAATTCATTTCATATGCATAACAGTCAGGGCCTCTTAGAAATTAGAGAAGGAAAATAACCCATATCCAGCACCTTCCCATACAGCGTGCTTGTAAAAGTGATTTCTCTTTATCCCTTCTTGAGTTGGCAAACAACCCAGTGAGGTGCTGTTGTTAATGACAGCAAGAAACAATGCATAGAAACATTGAAGTGAGTACCAGAAAGTTAACATCCCTACATGTTCTTGTTAAATAAGTGGCAGAGGAAAAGTCTGAACCTACACCCCACCTTCTTGCCACTGATCATTCTCTCTCAGTAATCTAAGAATTTTAGAGGCAATATGAGTCCCCCAAAGCATCTCTTTATCTCAGGACAGGATGACAACCCTCACTCCAAATTCTTGGCACCAAGAAAGGTAAAAGAAAAACATAAATTATGAAACTCAGTCTGCACAGTGAGGAGGGCTAAACTGGTCTTGTAATCAGGATACCCTGAAGATAGGGGCTGGCTCAGGAAGAGAAGAAAAGTTCCTAAGGGGCCGGTTCAACTTTTCTACACCATACTACCAGAGGGAAAGCCAGGTCAGCATTCATTCTCCGGTTTAACTTGGTAAAGGAGTCTCAGAGCAGAGAAACACGGGTAGACATTTACAGAACAAAAATACTGCCAGCTCAGAATCAGCAAACAGGAGGAGGTTCCTGTGTGGGACCCAGAGGGAGAGAAAACAGGGAACATAAGCCAAGGGCAACAAAATGCATGCCATCCCCCTCCCTGTCCACAGTGGCTGATCCTAAACTGCATTTGACAAAACCTGTTGACCAATGAGAGGTCAGGACCTTCAGACTGCTAGAGTTCTCTCTCCCAGTCTAGAAGGAGTTTAAACTTTTCAACCAGCTTTAATTTTCTGACTCGCTTCACTCCTTGTTCTTACGCCTTTGCTGGGTTTATGAAGCATGCTGGCCTGCCCTTATATGGCTGAATCCTAGTCTTGGCATTTCCTGTTACTTCCTGTATACTTCATGACAATTGAGAGTGTGTCAAAGCCAGCTAAACTGTTTAAAATTTTATCCTTCAAAGGAGCATGGCAGAACTAGGACATTTTTTTGAACACAGCATTGCTTCAGGACTATCAGAGAGGAGGCTAATTTTCCTCAGTCAAGTTTTATTCCAAAGGGTCTTCCACACAACTGCTTAGCTTCTTTCTGCCAGGATCCGTGGAGCAACCGGCTGACACAGTGATCAGGGAATCGACTACCCGAAGCTGTTTGGCGTTGTGGGTCATAGTGTTCCTGAAAGCAAAATAGCCAAAGAGCCTGTTAAGATTCTCCTGGACACATGCTACTTTGGAACCTCCCGGAGTAATGAATGGTTTTGGGTAGAGAGCCTACCTATGCTTACAACATCCAAAGTCTTAGATAAGGAAGTGTGTGTGTGTGTGTGTGTGTGTGTGTGTGTGTGCAGACCAAAGACCAGGCTTAGGAATTAAACATAAACAAATACATACATACACTCTCAGAATGCCGGAAAGAACACAGAAAGATCATAAACTGGATATAGGATCGTCAAATGAACTTAGGAATATGGATGCAAACAGAGGATATCTACAGAAAAGACAAAAGCGTGTTTCACAGGCACCCAATGAATGGAGGGAGGGACAATAGGAGGAAGAGAGAGGGGCAGAGAGGGAGCAAAAGAGATAGAGAGGCACAAAGACAGAGACAGAAGAATTTGGCAAGAAACACCCTTTATCTTATGCCAAACACCAAGAAAGAGAAAAGTGCATTACATCCCGAAGGTAAAGACACACATGGACAATCACAAATCTCAGATGTCCCGAAACATCAGCAGCAAGCCAAAGGCAAACTCCAGGGACCGAAAGTCAGCCTGGTCCGATGAGACCCAGATGGAGTCCTGAAGAGGACCCGCGGAGGAAGAGCCGTGCAGGGGCGTCCAGGGGCACACGGGACACCGGAGAGCCCCGTGTCCGGGTCCCTGATGCGCCTCCCCGAGTGGCTGCAGCCGGGGCTCCGGCCCTGGACGGCTGCGGCCTGCGGGTGCTATCGCTACGCCCTAGCCTTGCAGAGCCCGCACTTCCCAGCTCTTCTCGGGGCTGCCCCTCCCCCGGGAAGGTGTGTCCCTGTTTCCTCACCTGAAACTTCCTTAGGAGAAGCCGGTCCCTCCCTCCCGTCCGGCGGCAGGGGCGGGCCGCGGGTGGGGCGCCGGGGCGGCCTGGCCTGGCTGGGGACCGCAGCGGGCGCCGGGACCTGGAGGGGACTCTCGGGCCGGCCCGAGGCAGCATGTGACTCCGACCAGGTGGGTGTCCTCTTCTCTTCGCAGCCCCTGGCTCCAGGTAGCCTTGGAGCCCCGCGGTCGTAAGCCAGGGGCGGGAAAAAAGTGAGGACTAGGCCTCCCCTGGGACCAGTCCCTGCCAGGTCCCGGGGCGCAGGCTCCGGAAATGGGGGGCTGGGCCAGTGGGCCGGGCTCCGAGTGAGGGGCTGAGTACCTGGTGGGGAAGAGGAAGGGAGCAGGAAGGAATGGCCTCTGGAAAAAGTTTGCTTTCCAGCCAGGTCTGCCCCTTGGAAATGGGCACCCTGCCCCGCGATGTTCCCCGGCCAATAATCCGAACTTTTTTTCCCACCCACAAAGTCGGGGGCCTGGGGAAAGCGAACTCCTATGATGAGGAATTCTTGAGTTTCGATTTCTAGACTGCCCCTTACCTGGGAGTGTTATTGTCTCTCTCTCTGTTTTTTGTAACCTGGTCTGGGCCTTACTTCGTTATCTTCACGGCATTTCCATGCGTACTCACTTGTGACTGTGTACACACCTCTCTCCGAGGCTCTGAGATCTGTAACAAAGATCCTTGTTCTGTGTCGCCTCTCCCCTATTTACCTGTCTATAGGGAGCTTCTTGTTGGCCTCAGTACAACAAAGTTTTCTGAAATGTGTAAGAGAGCTGTGTAGTGCAGGCAGCCAGATTGTGGGTGCAGGAGCCCATTTTCAGAGTCCTTAATTCTGAGCATCTTTATAAACGCCTTTTAGCAGAACTGGCCTGGGAGAATTCTTCGTGGGGCCTCAGTTTTCAAGTCTCAGTCCTCCCCCGCCCCTCCTGGATCTTGGGTTCCCAGGACCGTCTTGTCCTCCTGTCGGCCTAGCAGTGAACTCTGGCCAGCTCTGGGTCAGACTGAGGGGGAAGGGCACGCCAAACAGCGGAGGGCAAGAGGGTGGTTTTCCTTTCAGCTTCCTTCCTCCCTTGCTCCCCCACTGTGCTCCCTGCTTTACTTCAAAAGCTCCAAGTCACAGAGAAACAACCCCCAGTGTGGCCTCTTCCAGACTTCCTGCTTTATCTGCACCTGGGGTATGGAAGCTCCAGGCTCTATCAAAACAGTCATCATTTGTTAACCAGTCCTCAGGCCTTGGACTGAAACAGTGAACATTGAGAGGACATGGGGGAGGATGGAAGGAGGGGAAGAGCTGGGCAGGGGACCGAGGTGTAAATTCTAAGACTGTGGTAAAAGAGGAAGAAGTCGGAAGGATTGTAAAGGGATCCATCTTTTCAAAAGAATACAGAAATTCCAGATATGGCAAAAGGTTTTTGATAAATCAGAGCTCCCTAGAGGGTATGGCTGCCCATAATGTGATTTTTCTGAGGTTGTCTGTGGTCACGTTATGCACTTGTCTGTTTTGGGGGATAGACAAGAAGACGTCATTGGTGGTGTCTGGAATAGTCACTTACTGTGTTGTGGGCAGAAATGGGATCTCTCGTGGGATCGTATGTTGAACCGAATGGTATAGAAACAAACGGGATGGACGGGTCTCCACGCTTGCAGTGTGTGAAGAGTCAGCCGGCCACTCAAGAGTGCCTGTAAAGCACAGACACAATGTCAATAAACAAGTCATACCTTACCTGAGTGGGTGGCTCCACGGCCACAGGTGGGCCTGAGGACTTAAGCATCCCCACACAGAATGTTATTATAAGACCATCTGCCCTCTGAGGCCATCGATGGTGCGTAAGACATTACAGACTGGATAAAAAAAATGTGTATTCCATTCTTCACTGGGTCAGTCGGACAGGTCTTAGCAATGGTGTTGTACTACCCTTATGTTGGTGTCTTTGGAATATTGGGGGTGGTAATGCCAAACACTGAACCATGTTACCCATCTGTGTAGTGATTGTATGAGCAAAAATAAGAGGTGATCTTTTGGATTGAAGGTGGGAGATTTGTTTTCCTACTGTAAGCAGAAGTGTAGCTGCCATTGTAAATGCAGGTGCAATTATCTCTGAAATCATTTTATACCTGGTGATTAGACATGGGCAAGAGCTGAGGTGTTGGGGAGCGGTGTCTGGGGGAGACAGTGGAGGTCTGCTATACTGTTAATAGGGTGACTCAGTTCTGCCTCCTAAAAAGTCCACACCATGGGGTCTTGAAGATGCGAAATGTCTCTGGTCTGGAGAGAAGCCAGGTTCCTGGGATGCTGTGCCCTGTCTCTGCCTGTGTGCAGATAAATAGTGATTAGTCACCCCAGATGAGAAGGATATGGGGATGTTTCAACTCTTAACGGAACAGGTAGCTCAAAAAAAAAAAATTCCATTCTAATTCTAATGCCTTTATGTGAGTAAGACCATGTTTTACAGATTTCCTTTAGCTTTCTCCACATTCTAGCCGGGTCATGCTTGTTTGTGTAGGGTTATTAAGGTAGAATTAACTATAGGAACTGAGGGTATGTGCTACCTTTGGGATGAATGGTGTATAAATAGGTGAGTCCCATATTTCTTTTCTTCTCTTTTTCTTCCTTTTCTTTGGGGGGGGAGGGGGATTTTCAAGGCAGGGCTTCTCTTTGTAGCCCTGGCTGTCCCAGGACTTGCTCTGAAGACCAGGCTGGCCTCCAACTCACAGAGATCTACCTGCCTCTGCCTCCAGGGTACTAGAATTAAAGGTGCACACCACCAGCGCCTGGCAACTACCATGTTTCTGCAAAGATAAAGACATAGCTGTGAGATTTCAGAGACAGACATTCATTGAGTCTTAGATCAGAACTGAAAATATCCACATAGAATATAGTATATGTGGATGAAGTGTGGCAATGGCAGGAACTCATTTATAAATCCAGGCAGTCTTTTTTTATGATATGATGATGTTGGGAGATAGGGACCGGATGATACAGATGCTGGTGAGGAGAGATAACAGGTTTGTCGCATAGTTTTCTGAGGCAGGTATGAGCAAGTTCCAGAAGGTGTCAGGGAACAAATGTGGCTAAGAGAATAAGATCACATTATATATTATTTGTATATTTTATGCGTAAGGACTAGTTAGAGCAGCTCACACACTGCCAGTTAGCTGGAAAAGGACATAGAAATCCTTCAACCAAGGCCCATTTATGTTAATCATATCAACTTGCCCTATATAGATAATATCTGCACCTGTGAGGTGACCAGGAACTTGTCACATACTACATCTGCAAGTGCCTAGGGACCTGCCTGTTTGGTTATGTCAGATTCTATTGCATAGAGACTGCAAGGGTAGGTCAGTCACTGGGAGGTGTGTGTGTGCATGTGTGTAGGTGTGTGTATGTGTGCGTGTATGTGTGTGGGTGGGTGTGTATACGTGTACATAGTCATTCTGCATCACAACAGAAGGCAGTTTCACAGGTAGGTTTCCACATTAAACCTGGAGTCGACCAGAAAGGTACACAGCTGGATACTGAGGGGCCCAGGAACTCATAGGGTCCTCTCTTGTGTTGTGGCTGAATGACTGGGTGCTTACAATAGACGCACATCAGGAGTCTTCATTTCAGGTTCATTTGTATCATTTGCTTGGGAAATGGAATCCTTGAGCCTGAGTTTTACTATCTATACACTGAGCAGAGTCTTGTGTTTCTAGAAAGGCCTCTGCAGCTTCCTGCCTTCTCTTTCTTTCCTACACAGTCTCTCAGAGCACTACTGCCTGAGAGGCAGTTTCTATGACTTTTAAAGGTAACACCGAGCTTTTTTTGTGTTGTGTTGGTTAATTTCATTAGAACTGCGAAGGAAGCAATTTTTCCCATCTCTTATATATAAGGAAAAGGAAATTTAAATATATGAAATGATTTCTACAGTTGACTTAAAAATTAGTAAAGCATCAAAAAGGCAAAAATGAAGCATACTTTTACTGTACTTCTTTCCCTGGGACCATAAAGCTTTAGGTAGAGGGGCCTGCACAGTTAACATGGTAGAGGATGTGCCCTCATGGAGATCCTGATGCAGCTCAAAATGCTAGACAAGTTCCAAGTGTTTGAGGAGAAGCAGAGAGTGTTCTGGGACCAAATTCCAGCAGAGGAGTGTAACATATGAAGACTGTTGCTGAGAGAAAAGGGGTTGAGAGCTGAGGGTAGAGGCAGGGGCTGAAAAAAAAGGAAGGCAGAAGCTAGATTGTACAGGGTGTATGGTCTTTGCTGAATTTTTGGGATTACTCTCAAGGCTAGTTAGACGATACCAAAGAATTTAAACCACAAGCGGTATTTTGTATGTAAAATGAACTGTATGTATGGAGTCTGGGGCTAGGCTGTGCTCCAGGTACAAAGATGTGTGAGCATAATATGAAAGCTCTTGACCAGGAGGGAAACAAGAGATTTATTATGTATGTTTAAAATATTTATTGAGCACTTACTATGGGCCTGCTGTTGTGCTGGATGTAGGCAATTGAACAAAGTTTGTCTCATATGGCTTGTTGTTGAAACTGAGGTTAAATCAGATCACTTAATTATACAATTGAAATGCTGTAAATTTCAGTGAAAGGGAGAAGGCAAGTGAGTTATAATTTTTAGTTCCATGAAATAGAAATGTCGTTTAACCCATCTGAGGAATTAGAAAAATTAGAAACCCGAAGCCTAAGTCATGACAGCATGCTGGCATAAATACCAAGAAGGAAAGTTCTTGTGACGTGAGTCACAACCACCACCAAAAGTGGGGGATACTGGCAGAATGGCATCTATGGAAACTGGGTGGAACTGGAGGGATGTGAGGCTATGAACAGCACACAGGCAGAACTCATTTGAGATAGAAGTTGAAGGGTGCTTAGACACTGGTAGAATGGCATGCAGGCCTGGAGGAGACAGGGTAGAGTAAACGGGCAGGATGGAAAGTGGTCATGCAGGCTACTTTTGAATTGCAATAAATTGAGGTGGCACCTCTCCATTGTCTTCTGAACTTTTTGCAAAATAGACTATGAGGTTTTCTTTTGGAATGTGAAGACAGGGTAGAAGGTCACCATGTTGGACATAGTGAGGGCAGGTAACCTAGTGTTAGGGAGGAGGACAGTATCATAATGAAGGTAGCACAGCTTTTCAAGTTGAATAGAGTAAGGGGAGTTATCTTTCCCTTTTCTAGCAGCTGTCTCTATAATTGAAAATAAAATTGGTCATTAGTTATAGAGTGCTGCTAGACACTATAAAAATAGGAAGATGAGTAAAATCCAGACGTTGTGGAAAGGACTCATCATGTGTTGCACGTTGGCTACAGTAGCTTGACCTACTTTGATCCTTTGGTGGCATTTCGGGAGCAAGGTTGCTCTCCTGACACTGCTTCTCTGGGCTGTTAGATGCAGGGTGTGTCACCCATCATGGCTGGTAGTTATTCCAGGCTGAGTCACACCGAGAGTCCAGAGAGTTGACAGGGAGGACTAGACAATGGCATGATTGAATTTAGAGGGCAATGACCACTGACAGTTCCTGGAACTCTTTGACAATGGTCTTTAATGCTAATTGAATTGTTTGTAATCAGTTTTTTTCCCACAAGACTACAAGATCCACCAGGAGCTTTGTCTTGGTCACTGCTGATTGCCCTACACTTAAAAGGGTCACTAGGTAAATGTGTTTGTGTGTGTGTGTGTTGTGGAGGTCAGAAGTTGATGCCACATACCTTCCTTGAAGGCTCTTCTCCATCTTCTGAGAGAAGCTCTCACTGAACTGGTACTCATTGATTGAGTGGACTGGCTGACCAAGAAGCTCCGGAGATCCACTATCCCTGACTACTCCACCCCTCCACATGTTAGGGTGATAGTCACACATTACTGCTCTCGGCATTTTTATGTGTATGCTAGGGTCCTTATGTTGGTATGCCAGCTGAGCTATCTTCCCATTCCCTGTAGGTAAATCTTTATTACACTTACCGACTGAACCATCTCCCCAGTTTTTCTAAGTCCCTTGAGAACTACAGAGATGCTTAACAGTTAAGAACACTTACTACTCTTTCCGAGGACCAGAGTTCAGTTCTTAGCACACGTATTAATGGCTCAGAATCACCTATAACTCCAGTTCCAGGGGATCTAGTGCCTTCTTTTGGGCTCTATGGGCACTGCATGTGCATATAGCTAATGTTTAAATAAAAATAGTTTAAAAATTTTCTTAAGAGAAAAAAGAAATTATAGCTTAATTTAAAAATAAATAAAATTAAACGACATATAAAGGCTAGTGCTTATTTCATTGAATACCTGTCTTGATGAATGATCCTGAGTCAAACCAAAGCAGTTTCCCATTCATCTTCTTCATGATCTTTCCCTTTGGACACAGACGAGGCACTGGAAACTTTTGTTTTGTATTCTTCTTTAGGATCTGGCCCTGATGGAGGCTGAGGAGCTTGAGCATGGAGCATCTGCACCCAGCCCTGCCATAGGAGACTTTAAAACTGTCCCTGAAGCTATCATGAGGAGCAGTCAGATCCCTTCCCTGGAGCCTGAAGCTCAAGAAGGCCAAGACCCATCCTACAAGTGGGCGGATGGCCACAGACTCCTGATGAACCAGCCAAAAGATTTAAGGGACATGAGCGACCACACACCTCATAGTGTGGGATTTTTCTTAAAGGAAGTTTCTTTAGACATGGAGAGCAACCAGGAAATCCTTGTGGCTGAGGCCTGTGACACTCCAGACCTGCAGGAAGCAGTATCCCAGAGCCTTAAAGACCAACTGTCGAGAACAATAGCTGTCCCTGAGCTTTTGGCCTGTGGTGTTCAGGAAGAATGGCTAGACAAATCCAGTCAGCTAGACAGCAGTGTGGAGGCAGAGCTGCATCCCGAACTCATGTCTTTGACATTGTCGATTAGCCCAGCAAAAGAAGAGGAAGAAACCCCTCCAGACACCTCAAATGCTAGAGGATCTTGGCCTTCCTGCAGAAAGCATCCTGGGGAAACTGACCAGTCTGAGGGGGACGGAAGTGAACTGCTGAGCCAGGGGAAACAGATGCAGCTGGAGGACACACAAGAAAAGCAAGGGCAAGAAGGCCTCCTCCAACCTCTGGAGGCCCAGGGACTGGAGGAACAGGAAAGACAAAAAGTAGAAATTCAGGAGGCAGGAACTCTGAGGGAAGACGTTTGTTCTGATCGTCTTCTGGGGGAGCAGGAAGAGGAGGGAGAGGAGGTTAATGGCAATGAGGATGAACAGAAACAGGATAAGGACCAAAACCATATAATGCTTGGAGCACAAAGGGAACGTGAGGGGTTCAGTGAGGAATTGGGGGTTCTGGATTACAGTGAGTATGGTCAAGAGGACTGGGACAGGAAGGTTCAGGGTCAGAGGGATTCAGAGGAGGAGGAACAGGACAGGGAATTAAGAGAGGTGGAAGAGAGGAGGGTGAATGTGCAGTTTGTAGAGGAGCAAATGTTAGTAGTGCAGTCAGAGAACGTAAGTGGGAAGCAGGCAGAGCATGGTGAGGCAGGAACAGTGGAGCAGCAGGAGGAGGCCGTAGATTCAGGTGAGGGGGAGCAAGGGAATGGGGGGAGGGGTGGGCAGGCGGCGGAGGAAGGGAGGAGAACGGAAGATGACAAGTGTTGTCCCCTAGTGGATCCTGTAGCCCCTGAAGGTCTCTCTCCAGGTTCATTGTTTCCAGGCGTCTCTTGTGTTGATAGTCCTGGGGTTCAGAGGCATCCTGTTTCTAAGGAACTGGTACCCCAAGCTCTGACTCCTGCACTGGAGACAATAGAATGGTCTCACCAACCCATTTCTCTATCTGCTTCTTTTGCTACTGAAGAACCCCTTGAAGAAAGGACTCACAACAGCCAGCAAGAAGGAGTCAGGCTAAGGAAGGGGGGAGTATCCATTCAGGGGACTGAGGTTGTTTCTGCCAGTGTATCTGTGACTCCTAGGACACTGGATTCAGCCCCTTTCAGTTCCACGGAAGTCTTCCCCCTCGCTGCCTCCTTGTCACCTGTTAACGCTCAGGTTGGCCTTCCTGGGAAGGACACCCTAGCAGCCTGTCTCTCAACTGACACTTCACCTCACTGTGGGGCATTTGAGACTCCTCCGTTACCTGTAAAAACTACTAAGGACCCATGTGCCACCTCTGACAAGGCCAACCATCATAGCCCTCTCTGCAGCTACACTGGGGCCACCCAACATCTAAGAAGTAACTCGTTCCCAGGCTTTTACAGGACAGAACAGACTCCAGACTCTGTGGGAATGTCTTCTTCTTCTTCTCATTCGGAACTGCCGCAGAGGCCCCCCAAACCTGCCATCTATGGCTCTCTGATCCCAAGGAGGGACAGAAGAAGCAGGGACGGTATCATCTTTTCAGATTCCTCTACTGCTTTTTTTCCTGTGAGACAGGACTCCAGAGAATTTGCTTCAAATCCAGAAGGACCCAGCGATCTTTATGGCAGTCGGCCGTGGAGCTCCCCACAGAGCTCAGCCCTTGCCACAGGCTCTCCTGTGCCTGCTTCTTCACCATCCACTGTCTCCCTGGATATGAGAATACATGAAACTTTGCCCCCTCCTCCCCCAGAAAAGAGACATAGCTACAGTTCCATCATGGAGAGAGACCGCCACCTTCATGCCGTAAACCCCACCCTGAAGCGACATAGTCATCCTCCTCCCTTGGCCCTAAGTTCGGGGCTACATGGATATCCTAAAGGCCCATTTCCCCTAGTTCCTGACTCTGTTGTGGCAAGGCAGCATCGCCCTCTGCCATCCACCCCAGAAGACCCCCACCGAGTTCAGACCTCCATCCCCCCAAGGCTGAGATACAACAAACCACTACCCCCAACACCCGACGCTCCTGAGCTCTGCCATTCTTCAGAATCTCCCTCTAGTGTACCAAAGAAGTACAGGCCTCTACCCCCAGTTCCTCCCTCTGAGCCACCCCCCTTACCCCCCAAGGCCAGGGAAAGAAGCAGGAGTATCCAGGGGGCAGTTAGACATCCAGGGGGTCAAGCCAAACCAAGGCCCACTGGCCAAGACTGGACAGCCTCTACTCTCTCTGTTGGACGGACCTCCTGGCCCCCAGCCACAGGCAGAGCAACAGACTCTTTGGCTGCCACCAGTAGGGGTAACAGTGAAGTGTCACCTGGCCTAGCTTTCAGCAACATGACAAACCTTCTAAGTCCCTCTTCCCCTACCACTCCCTGGATCCCAGAACTTCAGAGACCTACCAGTAAGGATGAGTTAGGGCTCACTGAAGAGTCTGAGTTTCCAGTGAGAGGATCGTTTAGAAGATCAGGCCCTCAGGAGAGGTACGACACACACACACGGAGGTCATCTTTGGGATCAAGAAAACAGTCAGAAAAACCCATCCACCACCAACTGGAGAAGACATCCAGCTGTCCCGACAGGCAGGACCCAGCGAGGACAGAGGGTGGCAGTGAACTGGCTGTCGGCCAGGCATCCAGCAAGCACAAGAGCTGGAACCGGCAAGGGCTGCGGAGACCTTCTCTTTTGCCTGAGAGTGCTTCAGGTAAGTGGGGTGCAGAGAGTGCAGAAAAATCTGTTAGGCGAAGGTTTTCTTCTAGTTTGTCCATTTCCAGGGTCTCTACTGTCCTCTCTGCAGCCTCACTCAGCTGCACATTTACCATCAACTCAGAAACTCAAACTCATAGCTCCGTGATCCCATTGCGGTGTTCTTCCTCCCTTTCTTACCTTTCCATCACTAGCTTGCCCAGGAGTCCACTTCTTCCTGAAGTTGCCTGGACTCCCTCCATGGCTAGGTCTTTTTGCTCTCTGCCTTGACGAACATAAGGCACCCTTTCTTGGTGCATTCTCCATCTTGCCTGAAGGCTGGGGGGCATAGCTGATATCAGTCTTCCATCCCAACCAGAGGGCCAGGGACACAGGGTTCGGGACTCTGGAATACCTCTCTCTGGCTTTAGTGTTGTCTTCTCTTCCAGGTTCTGCTAGAACTGTCTTCCCTCTGCTCACCTATGACTCCTGCTCATCCTTTCACTTTCTCTAAATGCCCCTGTTATGTCACCCGTTTCCCTTTCCAGATTTAAGAAACTCAGGCATGGGAAGACCTCCTGGCTCTTCAGACTCTGTTGTTTTCCGGTGAGTTTCTCTGGCTCCTCACAAACTCAACTGTATGGTCTTCATTTATGACACTAGGATTTCCTTAGTAGGTCTTCATTGGATAAGGATACTGGGATCCAGAATGTCTGGTGCCTCTATCTTCAGAAAGTAAGGAGAGGAAGAGAAAGGCACCAGGCCTGCCAGGAAGGGAGGTGTTTGAACCTAACCAGCTCTGCCCACTGTGTCTGAGTCAGCTGTTCTCAGGCATATGACTATGAACAGTCTCCTTCCACATAATATCTGGGGTTATCATTTGACATGCCCCACAGGATTTATAAGTTTTCCCCAAGATCGCAGGATCTTTTCTGGACTTTGAGATAAGGGAGAGGAGTTGAATAGAAAAATCCATGATGGGGGCAGGTTGAAGCCACTGTTCCTTCAGTCCTGATATCCCAGCATGTATGTGGAGGGTTAGAGATTTCTTCATCTAAAGTCACTTAAGGGGTCTTCTGTCTCATGGTCAACAAGCACCCCAAACCGTGCCTCCTCCACAGGGAGAAGAAACCAAAGGAGGGGATGGGCTTTTCAAGACGTTGCTCCAAGCTCATCAACTCCTGTGAGTATCTTAAAACAGGTCTCTAGGCTCAGGTGTGCTCTCTGCCTAAAGTGGGTGAGGGATCATGACGGTCAGCAATCGAGTGGTGGTGTCCAGAAGAAAGGGTTGCCCGAGGTCAGCCGTAGATGGCAATTTCTGGCTGCGGGCTTCCACTCACTTCATTTTCTCAGGATTTTCTCCTCCCATGAATCCTCACCCACAGCCCAGCTGCTCTATCAAGAGTACAGTGACGTTGTTCTGAACAAGGAGATCCAGAGCCAGCAGCGGCTGGATAGCCTGGCCGAGGGACCTGGAATCTCTTCCCCTCGGCATCGCCGAAAGGCAATGGTGCCTTCGGACTCCTACCTCCAGCGCCTCTCCATGGCCTCCAGTGGCTCCCTCTGGCAGGAGATCCCTGTGGTGCGCAACAGTACCGTGCTACTGTCCATGACGCATGAAGATCAAAAACTGCAAGAGGTACCACCCAGGGCAGGGCAGAGAAGGGGGAACAAAGTCATATTTGCTAATGTTTATCTCCTCACCTCTGCCACCAAGAGCAGGCCGTCCCTGCCCCATGCTCCCCTGTATATACAGTGACTGCTCACTGCCATGCTGAAGAATGTGAACTGCTCTCAGAATCTGGGCACTTTCCCCACTTCCCATATTCATCATGTGCCATCGGTTCCTACCTGTAGTGGCTAGGGTCATACAGAGTGACCATACCTCTACATCCGTTGGCAGAGACATGAATGTAACTTCTTCACCACTGCTTCATGATGAGCTAATATCTCCGCTTCCACAAGGGCTTCAGACAAGCCACACAGTCTTCCTGCTGGCTCCTTTGAAGAGGACGGCCAGAAGTTGTCCTTTGGTTCTTAGATCTCACTAAGGCTTTAATATGTCCCTGCTTGTCATCACTCCCAATAGCAAGACGGTAGGAGACAACACTTATCTGGTTCTAAGCTGCGACCACCACTAAGTTCTCCATACGCAGTTTCTGCTTTCAGATCTGTCTGAAATCGGAGGTAGAACCTTTCTTCCCAGGGAGAAAGTAGGGCACCGTGCGATAGAGGACTATCTGAGTAGTTAGGTTCTACAACAGTTGATCCAGACATGCAGCCTTCACTCATACAGGTTGCTTGAATTTGGCCAAATCACTCGCTCTCTCTAAGTATTGTTTCCCATTTGTAAAAAAAGACACCAAGAGTTACTGGCAGAAAAAAAAAAGAGGTAAATGGTTATTACAGAATAATTAGTCAGAAAATATGGCTATTTGAATTTTGACGATGCAGACCTGCTTCATGTACAAGAGTGATAACCGCAGACAAGCTGGATCATTTCACTGCAAGTTTTAAAATGCATATATTGAGAAAAATCGCTAACCTGTCCTGTATTTATTTCTTCCCATCAAATAATGGGAGGATGAAATGAATGCTCGCTCCCTCTCCCTGAGTCTTCAGTAAGCTAGGAAGTCCCGAGGGTTTAGACCCCAGCCTTCACTCATTCTTCTTCTTGACTTTGTGACCCGAGAGACCTCTGCATCAGTACCGTATACATACACGTTCATTTCATGAAATAACATCTTGGGGGCCTGCAAAGTTCCTTCACAGATTCCATTCCTTTTAACAATCATGTATGTGTGTGTGTGTGGCGGGGGGGGGGGGGGTGTCACCATATCTATATAAAAGGACAAAACAAAAACACAATTCTAAGTTTCAGAAGCTTAAATGAGCCATCTTAGGGCCTATGATCTTTGCTATATAGAGGATAAATGTGCAATGTCATTGTTTGGGGATATATAGAAAGGTCCTGTGTGTTTGGCTATCTGACACCAGCAAGGGATGCCTGTCTTTCTCTTCTCGCCAAGTGTTCTTACTGAAGCCCACTGGTCACGCCTGTGTCGTTGCGCCCCCTGCTGGAACCTCCACACACATTCTTAATGTGTGTGTTTGGTTCCCTTTTAAACTAAAGCTTTTCTCACATACCTTTTCTCACATCTTTCCATTTCTCCTCAGACCTCAAACTGAGCTTGTCACCTTCCTCCCTAAGTCATTTCCTTCAGAGCACTATGGCTTCATCAGCAATTCCATCATCCAACCACTACCCAACTGAAGAGAAAGGTGTTGGCTTTGGCTCCTCCTCTGTGGGCCCCACTTCCAGCAAATAAGCAAAGTCTTCCAATTCTGCCTGCTTGGTGCTTAGATCAGTCTACTTCTCCCAGGCCTATGACGGGCAGACTTCATCTCCCATCTAGACATGCTACCATTTCCCACCATTGTTCCTACCTCTTCTAGACTTTTCCACACTTTGCTAAAAGACACAGTCATTCAAAAGAATACTAAACTACCCAGCTAATTCCTGTACTTAGAGAATTTTCCCTTTCACAACTCTTTGTTTTTGTTTTTCGAGACAGGATTTAGAGAAACCATGAAACAGTCATGGCTGTCCTGGAACTCACTTTGTAGACCAGGCTTGCCTCGAACTCATAGAGATCTGCCTGTCTCTGCCTCCCAAGTGCTGGGATTAAAGGCATGTGCCACCACTGCCTGACCCTTTCAAGTCTCTTTAAGCTCATATTGTGCTGTACTGTTTACATAACCCACCAGCCCTCATGCCTCATTCCTACTTGTCCCTCTGGCTTTATTTTCCTTTCCTTTTCTTTTCTTTTGTTTGTTTAGTAAATGTTCCAGAAATACTCAACTTTTTTGTTTCTTTCTTAAAAATTTCATTATGTTTTTTAAAAGTATTGACTACCTTGTTATGAGGTCTAGCAGAGTATATTTTATTGGTAAAATGATTATTGTGATGTAGTAAATTAACATAACTGTGATATCACAGAGTTATCTGTGTATGTGTATGAATATATCTTTAAGTTTCTGGAAAAGGTAGCAGTTCACACATATTGTTCAGCCCCTAGATTGAATCTCTTCAGATCCCTGCTAGCCTAAGTTATGTTTCTTGACTCTGAGTGATGATGTACCTAATTCAGTGCTTGACCCTAAAACATTGTTCAACAACTGGTATCTACTAGAGAGTTCATAAAAGTATTCATTAATCTTCCTCTTATGCAACCCTCTAGGCCAAATTTGAGCTGATTGTGTCAGAGGCATCTTACCTTCGCAGTCTAAACATAGCTGTGGATCATTTCCAACATTCAGCCCAACTCCGGGCCTCCCTGTCCACCCAGGATCACCAGTGGCTCTTCTCTCGTCTCCAGGATGTGCGAGATGTCAGCACCACGTGAGACTTCTTCCAAACTCCGTTCTCTCAACCTTGCTCTTCTTAGCCATTGAATTGTCGGCTTTTTTTCTTCCTCATAGAAACCTTCTCTTTGTCAGAGTCTGGATAAGAGTGGCCCTGGGCTCGCTTCAAGGAAGGTAGATAGGAAGAACTAGGAAGAGGGGAGAGTGTGAGGGTTTACAAGTCTTTTAATAGAGAATGAGAAGTGCTTTCTGCATTGATGTTTTGCATACATTCTGTGCGTGCACTGTAGTGGACACAAGATATAAAAATCACTGAAAGATTGCCAAACCAGAAAGAAGAAAAATAGAATATTAGAATTCTATTTTAATTAAATCAGGATTAAGCTAGTAACAACCTTGGGGAGGAGGTACTGCATAGCAAGGACAGAGAAGTAAGGAGAGTCAGTGGAAGTTAGTGACTGATGGAAACAGAAGTTTCACTCTCAGAATATACAGGGCTGAAGCATGCTGAGCTGGGGCCCCGGGACCTCATGAGACTGTTTAAATACTGTGCAGGTTCCTTTCCGACCTAGAAGAAAACTTCGAGAACAACATCTTCTCCTTCCAAGTGTGTGATGTTGTCTTGAATCATGCCCCTGACTTCCGCCGAGTCTACCTGCCTTATGTCACCAACCAGACCTATCAGGAGCGCACCTTCCAAAGCCTAATGTGAGAATGACCCCTGTCTTTCCTTTAAGGGACTTTGTCGTGACCTTGACTCCGTCCCCAGCCCAGAGTGCTCCCGAGAGTGCTTGTTCTTTTGCCCACTATGTCAGCTGATGTCTCAGAGCATTCAACATATCAGGTTTTCTCTGCAGTCCTATCTGAACCCTTTGCATGGGCTCTCACCATCCCTTCCCAGTCCCAGGTCCTGCAGGGAACTTCCGTTCCCAGTACCTTCACTGAGCCCCCATTACTCTCCATCTTCTCCGCCCCTGAGTCTTCCTGCTCCATCTAGGAATAGCAACAGCAGTTTCCGAGAGGTCTTGGAGAAGCTTGAGAGCGACCCCATCTGCCAGCGCCTGTCCCTCAAGTCATTTCTGATACTGCCTTTCCAGCGGATCACCCGTCTCAAGCTGCTGCTTCAGGTATGGCAGATACTTCTCTGGTCCAATTTCCTTGACTCAAAGACATGATCTTGGAAAGTTTGGAGGCAAAAGATCATCCATTCTTTATGAAGTGTCCACATCATGTGGAGGATGTGTGCTGTTTCCCACCTGCCGACATCTTTCTCTCGCGGAAACCTTTGCTTTAGGAACTGTGTCCCTGACTTCTGCATCAAATATTTCCCAGTTATCTCTTCCTGTTTAGCCATCCTTCCTCACATCTGGCTCTTGTCCACTATTTGTTTTACAGAACATTCTGAAGAGAACCCAGCCTGGCTCCTCAGAAGAGGCAGAGGCCACAAAGGCACACCATGCCTTGGAGAAGGTAGGCAGTCATCACAACCAATAACCAATAAAACTCATTTAGGGATAAGTCCTCCCCTTTTCCTGGTACTCATGACTGAAGAAAGTATCAGACATGGGACCAGATTAAGAGGAGAGCCAACCTCCTTGCATGCACTGTATTGATTTCTTCACATTCCGTATCTAGCAATGATGTTCCCACAGTTCCTTATCCCAGTGTGCACCCTCATATCAGGTAGAGAATTTCAGCAACCTAAAACATGACTTTGATGCTGTTTCCTCCAGCTTGTTAGAAAAGACCGAAGTTTGCAGGCATCTTTCCAGATGGCCTTCATGGGCCTTAAACCTCAAGACCCTAACACAATGATCTTCCCTTTCCTTCCCCTGATCTCTTCTCAGCTGATCCGGGACTGCAACAGCAATGTGCAGAGGATGCGGCGGACAGAGGAGCTTATCTACCTGAGCCAAAAGATTGAGTTTGAGTGCAAAGTGAGCTGTCCCTGGCACACCTCCCTGCCTATGAGTCTCTCTAGCCTGTCCTCCACACCATCCCCTGACAGTCTTCTTGTTTCCATCATCTCCAGCCTCCAGCTGCCCTTCTCTTCATTTCTGGAATATGCAAATGATCATTTTAGTTTACAAGCTTTGTTAATAGGTGGAGGCATAGAACTATGTGTGGATTTATTACCTTTGGAGGATGTAAATCAAAAGATATATCTGAATGTACATAAGGAAACTGCCAAGATTGTGAGAAAAGGGGGAGTGACGGTAGTTCCTGGAGGAGGAGGAACAGTCAGTAAATGGACAGAAGGAATTTCCCAGAATAAGGCTATATAAGAATTTAGGGCTGAATAATGCTTGACTCACTTATTTTATCAGATCACTTTTAACCTAATCAAAGCAATATGTCAAAAGCCTCAGAACCTCTTTTCCAAACAAATATAAAATGGATTTCCAGCATTCAAATTCCAGTGCATCACAGATACCATCTTTTCCCTAGAAGGGAAGGGTAGTCCTTCTCTAAGTTCTACCAGGACTCTTTACCCAGGCCCCAGTTCCCAGCAGACCCACCTTGATCTCCTTACCCTCAGCTCCATGCTCGATTCTGCCTGCGTATCTTGGCTCATGCCATCATCAAGGAAAGAGCAAATAACATAACTGCCCCTGATCCTTTGACTTTAATGATGCGGTGTTGTGCCCTGCCTGTTCATTAACATCTTCTCCTTGGGCACACAGACATCTGCTCCCACATCATCCCCATTCGATCAGAATCACGGGATTCACACATCAGTGCAGTGTAGTTAGAGGGCCCCGAGGGACACAGAATCTGGATGGGTTGGTTAAGAGCAAGAGGGAAGATCTGGAATTGGTGTTTGGTAGGTAGGCAGGACTGAGAGGAAGCTCATGACCTGCCTTTTCTCTCCTCCCCACCTATAGATTTTTCCGCTGATTTCCCAATCTCGATGGCTGGTGAAGAGTGGGGAGCTGACGGCCCTTGAGTTCAGTACCTCCCCAGGGCTGAGGAGGAAACTGACCACTCGTCCAGTCCACCTGCATCTCTTCAATGACTGTCTGCTGCTGTCCCGACCCCGAGAGTCAGTGGCTGGGATGGGAGGCCAGGGCTTACGAAAGAATGGGATAGGGCTAGAGGGACACTGCTACTAATGGATCCCTCCTCAGTTAGACAACCCACAGTCTGAGTCATGAGGCATAGCTTAGAGAACAGAAGTGTGTGTGTGTGGGAGGGTTAATGATACCAAATTACATCATGAAGTCACAGAAACGAACCTGGCCCATGTTATAGACATGAGTAAACCACAGCAAAGAAACACCATCTTAAATAAGTTTATTTGTTCTTTAAGTCATGCCCAGCATATTAGCCAATACAACCACTTGGCTAATTTCAGAGTTTAAACTCTGGTTCTTCGGAGCTTAGAAAGTTAACATTGGTTCTTCTCTCTTCAGCTCCTTAAAGTGGTGAATATCACTAACTGCTGTAAATGGTTGTTTGAGACACTGGGATTGTCGTATTGAGAGCAAGTTGAAGCCCTTGTGTGGATTTTATATGAATACAGTCTGTAGAAATTAAGAGCAGAGAGTTTGAGTCTAAGACTACGAGGGTCAGGGTGAAGTACAAACTATAGAATCAGACTTAAAAGACTTAACATTTTGTAGGGGCAACCGGTTCCTGGTATTTGACCATGCTCCGTTCTCCTCCATTCGAGGAGAGAAGTGTGAAATGAAGCTGCATGGGGCTAACAAGAACCTCTTCCGTGTGTTCCTGCTGCAGAACACCCAGGGAGCCCAAGTTGAGTTCCTCTTCCGCACTGATACTCAGTAAGATGGGGCTGGGCACAGGAGTTGGGTTGGGTGTCCCTGGGCAGAAAAACATCCCCAGAGCATGGCCTCCGCACTTGTGGCGTGGGGATCATGCGTAGAGGAACCCAAGGCCCTAGAGCTAAGCAGTGATGTGAAGGAGATTCAGCATGTAAAGTTGCCACTGTGTTAACATCTACTTTACAGTCTTTACTCAGAAATCACAAGGTCTGTGATACATCATGAGGTAGACGCATTGGTAAGGAATGAGCAGAGAATCAGATTGTTGTATCTGTATCCCTGAGAGATCAGCTCATCTGTGTAACCCAGAGCCAAGGCTGTTGGGCACTTATGTGGATAGAAGCCATCTTGAATGCTTTCTGCTTTCCCTCAATCTTTTAGCTTTATCCTCCATTGAGGAGAAATCTATAGCACTAAGAAATATGAGTTGCAGTCTTTCCAATGATAATAAACACATGAAACAATCATAGATACATACTTTGTTGAGAGTTTAATGATAACTGTAGAATCGCACACAGTTCAGCTCACTGAAGAACACCCAGTAGCTTTCCTGGAGCTCCATGAGACACAAGAAAAGGTAATCTGTTAAATTGTTAAACACCTCTGTGGTTTAAGACTCCGCATGATATGAATGCTTTTCAGATTGGTTCCTTGGAAGACATTTCAAGGGTGATCAATGGTCCCTGTCTTCATTCATGGAACAGAGAAAATAGTACATGAGTTTGTGTTTTGGATTTCACATGAGACAAATAGTCATATAGAGCTTTGTGTTCTTTTTTTTTTTTTTAGAGCTTTGGGCAACATCATTTTGGAAAAGTGAAAGTGTCACTCTCAATAACCTAGGTACATAACAGAGGAAAAGACAATATAAAAACCTTCAGATGATCACAAAATTAGGCTAAGGTCATACTATAGTACAATAGCAACAATGACATGGATATAGTTCCTTGGCTTACCTATTATTAAATAGTCATTTCCATCTTAGGTTTTGATTTTTCAAGACAGGGTTTCTCTGTAGCTTTGGAGCCTGTCCCGGAACTAGCTCTTATAGACCAGGCTGGCCTCGAACTCACAGAGATCTGCCTGCCTCTGCCTCCCGAGTGCTGGAATTAAAGGCATGTGCCACCACTGCCTGACTCCATCTTAGATATTTAATTGAAGGGAGGTGAGTGAGGATCAAGAGACATGCAGAGTGGTCATGTGTAAACAGATGAGTGTTTTGCTTGGTATGATTTCCACTGGGAAATGTTCGTGTGCATGATTGACAGTTCACCTTCTGACTCTTTGTGGAAGATATACTTGAAGAGAGAAAGGAAGGATAAGCAAGACATACTAACACATAGTACAGTGTCATACAGTGTTTCCAACCAGGCAGGAGAGTCATTGAATTAGACACATCCTGGTAGCCACTTGCCTTTTCCACCACTGGCCCTCAGCCTATGGCTCCCGACTATAGACTGTAACTGATGCTATGACTTTCTTTTGGTTTTTGTTTTCAGAAGTGAAAAGCTTCGGTGGATCTCAGCGTTGGCCATGCCCAGAGAGGAGCTGGACCTGCTTGAGTGTTATGGTAAGTACGGCTGTAATAGAAAATGGCAGTGTCTCTCTGTGGTTTCCTTTGGATGAAGGGTAGAGTGGACCGAGGGGTAATTAAACAGCTTCTGTTTATTGATTTTCCTTGGAATTTTATGGTAGATTGCTGGCGGTAGAAGCTTAAACACCTGTTATACATCTGTAAAACCTGTCGCTCACCATGGCAGTTTTTTTTCCTCATGCATTCACTGCCTCAGGCAAATGTTTGTTCTTTGTAAATAGATATTCCTTTAAATTTTATCTGCTATGATTTTGACTTAGTTTTACCAATTGAAGATGTCACAGGGAAACAAGGGGAGATAGTGTAGCTGCAATGGTGTTGAGAAGAAAAAAACAACACAGATTTGGTCTGGCCACAGCGTGATAGCTGAGGCAGTTTACCCAGAGCACAGATGGATAGCCAGAGCCCAGGACCTATCAAAGGAACACTGGGCCTTTGTGGGTAAAAAGAACAAATGAGAATAATGATCCTTAAAATAGGATCTAGGAGAACCCAACTGAACTCAGTACTGTTTGCTTGTGGTACAGCCCACTGGTTAGCTTCATTTATGGTAGGTCAGAGGGCAGCATTTCCTGTGGCTGCAAGAGGATGCTGAGGCTTAGAGAAAACTGCACTATTAATAATGTATCACCTCGTTTATTCTTTGCCAAATCAGCGCAGCAAAGTAAAGCATAAAGACAAACAAATCCATCTGCGGTTGTTTAGGACAGGCATCCTCTGAACTGTGTTAGCACGAGCTTAATTACGATCTGTGGAAATGCTACCTGGCTCCTAAGCAAGCCTCTAGAATTTTCTCATGAATCACTTTGGTCAATGATCATCTTGATCAGTGGGTGGTGGTGGTGGCATGTGCCTTTAATCCCAGCACTCAGGGAGTCAGAGGCAGATGGATTTCTGTTAAATTCAAGTTCAGCCTGGTCTGCAGAGTCAGTTCCAGGACAGCCAGGGCAACAGAGAAACTCTGTCTCCTAAAACAAAACAAAACCAAAAAATCATCATCTTGATCAATTACAGACGAGGAAAGTAAGGCAAGAGGATTTCAGGGCACATAAGGGTGTCTAATAGTAGAAGGCTGCTTTTAAGAAGAGGAGTCTTTTATTGGTACAATGAAGAAAATTATGCAAGATTCTCAAACTTCAATTTTGGATCTTGTTGGAAAAACTGTCAACTAAGTTCTGAGTTCTGTACCGAAGATCCTAGTGACCATTAGACTTGAAATTTGTGATTGCAGAGATGCAATATCACAGACCAAGAGCCAAAATTAACTTGTGCCATCTTTGATCACAGTAATAGCCTTTATTACCAACCACTATATTTGGCCTGACATCCTTGTGACCATTTGATAAAACTTGTGGAATGTATTTTTAAACTTGATAAATCATCATTAACTTTAACCAGCCCTAAAGCCAAGTCTGTTAAGATGATGTCTACAACCTATAGGAGAGATGTTTCCTCTCTGCTATAACTGCCTATCAGAGGACCCCACCAGTGTATTGGCAAACACATTGATTCATATTTGATTTTTTGTTCTGGAACCATAGGAGTAACCTCTTCCACAGTGGAGTATGTCATTCATGACAATATAAAGCTATGCTTCCAGACCATGGTCACTTTTATTTGACTCAGAGCATACTATATATTGCTCCCCTTGGAGCAAAAGATGAGCATAAAACAGTTGGATAAGGGATACATGGTTCCTCTCCAACCGTCAGTTCAAAGGACTTCAAACTCCATTAAAAACCTAAAGGTCAGTGCATATCTCAGCGCAGCTGGGTCTTCAGCCGAATCTCAGGCTTTTGTCACCATGAGTAATTAAATATGGTCACGAGGTATTTTCCAGCCATCTTCCCCAGGGAAGACTTTTTAAAAATTAGATTCCGTATTAATAGTTCTCTTTCTTAGTTGGCTTGTTTGATCCCTAGTAGATAGATAATGAAGATGTTTCTTCTAATCACCTCTTTTGTTTTTGTTGGGTTTTTTAAAACCTTTTTTTTTCTGACTTTTGTCTTTTGTTTGTCGGTTTTTGTTGTTGTTGTTTGTTTTGTTTTTGCTTTTTAAAGACAGGTTCTCACTCTGTAGCCCTGGCTGACCTAGACTTGCTATGTAGACCAGGCTGTACTCATACTCACGGAGATCCACCTGCTTCTGCCTCCTTGAGTGCTGGGATTAAAAGTATGGGCCCAATGACTTCTTTTGTCTGTAATCCCAAACTTCTCTCTACCTCAGTCCTTCCACCCTTCCCTCACAGCTCCTCATCCATGCCCTAGTCACTGCTCCTAACCTTTCTTCACTCTTCCAAAGATTCCCCACAAGTTCAGTGCCTCCGAGCCTACAAGCCCCGAGAGAATGATGAGTTGGCTCTAGAGAAGGCTGATGTGGTGATGGTGACTCAGCAAAGCAGTGATGGTAAGGGGGAAGAGTCTATGAGCAGGAGGGTGGTCAGCAGGGGCAGCAGAGAGGTGCACCAGCTTTCTTTATGGCAACAAAGTGCTAAAAGCCGCTGGTAGCAACAGTAATTTCTTCTCTCACGGTCCTGGCAGTGAGCAATCCCAAATCAAGGTATCAGCAGCCTCCTCTGAAACTTCTAGGAATGATCCGGCTTTACCATGTCCCAGTCTGGCAGTTCCTTAATGGCTCTGGGCTGCATAACTCAAATCTCTACACACATATCCTTATGGTCTCTTCTGTGTGCATAGAAATACCCTTTTTGTAGGGAGACTGATTCTGATTGGTTGACAGACTCTGGTAACTTGGTTTAACTTTATTAATTATATTTGCAGCAGTTTCATTCATTCCCAAGTAAGAGCAGATTGTGAGGTACCAGGGATTAGGTTATAAATCAATACTTTGATGGATAAAATTCAACTGATAGCAGTGAAGAAACTTTCAGAATATTTGGCTGTGGACATCAAAAGACCCAGCACATCCCTCTCCACACCCTGCAAGACTGGGTTTTTCATGTCAGAGGATCCTAGTTCATTGAGCCTTAGGATGGAGGGTAATTTTCGGCCGGAAGGTTCAAGAAGTTAGCATGAGCTCTTAGCAGCTAATTCTTCTTTCCTCTTCTGTTTACTGCAGGCTGGCTGGAGGGGGTGAGGCTCTCAGATGGAGAGCAAGGCTGGTTCCCAATCCAACAAGTAGAGTTCATTTCAAATTCAGAGGTCCGTGCACAGAACCTCAAGGAAGCCCATCGAGTCAAGACTGCCAAACTGCAGCTGGTAGAACAGCAAGTCTAGCTATTTGGGGAAAGAATCTTTTGAGCTCATGAATAAGCCTTCCTGGAGATGGTTGGCTCCAGAAACCTGCTGTAGAGGCCTTCTGGAAGCCCTAGGGCTAGCTCAGTCCCTTGCTCCAATACTTCTTTGCATTTTGTGCTTGGTAGGGAATACGGAGTGACTTCACACTGGATTCTGGGATTTCCTTTTCTCATAGGAAAAGGGACTGTGGGGCCTGAGCCCAGGCATTGTACTCCTCACTACCAGATGGTGCATGTACATCACCTGCTGCTACACTTCAGACTCCGAGCTGGCCGGATGTGAGGTTGTGGACCTCAGTCCACTGGAGAGTGGGATGGGGGTTAGCACATCAGGTGGGAGGTGAACCTGCTGATCTAGAGATTCTCCCCAGTGCATGCCGTGCGCCCCTGAGGTCTTTGTTTCCTGGTGGCATGTGAGGGTGGCATTCCCTCACTCTAATAAACTTGGCACTTCTCTGAACGTTTTCATCTCAGACCACTCAGCGCACAGAACAAGATTCACAATAGAGACTCATAAAAAAAAAAAAAAAAACTCCAGCCTATTTGACATGTCATGAAAGACCAAACTGGAGCAAAGACAATACCAGCTACTGATGTTTTCAAAAAAGCCGTAGGAGCATGAGCAGTGGCTCTGCTTGCTGTGGCTTCAGAGCTCGTAGAAGGTATTGGAAGAGTCTGGTGGGGAATGAGAGCCTGTTCAAATAATCCCCATACCCATAGGCACAGATAGGCTAATTTGGGTGGTTTTAGCAAATGTTCTTCAGACCGTTTATGACTTTCTGTTGTGAATTGATTCAATATAAAGTTGTCAGGCTAGGTGTTGCGTCTTCCTTGTGAAAGTCAGTGGAAAGAGTCCCAGAATGCAGTTATCATGCCGCCCTGAGTCAACAGGTCCAGATCCTTCAACGTAAGATGCAGCACCCAGTGATCACACTGCAAATTCCTATCCAGATGGACCAATCCCCGTCTCCTTTAACATTGCCTTTAACAGTTGAAGAATGTCACCGTAATTACTTTCCCTGCTTAGCATCCTCATGTGACAATACATGACATCCATTCTGCCATCTTTTTAGCGGTGCCCTTCTAGTCCTTCTTTAGCCATTCTATTCTGTTGATGATTAGGACTCAAGTGCACAGTTGCATTGCAGCTTTGCCTAAAGAATGAAATAAAGTTTGTTCATGATGATACAACAATAGTAGGATTAGCTTTTGACAGCACATTGCCCTTTTAATCCATTCTAAAATAGAAGTAAGCTTGCTTACCTCTTTTTAAAATAGACTAACATTTTGTTTGAGTCAGCATGAGCAATAAACTAGGGATATGATGCTAAATGCATATAAAGGACTCAAATAATCCCAAATTGACTCTGAAAAAAGTACTCCTTAAGATTTTTCGTTATTAAAAAGGGAAAATTTGCAGAACAGGAACGGGGGTCCAACCTCAAGGTGTGGAGTGCAGGAAGAAGAGAGAGAACTAGATAGGATGGCAGCTTTTTATTATAAGATGTATTTTTATTAGTTTTAAATTATGTACATGTGTGTACGTGAGCATACATGTATGTGCACATAAGTATTGGTATCCACAGAATACAAAAGAGGGCATCAAATTCCCTGGAGGTGATGCTGAAGGCAGTTGTTAGTAACCAGCGTAGGTTTTTGAGTCTCTTAAAGATCATTGGCTGAAGGAGGTTCCCCACCAGGGATAGTCGTAGGGAAACTAAGTTGGTAGGGTCACAATCTCATAGTATGTTCTATAAAAATGACTAAAGTGATATTATCTTTGATATGTATATTAGCATGTAATTTAATGGTGGATTCTTATTAATGGTTATGGTAACTGCATTCCAAACTATTTGTATATAAATCAATTAATACTGGCTAAGTTATATGCAACCTTGCAAATTCCAGGCAAGTTCTGTCGTATTTCTTTAAAGGTAAAAATAACCCTTTTCATGATAAAGGTAAAAATAACCCTCTTCATGATGGATGTGCAGTGTTGTCTAATTTTATTGCTTAAAGTTACTGAGGGCTTAAAATGTCTTTGTGAGTTCTTTTTTTCTCTTTTCATTTTCTTTCTTTTGTTTTTGTTTGTTTGTTTTTGTTTTTCAAGACAAGGTTTCTCTGTTTAACAGCCCTGGCTGTCCTAAAACTGACCCTGTAGACCAGAATGACCTCGAACTCACAGACACCAACCTGCTGGAATTAAAAGGTGTGCCAGCACCACCCAACTGCTTGATTTATACATTTCTTTTGTTTGTTTGTTTGTTGTTTGTTTGTTTGCTTGCTTACACATCAATCACAGTTTCCTTTCCCTCTCTTCCAGTTCCCTCCCTTCCCCCTCCATTCTATCCACTCCTTGCCATCTTCACTGAGAAAAAATAAGGCCTCCCATGGGAGTCAACAAAGCATATAACAAGGCATTCACCATAGAGAATAGGTTTTTTTTTTCTTTTATTTTTTTATTACTTTTTTTTTTAAATTACGAATCCAAATTCCCACTCCCTCCTCTCCTCCCACTCCTTCCCCTCTTTCCACTCCCTCCTGCCCCACCCCCCCAAGAGAGGGCCAACCATGCACCCCGCCCTGTGGAAAGTCCACGGGCCGACCCTGCTACATCCAGGCCAAGCAAGGTTTACATCCAAAGAGAATAGGATTCCAAGAAGCCAGTACATTGGCCCCTCAGTCTACCCCAACTGTCAACCCCTTTCAGAGTTGACTCCCAGTCCAGTTGGAGTTGGTGACCCCCCATTAGCTCAAGCAAACTGTCTCAGTAAATGAACGCCTTATGGTTTTGGATTCCTTGCTCATACTCTCACTCCTTCCACTCTTCAACTGGACCTTGGGAGCTCAGTCCAGTGCTCTGATGTGGGTCATTGCCTCTGTTCCCCTCTGTTGTTGGATGAAGGTTCTATTGTAATATTTAAGATAATCATCTGACTACAGGGAAAGGCCAGTTCAGGCACCCTCTTCGCTATTGCTTAGGGTCCTAGCTGGGATCATCCCTGTGAGTTCTTGGGCACTTAATACATTTCTTTAGTTATGTAATATATACTGGATTGTTCTTTTCTTATCTGGAAAACTAAAAGACATTTGGCTTTTATGTAACAGATGGTCCTTAATTTAAGTCTTTGGTTAAAAAAGAAAGAAAAACTGGATGTGAGTTATCCCTCTTGGGTGAGTTACTACATTTTCTGTAGACGTTGAATTTGGGGAAATTGATGCATGTGTAGACTCAGGGATTGACACCTTATCCAGATTCCAAGAATTTAGAGTTTGCTGGAGTCCTAGTCATGTCAGTGGCTTAGAGACCCAGCAGTTGCTTATGGGAATGTGTAAAGCAACCACATTTGAAACGTGGATGGCACTCAGCTATTGCTTTTCTGTGGAAGCAATACGTGGGAGATGTCATCATCCATAGTCCTGCTTACAGATCTGAACTGGAATGGCATGGAGCTTGGAATCAAGTCACCCTGTACTGCATCGGTCCCTTTGTGTAACTGACCACACTGCTCTGGGTCATTTTTTACTGATGCTTGTGTAGCAAGCTGTTATGTTCACCACCCACTTTCACTTAAGGTTAACTCTGAACTTAGCATTTTATTGCTTATTACTTACTGTCTTAGTCATTTAGAATGATTTTTGATAACGTCAGCCTGTGGGGATTGTTTTTTCCCTTTTTCTTTTAGTTTTGAGGATCAAATCTAGAGCATTGATTGATAGGCTAGCATTCTACCACTCAGCCCCACCCCATGGTTGCTTTTTTAAGCTGACCTTTTTGAAAGATATTATTTAAAAGTCTTCAAAAGTCTAAATAGATTACATGTACTGACTTCCTTCCTATAACACATATTTATCTCCCAGAAGTAAACTTGATTGTGGTTTGCATTCTCTTGAGGTACCCATATAGTCTGTGTGGGTTTTAATGATATTAGCCTTATTATGTATTTCATTATGTAATTAAGTATTTAGTGGTATTTCCATTGTGAATTGTTTTGCAGATCAGCTTGTAGAAAGCCAGTGTTTTGGTGTAGTACCCTGCACAGACTCCTTGCTAATCCACCTCCCTGTGACACAGTGAGACACTGGTGCATGTTTGGGCTTGGCTTTCAGACCTCTCTGTAAATATCTTACATGCTGATGACTTGGCTTTATCACCAGCACAGACCAGTGGCCCTAAAGCTGCATTAGCTGTAAACATGACTCAGGAGCTGAATGACTGTAGAGACCAGAGCCAGCAGCTTAACGTAAGCTTCTTACTCTGAACCTAGGTGTGTGGAAAGGTCAAAGGTTACAAGCAAATGAGCTAGCAAGAAGGGCTAAACTGAGCCCAGGATTCAAATAAACTTCCTTACATTTAGAACGTTCTTTATACTCAACAGCCTTTGACCCATTTTTTCCCCAGCCTTCCCATTTTTAAAATGACATTTATGAGTGGAAATTTCCCTAGTTTTTTTCTTGTAAGAGTGCCCAGGCTGCAATCACCACAGAATGTTACAAAAAGAAATGACAATTGGTGATCAGGGAATGTTGATTCTGGGTGGGCAGTGGGCAGTGAACACAGAATTTGTGGAGGAAAGGCGCTATAAACTGTTTTTCCCAACTGGTGAGGAAGGCAATCGCTGATTCCTGTAGCTTGGTGAATGAGTCATGAGCCTGAGGGCAGAGCTTGCAACAGGGCAGGGCCAAGTCTGGCCACAAATGAAACACCAATGAGCAGATAACTATTTCCCTGGCACTTCACCTGAGTGTTTCAGAGGCAGCTACCCCAAACAATGCAAATGGAAACGGGGAGCGGGAGCCAGCCTGTGCGTGCACTAATATGGAAATTCTAAATCTGCTCGCAGACCCAGGGGCTCGCACACACCAAGGAGAAAGTTCAGACTGTTCAGGGACTGTAGCCAAGACCAACAGACCATTAGCGGTGGTGGAGCAGAGTCACAGAGAAACCTTAGGCCACCACAGAAGTAAGCACTTCTGGAGAACAAGAACACAAGATGGGACATATCCGGCCAGTTCTTGGGTGTTTTCTTAAGATCAACTTGTGATGGGAGTGAGATTATTCACTATTGGTGGTAAAAACAAAAACAAACTTGGAAGACCCTTACATCTTTAACACCCTTGGTTATGGTATTGGTAGAGCCACTTAGTGGCGCTGGAAATGGAAAGGGACTTGCTGAAAGATTATGAGCTACGCGTGCAAACTGCTCCGTGTTCTCCACTGAGATTTCAGCAAGTGGCTTTCAGAGTTTGATGTTTTCATAAAAGTTTGAAGGCGGCTTTCTGGGAGGTGGAAAGTCTGAACAGAGAGAAGATGGGCAGCGCGGGTGCTTGAGGGAGCCGGAAGGACTGGAGCTCGTATTTATTGGAGGTTAATAAGCAGGTACTCGTGACGGGCCAAGTTGGGTGGGGCAACAGATTGGAAACAAGGGTCAAGGTATTGTCTCCAGGTAATTTATCAGCCTTGACTGGGGCCTTCAGATACTAGAGACAATTTCTGGTGTATGTGTGTGTGTGTGTATAAATTTAGAGGAGAATATAAAACATTTTTGAACAAGATGGATTTGATGCATCAGACTGGGTTTCCTCTCTGGAATACGATAATGTTGGAATTAACTAATAAAGGGGAAACAGAGTTGGCCACTTGAGAACTAGAAAGCAAACTGAGAGTGTTTTTAAACACTCGGGAGCTGGACAGGCGCTCGTGTATACACGCATGCGTACTCACAGAGGCTAAAGGTTAGCAGCAGGTGCTTCGCCCATTGTCCTTCACCTTGTTTTTCTGAAACAGGGTTTCTCATTGAGTGTGGAACTTGCATATTAGGCTGACTGGCTGACCAGTGAGCCCCAGGGATTCCTCTGTTCCGACCCTCCCAGTGGGTTACAGGCATGCACTACTGTACCCAGCATCTTATGTGGGTTCTGGGAATGAAATTCAGATACTCAGGCTTTTGCAGCAAGTGATTTACTAGCTGAGCCATTTGTCTGGTTCCATAAGGTCTTCTTTTTAATCTGTTGTTATATTTAGCATGTGTCTCCAGCACCAAAACAAACATGGTTATCTGGTAATTATTTCCTGGACACTGGAATGACTGCACCGCTCTATGGACTCCTGTCCTATCGCCTGTCATTCTGGAAGAGCGTCCCACAACACCGAGATGTTCTTTTCCTCCTCTCCCCTAGCATTAAAAGGACTTGCCATGGATGGACCCAAACAAATATGGCCGATTCCACAAGGGACCCTCTAAAATCCTTATGTTTCTCCCCAGCCCCCAACGCCTCACTTTCCTCTCTGCCATGTTTTTCATGAGTCCTGATTCTCTTCCTGGTCTGTGAGTATGCAACCCTCATGTCTGCTTTACAGCCATTCATTCCTCACTCTTCTCCATCTAAATAATCTTGTTTCCTACTGGAGAAAAGCGTTGCAGGACTATTTGCATTTTTTTAGAGACACAGGCACAAGTCCTACTGAAGGATTGATTCCACTTCTGGTTTCGACCTGTTGTTTTCACGATGCCCTCCTAAACTCACAATACCTTTGCTTACTGAAGTGCACATCTCATGACATGGGAATGCCATCTGACACTCTTTTCACAACTTGGGGCAAGCACTTCACTCCACCTGAGCTTCACATTTTCACCTACCATATTCATATTGCTTCCAAATGAAATTACTCAGCAGAGAGCTAGTCACACAATGAATACTAAATATACTGTTATCATTACCATTAATATTTCATTTGGAAACCATTTTCTGGCTTTATCCAGAGAGTACTTTCAGCTCCCCACAGTCTCATAAAACATAAGCAAAAGACAGGACAGGACAGGCTATGACTGATGCCCTTTCACCTAAGGAAACTCTCAGAATTTAAAGAGCTTCGTGAAGCAAGACCTTGCTACCTATATTTAGAAGGTAAAACAATCCAAAAATATTCATGAAGGTTTGCCTAGAATGAGTTTTGGAAATAATTTGTTTTGTTTGTTTTTCGAGACTGGGTTTCTTTGTGTAGCCCTGGCTGTCCTGGAACTTGCTCTGTAGACTAGGTTAACCTTGAACTCACAGAGCTCCTCCTGTGTTTGCCTCCCGAGTGCTGGGATTAGAGGCGTGCACCACCACCACCCAGAGAGTTTTGGAAATAATTTAAACTTCCATGATTTTTCTTCTGTAAATTGGGATATTTATAACCCCCATTTGTACATTTACTAGTCTGACTTCTCTGTGCCCTACAGTCTTCACTGAGCTCTGGATCATTTTCTCTTTTTTTATATAATTTTATTTTATGTTCATTGATGTTTTACCTGAATATATGTCTGTGTGAGGATGTCAAGTCCCCTGGACCTGGAGTTATAGACAGTTGTGAGCTGCTATGTGGAGGAGCAGCATGTACCCCCACCCACTGGGCCATCTCTCCAGCCCCTTCTGGTTCATTTTCAACCAAACATTTCTTCTAGCTCCTTCTACCGCTGCTCTTAAACTGCCTGTTACTAGACAGTCTCAATACCAGATCACTGTCTCATTCCTCTTCTCCAAGATGTTTCCAGAACAAGTACAGTGAGTCCGCCTAGGATGACTTTTCTTCTCATACTTGCCCTGATAGACAACTCTGTATGGTTCCTGGCCTAAGCAATACTTCCCATGCACACAAGCCTACAGGCTGTCTTTGGTTCTCAGCTCTGACTCCAATTCCATATTTTTTTCTTCACATTGGAACTCAGCCTTAGCAAACACAAAATATCTTGGTTCAGGCAAATTGGCTGTGTCTCTTCATTAGAACATTGATTATTTCTGAAACTACTGATTCACTTTCTGCTTGTCCCCTAGCTAATTTTTTACCATGTTCCAGCAATTCTAACCTTAGCATTCCCCACATCTATTCCCTCTTTAGTCTTTGGCCTTGCCTTTCCTTGGGCATCCTGGAGGCTAGTTCAGTTATTCAGTACGGAGTCTTTATTTCCCCTCTTTAAATCCTGGAGGCTAGTTCAGTCATTCGGTACGGAGTCTTTATATCCCCTCTTTAAATCTGACAGTCTTTTCTTCATTTCTCTTTTGAAAGCACAGATCGGAGACAGACATGCCTGTTGTTCCTTTGCGGAACTACAGCTCCCAGCATTCTGCTGGCCTACGGACATATTCCCAGAAGCCTTTGCATTCCCCGTTAAAAAGCGAGGGCCGCCACTGAGCTCTCTCTCTCCCATTCTTCCCCTGGAACAACAATGCCCATCAGTTAAAACAGCCAGTTCCTGTGTTTGTGCAAAGAGTGCAGTCTGAATACCATGACCTAGGCCTCTCTCTATTCCCACTCCAGCCTCAGCTTCCCTCACAGCTTCCCACCAGCTGCTCCAGCACACAGCATCACCCTGAGCTCCCTCATCCTCGTCCTGCACTTGCTTCTGCCGAGAAAACTGCCCTTCCTTGCTTATCCAAAGGCTTGCTCTTCCTGCAGGAGCTAGTTCTATAACCACACTCTAAGCTTTCTCAAGCTGCCCCAGTGCACAGATAGAGCTGCTCTTCCTTGTGCTTCTGTTCCCTTTGTTCTCATGGTCAGTTCCAGCCCTGCTCGGCATTGCCCCTTGCCTTTAACTGCTCCTTTGTGTTGGCAGCCTGCCCTGTGAGACTCACGGTTCCCAGAAAGCTAGGAAGACATTTTATTCATCTTTGTATCTGTCAAGTACATTTGGTGCCTATAAATCCCTCTTAACTGCTGGAACAAATGCCTTCCCTTATTTCTCAGGGCTTTGTTATAAAATCCAAATGGGAAGGTATTTATGACAGAGCACTATACAGTACACCACAAATGTAAGAACTAAATCTCCTTCAATGTCCCTCTGGACCCAAGCACACACTACTTCTGTACAAACAGAGAAAACCTTCCCTCCAAAGGAATCAAATTTATTCCTAAGTAATCATAGCCATTTAAGACCTCAGCTAAATTGTCTTTTGTAGCCTGTTTCCATCCCATGTTCCATTAATGCAGATGATGTTTAAGTAGGCATTTAGAGTCTATTTTGTGTCATAAAGTTACATAAACATGAAATATTCAGCTGACAAGAAGAGATAGGAACCAAGCAGCTTTAAAATTTCCCGAAGAATAAAAATAATAATTATAAAAAAACAGAAGCCCGTATGGAGAAA